>NW_006774065.1:1763593-1781219 GCF_000442215.2 Lipotes vexillifer
GGCTGGGGGGGAGGGGCGTCAAGATGGCGGCGGGGAGGTAGGCAGAGCCGGACGCCGTTGCTGCCGCCGCCACCGCCGCCGCCTCCGCTCCAGTCGCCTCTGGTTCTTCAAGCTCTCGCCACCCGGAGAAGCTGTTCCGGCGTCGGATCCCGCGGGGAAAGTAAGTCCTCTCCTTAGTCCTTTTCTACCTCTACACTCCCCCTCCCGGACAGCCTCCCACTCCCACCCTCCTCAGGGGGCCGTACGGGGCCGGGCTGGGGGGGGGGCCGCCACCTCACCCCGGCTTGGGGCCTCCCTCGCCCCTCGCAGCCCTCTCAGCTGCGCGCCCTGGGGGCCTTCGGGGGCACGGTCCCGGCGGTGGCCCCGCCGAGCTCGCTTCCTCCGCCTGTCGGCGCCGGGCTCTGCGGTCGCCGCGCGTGGGGCTCTCGGGCCCCGGGGGCCCCGCTGTCCCGGGCCGGAGGCACCCCGTTTGGGCGAGGAGGCAGCGTCTGCGGACGCCGGCTCCGGCTCCGACTGGGCCGTCGCCCCCCCCTTGCTTCCGCGGCTCGACCCGGGGGCTGCGAGGTCCCGGCCCCTCAGGAAAGTGAGCTCCGTAATCCTTCAGAAGTCCTCCTGCCGGACGATTGTTCCGGTTCAGGGCGAGTGCGGGAGGCGACAGGGTCGCCCCAGATCTGAACCCCCGCACCTGCAGTTTGCTGATTACCTCGCTGTCGGGGCGATGGGGACGGTACGTGGGGCACGTGGGGCCACCTTCACGCCTCACCCGGTGATTAGGTTAATTTTGCCTCGAGCTCGCTCGCTCGCCTCCTGGACCCTAAGTAAGCATCTATATGGAGGGGAAAGGCGGTTGGGAATTGGCTTACTTTGAGAGTGTTTGGCGTAACGAGCATCTAAAGTTCCCCAAACCAGTGTATGCTGGTGGTTTCCCAGAAGTGGTTTGGGGTCGGTTTAACCGCTGAGGAGGTTTGGATGTGCCTGAACCCTTGTGATTGTTTCTTTCCTGACCCTGGCATCCAGCTCCTCCCCTTTCCACCCCGGCTTTGTGTTTCTGTTTGGTTAATGTTTGCGGACCACTAACTTGATCCTCGCACAGAGAAGCTCTTTTTATGTGCGTGCTCCGTTTACTGTGGGAGGCTTTTGTTTTGGGGAGTCGCTGGTTGAGAAACGTGGGAAAAGAACGGGCGAGAAAATGAGAGTCAAATAAAGCAACGTTTTTAGCCATTGAATTGCCCAGCCAGTTTTAACCGCACCCGGAAGTTTGTACTAAACACGTGTTGATGAGAGAAGGTTAAAAACTGGGTCCCCTTTGACCTTTAAAAGTTGATTATTAGCAGTTTACGTTGAGTTAAATGTGTCATATTCTCTAGGCAGCCAGAATTAGAGACAGAATAGGCTTTCTAAAGTGTCGGCAGGAGGGCCCAGAAAGCTGTCAAACCCCTAGTTGCTCTAGCGCGGTTCCTCAGAACAGTTGCAAACAGTTAAACCAGATAACAGTGTGGAGGGATTCCATTTTTTCCCAGTTATTTACCGCAATCAGAACTGCTTTTCATAAGCAGTGGGGAAAGCCTTCATCACTGCACAAAAGTTAGTTTGTACAGAATTTCTAGGATAAAATGTGTAGAATTTGCTGCTGCTGCCTTGAGTGGGACATTAGTTTTGCAAGCAAGGGAACATTTTATTTTCATGTTTAAAGAAGTTCTTTCCAAAGTTTACCTTACCAGAGAAGACATCTTTATCTTTACTCTTTTCCTCTGGATTCTGCTTTTTATCTCCCAATCTAACTTTATTCCCAGATCTAATTTTGTTCCCTACAATCCTCCAGAATTTTAAATAAATTTTATTTTAGTTGCTGGGTAAATGTTAAAAAGGGAGGCTTAGTGAGTGGCTTACAGATCGTAAATACATCATCCATTCATCCATCCGTTCATTCATCCATCCATTGAATGCTCTTATGTGTCAGTTTTACATGTTTTAAGGGTTTTGCTGAGATTACTATTTAAAAACGTGCAGTGTGGAGATTCTTTTCATGCTTTTTTAAAGTCTTTTTTCACCTCAAAGACTTTAGGTACAGATAACATATTGGCATTTCTTAGTCTCTGAATTGAGCTTTGATTTGAGACTTGCCGCCTTGCCTGTGAAGGAAGACAGCACACAGGTCTGAGGTCTGCTCTTAGCAAGATACCTGACTTTTCGTGAGGCTCTGTGGGTTTGTGCTTTGCCTGCCAAAAATTGGTGTAAAGATACTTTCCGAGAGGAATTGTTTTCCATTAAATAGACAGTTAATAACCAAGATGATGTAATCCTTAAGTTTTTGCAGTTGTCTTTTTTTATGCTAATTGACGGATCCACTTTGATGTGGTTGAGCTTTACTAAGTAATAAGGACAACCTAGTGATACCACTGAAATTTTCTGTAGATGGAAAGGATAGGCTCTCGAAGAACGGGAACTCTCTTTTATGAAAAAAAAATATGGTATAAAACCCGTCAAATTAACTTGCTTATTTACCTCTTGGGAGACAGTATATAGCACAGAGCAGTGATTTTCAAACCTTTTTTACTGCATTCCACAGAAAGAAATGTGTTTTACGTTGTGACCTAGTACATAATGCAGGCATAGAACTCAGTTTTGTGAAATGTTTACCCTCTCTGCGTGTGCTGCATTAATTCTGTCTGTATTTAAAATATTTGAATATTCTATATTTGAAATATTTAAAAATACTGGTCATGACATACTTAAATTATTTGACAGCATTGTTGTGACCAGCAGTTTGAAAAATACTGGTATGGAGTTAATAGCACAGAATCTTGGGGTGGGCGGGCGGGGTGCAGAGCGCAGGTATCAGCCCTCCTAGGTTTGTAATTCTGCTACAAGCTTGCTTTGTTGTTACCTTGTTACAGTTCATCTCTCTAAGCCTGTTTCTCATCTCTGACAAGGGAATAACGGGTAGTTTTTACTCATGGATTATTTTGAGAGTTAAAGAATTCCAACCATATAGTGAATGTCGAGAAGACAAGCCATCTGATTTTGATGTTGTGATGGAGAAAGTAGTCCCCCCCACCCAAATCTTTCTTGGGTTTCTTTTTCAAAGCATTTTTGAAACTTGTATATAATCTGCACATTCCTTTGTGATTCCATTCTTCCTATAGGTTTTGCAATGAGAGTGAGGGGAGGGGTATTTGACTGAGCAATTGCTGCTTGGGGAAGTAGGTGTTAAAAAATACAGATTATATATCCTTTTAGGTAAAGAAAATCCTTTTTAGCAAACTTCATACGTACCTTCCCTTCCTCCTGATACTCTTAAGGAACCAGCACTCAGTAGACACTTAATGAATACTTGTTGATGGACTTAACCAGCTAAATTCTAAGTGGATCATTATCCTTCAGATTCTTAAGCTGAGTGCCAGTCATCGACATCCAGGCTACATAAAAACAGAGTTGGGTCAAAAATTAGACATGTTTAGCACTATTAAGTAAAGAGAAAAATCCTTTTCAGGCAAAGATATTTCTTTCTTTCTTTTTTTAATAAATTTAAATTTATTTTATTTTTGGCTGTGTTGGGTCTTTGTTGCTGCGTGAGGGCTTTCTCTAGTTGTGGCGAGTGGAGGTTTCTTGGTTTCGGTGCACGGGGTTCTTATCGCGGTGGCCTCTCTTGTTCCGGAGCTCTAGGGTGCGTGGGTTTCAGTAGTTGTGGCACGCAGGCTCAGTAGTTGTGGTGCACAGGCTTAGTTGCTCCACAGCATGCGGGGTCTTCCCGGACCAGGGCTCAAACCCATGTCCCCTGCATTGGCAGGGGGATTCTTAACCACTGCACCACCAGGGATGTCCAGCAAAGATATTTCTAAAATGATATTATATGTGCACATTTAAATATGTCTACCAGTTTTCTCTAGATATGCTAATTGATTAGATATATGGGATGTATGACACTTGAGTAAAAAGGGTGCTAGTATTATAGAAGTAGTGTGGAAGTTAATTAGTGAATAAATTGCCAACAGGTAAAATTTGTATTCTAGATATAAAGTGTTATATCAGCAATTTGAAGGAAAACGTTTTTTGAACATCATAGTAATGTTTATCAATGTGATGGTTAATAGTAGCTAATATTTTTTCCACGTAGTGTAATATTTACTCAACACAGCAATCCTGTAAAGTAGGTTCTATTTTTATTCGCATTTGAAGATGAGGAAACTGAGTCACAAGTTATTACTTAACTGTGTTACACTACTTAGCAGATGGTGTAGTCAGTATTTGAAACCAGGTTTTCCCCTTGACTTCATAGTCTCCTCAGCTTCTGTAGTGTACTGCTGTTGCTGCTGCAGGTACATCTCTTGTATCTGCCCAGAGCTATAAAGATCTGCTTCGGTCTCAACAAGAGGAACCTTGTCCTTGTTGATAGGTTTCAGTGTTGGTGTTCTCAGTGGGAACTGTATCCTTTCATTCTTCTGATTGGCTGTTGTTTCTCAGGATTCTCTTCCTGCCAAGGATGTCTCTTAGTTTCTGTCTACTACTGTGTCATTAGTCCTTATTTATCATAGACGCTTTCATAGGTGTACTATTTTGAATACGTGATATTTTCAAATGTATTTATGATAAAAATGGAACCTTTTTGTTGTCCATTGTTTGAGATAGAATCACTCTGTGGTTAGTAGTTAGCAGTTCTTTTGCATCTAACAGTGTTTGTGTTTACATTATACTTAGTGGGTTCAAAGTGAAAATGTTTTTTTCCCTCTCAGGAATAAATCTTACTTGTTTGTAAAATGTGGGGAAGGTTGCATAATATAACCTTTTAGGGGCTCTGTCAGCTTGAGCACTGAAATTCTGTGAGTCTGTAATATTGATAGTTTCAGAATAGGAATATGATTAAATATTAAGGATTTTGCTTAATGGAGTTAGAGAATGGCATAGATGTGTCCTCTCTATCCCCTCCCCACTTCTCATGCTAAAAAAGTGCAAGTAGGGAATTTGTGCCCAATTGGCTTGAGAGAAAGGATCCCTTGATTTTGTTTGTGTATAAGATGTATATAAAATTAAAATCTCTTTCGTTAATAGCTCGTAAAAGACAGTGTCTCTTACAGGCATTGTCAGTACTAGGTCACTGCTCAGATCAGAGGGTCTCAAATTGTGATTCCTATGCATTTTGAGTAGGTCACTGATAATGTTACTTAAAACTGTTGCCATCATTTCTTATGGACTCCAACAAGTTTATTCCCCAAATAACTCTCTTCCATGATATTTTTGTACTTATAATGCTAATTGTTCAGAAAATATACTTCAGAAAGCTCTCGTGAATTCAGTAACACATGGATTAATGGATCCCTCGGCCTCCAAGCTTTCTGTGGTCTGTAGGTTAGGAATCATTGGTTTAAAAGAATGTGCTTTTGTTTCAAATGTAAATAATTATTTCCAATATTTACTTTAAAAAAGATGACATTTTGATAGTCTCAGGAATTATTAATCTAGGTCAAAATAAGCCATAGCAAGTGGGCTAAGACCCTGTATTCCCATAGGTCATTGGTCCTGATGAAGTATTTTATAGATTGAAATTTTTTTTTTTTTTTTGCGGTACGTGGGCCTCTCACTGTTGTGGCCTCTCCTGTTGCGGAGCACAGGCTCCGGACGCGCAGGCTCAGCGGCCATGGCTCACGGGCCCAGCCGCTCCGCGGCATGTGGGATCTTCCCGGACCGGGGCACGAATCCTTGTCCCCTGCATCCTTGTCCCCTGCAGGCAGACTCTCAACCACTGCGCCACCACGGAAGCCCCGAAAATATTTTTAAAGCATTGGTTTGCTCTCTTGATACATATCTGTACTATGTACTAGGATAGTAGTTTGTAAAGTGTGGTCAACTATGTATTAGAAAAATGGATCAACTTTTTTAAAAAATAAATTTATTTATTTTATTTATTTATTTTTGGCCGTGTTGGGTCTTTGTTGCTGTGTGCAGGCTTTCTCTAGTTGTGGCGAGTGGGGGCTACTTTTCGTTGTGGTGCGTGGGCTTCTCATTGCAGTGGCTTCTCTTGTTGCGGAGCATGGGCTCTAGGCACGTGGGCTTCAGTAGTTGTGGAACGTGGGCTCAGTAGTTGTGGCTCGCGGACTCTAGAGCGCAGGCTCAGTAGTTGTGGCGCACGAGCTTAGCTGCTCTGCGGCATGTGGGATATTCCTGGACCAGGGCTCGAACCCGTGTCCCCTGCATTGGCAGGTGGATTCTTAACCACTGTGCCACCAGGAAAGCCCCCAAATGAATCAATTTTATATTAAACCCATATTGTGACATTTCTCCTTGTCTCCTCTGTCATCTGATTCTTTCATATTTACATCTTGTTGTTTAATACTAATTCTCCCCTTTCCAGTTTTAATCTCAGACAGGCTTTTATTCCGAAGTTAAGTATTGAAACTTCACAGGTTACCAATATTGACTTCTTGATCTACTCATTGGAAAGAGAATGCATGGGCTTTGGGAATTTGAACAGTCTAGATCTGGGTGTGACCTTGGGCAGGTAATTTAAGCTTTTTGAGCCTCAGTTTCATTTCTAGAATTATAATACTTATCTTGCTCAGGGTTGTCATGGGCTAGTGGTGGACATGAAGAGCCTAACACTGGGCCAGGCTTGTAAAAGATACTTAGTCACTGTCAGTTCCCTTCCCTTCCTCCTATCTGCTCAAAATGCTTTCTTCCTTAGACTTCTTTTCTCTAAAAAATTTTGGGGAAATCTCCTTTGGGCTATCCTTCCTCTCATCCTTTAAACAGTAGGTCTGCCCTTCATTTCATTTCTGGATGTCTGGATGTCTGGATGACTGAAGCAGCAGTTCCTGTTAAATAAGAACCAGAGACGCTACCTACGCCAGCACTATCTTTGTAAATCACATCTTCGTAAATGATGTACAAGCGACATAGACCTACCTAGTAGAGAATTTCTCTATGAAATGTCCTGCTTTGATCTAAAACAGTGGTTCTTGTATGTTGGGAAGTTGTGGTCATGGTATTCTTGGCTAACAACTTTTTTTTTTGTAGGACATAATGAAACATTTAATTGCATTGCACAGCCTGAGAATAAATGGACTAGCTGAAAATTAGTATATTTATGTAGTTCTTTGATAAAAACAAGTAGTCACATTTCTCATAATTATGTTTGTGTATATAAATTGGTTATTTCAGATAAATTAATGAGAAAAGTTAAAATTAAGAAAGCTCTGTTAAACTTTTTTTTCCCGACAAAATGGATAAAAATCCATCTTAGTGGTAGAATACTTTGATTTGGCTCCTATGAGTACAGTTGGAAAATCCCAGCTGAAAGTGTGTTTGCCTGCTCGAATTAGGCATTTTCCCCCTAAACTCCATATATCTCATCTTTTAGGTCTCCTGGGCTCAACCTTTTTCATTTTCTCTTGGCTTAACTCTAATTATCCATCAACTCATGCTTTTTTGTGTGTGTTTCATGTTCTCCCTTCCATTTTGAGCTTTTATTTAAACTTAGTCTTATGGATTCTCCTTCTTAAATATCTTGGAATCCATTCCCCCTTCTTTCTCTTTACATCTTACTGTTATAGAACATCATCTTTTTCCTGATATGCTGTAGCAGTTTCCTATGATGTCTCCCTGCCTTGGTCTTACTCTACCCATTCTCAGTTTGCTTTCCATACTGCTGTGGAGTAATTTTTCTAAGTCACAAATCTGACTGTGTCTTGCAGTCCTCTGTCTGAAAACCCTTTAGTGACCCCTGATTCTCACAGGATTAAATGAGCTCTCTAGCATGGTGCTCAGAGCTGTGGGCGAAAACGTCTTCGTCTCTTGTTATCACCTTTGTGAGCCTCGTATTTCTGTTCTGAGCTTCCGTACCCATGTTGAACTACTCTAGCCGTCTTTCTTAGAGTGCCAGCATCATTCGTGCCCCCATAAGTTTGAATGCACTATCCAGAAGATCCTTGTCTACCTGGCAATTTCTTTTTTTTTTTTTTTTTTTTTTTTTTTTTTTTTTTTTACCTGGCAATTTCTTACCTGAGACTTGGCTCCATTGTCATCTTTGTAATCTCTCTCCCCAGGTGAATTCAGCATTTCCTTCTCTGTTCCCACAGCATTTTGTAACATACGCTCTTTCTGTGATTTGCATACTTTTCTGTCCTTTCCATCTTAATGTGAATTTCTTGGGATCAGAGACTACTCTTTCATCCTTTTTTTGCCTGCTGTGTAGCAGGTTCTTCATAAATATTGAATGAATGGATCCGGTAGAAAATGTTGGTTTATGTTTAGAAGAGAGTTAATTGTCATTTTAAGTTTTTTATGTTAATATTTAATATTTTGTTCTAAAGATGGTGGAGCCAGGGCAAGATTTACTGCTTGCTGCTTTGAGCGAGAGTGGAATTAGTCCGAATGACCTCTTTGATATTGATGGTGGAGATGCGGGGCTTGCCACTCCAACACCTACCCCTCCCGTACAGCAGGTAAGAGTTTTCCAAAGTCTCTGTAAAAAGTGAGTTTTTCTTAATTTTATTTTCTATTATAGAAATAGGTATTGTTAAGCCTTAATTTTAAATATGCATGTGAATATTACTTTTATGTTGATTATTAGTCTTTATTCACAAAGTGGAAAATACTTGGCAGTGAAAATCAAGACATTTTCTGCTTTGGTATATAACGTAAGAGATGAATTGCTTAGAGTTATTGTGGGAGGATCACTAATCTCAATATTTGTCTTTGTACTTTATAGGAATATTTTTCTGAGGTTTCACTATACACATTCTCTGAAAGCAAAAATAAGATTCTCGTGTTAGCGTAGTTTAGTGAAGATGTTATGCTTGCAAAGATTGTTACTTTATACCTGGTATCAGTGATTCTACATTCCATTTGAATGTAAAGCTTGAAAAATTTTTTTATTTTAATAAAATAAATACATCTCTTGTTCTTGAAACAGAATTCACTGCCGTCATTCTTTATTTCTTTCTCTGATGTTGTTTTCTCTCCAGTCAGTGCCACTTAGTGCATTAGAACTAGGTTTGGAGACTGAAGCAGCAGTTCCTGTTAAACAAGAACCAGAGACGCTACCTACTCCAGCACTATTAAATGTTAGGGTAAGAATTATTTAGATTTGGCATTACTATGAAAATAGTTTAGGGTTGTAGTAAGAAAATAACCTTTAACGTGAAATAGTTTTATTTCACTAGTTCTGCTTTTTGCTGCTTCTTTCCCAGTATTCTATCTACTCTCACCTCCTACTTTATAAAACGTTTCTTTCACTCTTCTGGTAGTTATGTTGATCAAAAGATTAGGGGGAAGGAAACCCCCATTTTTTTAGGTTATTTATTGCAAGTGATAGAAAATTCACGAAGTAAAGGTGAACTACACGTTAACTCACTACACTTTTCATTTTTACTTGTTTATTTCAGCTTTTGTCCATTGGTATATATAATTTTTATGTGATTGTTATTGTGCTTTAAATGTAGAGTTCCACTGACCTTGCTTTAAACATAGCAGTTTTTGTTGTTGTTGTTGCTGTAGGCTGGGCTGCCCAGCTTGTGGGATCTCAGTTCCCCAACCGGGGATTGAACCTAGGCCACGGCAGTGAAAGCCCTGAATCCTAACCAGTAGGCCACAGGAAACTCCGTACACATAACAATTATTAATTTAAGCTCTAGTGGTATAAAAGTATTGGACTGGTTAAAATTTGATAACTTTTGATAAATTATTGTTGAGAGTTACATTTAAAATTAATAGTAATCTAGAAGATTCTTGTTACTAAGTCATGGGGAAATAACAAATAATTTGAAGGGGGAAAGAAGTAGAAATAGACTTAAATTTATAAAAATATCTGTGTTGGGGCTTCCCTGGGTGGCACAGTGGTTGGGAGTCCACCTGCTGATGCAGGGGACACGGGTTCGTGCCCCGGCCCGGGAAGATCCCACATGCCGCGGAGCGGCTGGGCCCATGAGCCATGGCCGCTGAGCCTGCGCGTCCGGAGCCTGTGCTCCGCAATGGGAGAGGCCACAACAGTGAGAGGCCCGCGTACTGCAAAAAAAAAAAAAAAGAAAGAAAAAAAGAAAATCTGTGTTTTACTTTAGTTGGTTGAAGTCACAGACATTTGTTATCCTCAAATCTTGACTTTTTTTGTTCATTTTTGTCCAACTCCTAACTCCCACCCCCCCAACTATAAAAATAAAATGCTATGTAGCTTTGCCTTAGGCTCAAAGGAAGCATCCGCATTACCACTGATATTTGTAATTTACCTGGGTGGGTCATTCATGGGGCATAGGAATTTAAAACTCTGCTTGGTGGTCTTATCTTATTAAGTTAAACGTTAGTATAGTCTGTATGATAGCAGACAAAGCATTGGACAGGAATCATAGAATGTTAGAAATGGAAAATGGTCCTCAGAGACCCCGGGCCTCCAGAGGCAAAGTGATTTGCCTAAGGTTATCTGATTAGTTGGGGGCAGTGCTGGGATTACAAATTATGTTCCTAGTCCTTGTGTTATGTAGGGTGACTATACATCACAGCTTGCTTAGGATACTCTCATTTTAGGCTTGCTGCCCCCAACACTACTATTATACCTTCTCTTTCTCAAATGGTGTATTTTAACTAGGTAGTTTATATCTAATGATATTTATTAGAACCAAAGTGCCAATGGTTGCGTAAGATTCTTAATAAGTCAGTTTTAGAGTTTTAAATGGCCTATTGTGTTTGTGGATATGGGTTGCATTAGAGAATAAAGAATTTTTCACAGGTGTGATGTATATGGTTTTCTTTTCTAGCAGCAGCCTCCATCTACTACAACATTTGTGCTGAATCAAATAAATCAGCTTCCGACTTTGGGATCTACAATTGTAATGACTAAAACACCACCTGTAACCACGAATAGGCAAACCATCACTTTAACAAAGTTCATTCAGACTACTGC
This sequence comes from Lipotes vexillifer, assembly GCF_000442215.2. Lineage (NCBI taxonomy): Eukaryota > Metazoa > Chordata > Mammalia > Artiodactyla > Lipotidae > Lipotes > Lipotes vexillifer. The sequence continues at coordinate 1,774,482 of NW_006774065.1, forward strand.
AAACACACGTCCTTCAGTCTCAGCACCAGCAGCACGAAATGCCATGACCTCTGCACCTTCAAAAGACCAGGTTCAACTGAAGGACCTACTAAAAAATAATAGTCTGAACGAACTCATGAAACTGAAGCCACCGGCTAATATTGCTCAGCCAGTTGCAACAGCAGCTAGTAAGTCTTTTTGTTTTCAGTAGTGTCAACTGCTTGCCTTCGTTAAGATATGTCAGTGTGTTTTTAAGGGTTTGCTTAGGTTTTAAAAGAAGTAGTCATGACAGGAGATGATATCTGCATGACTCTGTGGACTTACAGTATTTATGCAATTCAAGGGAAGCAAAAATTTAGAAGCCTTAGCCTTAAGCTTTAAAATGAAGTGTGGAATTATCAAGTGGCTACATGAACACCATGAGATCTCAGTTTTATAAATTGTGAATAACTGGTTAACATTTTTCTCAGTCATTTAAATCAGTGCTTTTCAAACTTTATAACTCTGAGTCACTTGGGGATCTTTTTTTTTTTTTTTTTTAAATGAGTTGTTTTTTTTTAAATTTATTTTTTGGCTGCTTTGGGTCTTCATTGCTGTGTGTGGGCTTTCTCTAGTTGTGGCGAGCATGGGCTACTCTTTGTTGCAGTGTGCGGGCTTCTCATTGTGGTGGCTTCTCTTGTTGTGGAGCATGGGCTCTAGGCGCGCGGGCTTCAGTAGTTGTGGCACGTGGGCTCTAGAGTGCAGGCCCAGTAGTTGTGGTGCACGGGCTTCTTTGCTCCACGGCATGTGGGATCTTCCCAGACCAGGGCTTGAACCCGTGTCCCCTGCATTGGCAGGTGGATTCTTAACCACTGTGCCACCAGGGAAGTCCCACTTGGGGATCTTTGTACAAAAACAGAGTCGGATTCAGTAGGCCTGGGATGGGGACCAAGATTCTGCATTTCTCACAAGCTTTTTAGAGGTGCTGTTGCTGGTGGTCCTTGGACCATGCTTGAGGTGTAATGGGCTTTAAACTGATACTTTACTACTTTAACTCTTACAGTTTTATGATTTTGCTTGTCATTAGCTTCATTGTATGTCGGTAGTCGTGTTTTTTAGTCAGTTTTCTTTTAAAATATATAAACTTTCATTGTAATGAAAATGAATAGTAATTCACTACATTTTTTTTGAAGAGTGAGTACTCAAAATACCTTTTTAATAATAGCTTTACTGAGATAATTTACATACCATTGTACCTTTTAAAGGGGTACAATTCAGTGGATTTTAGTATATTCACAGAGTTGTGTAGCCATTACCACTAGCTAATCCATAATGCTTTAAGTGTAGGTTTAGATCTAAAGAGAAAAAGCTCAACAGTGATTTGATCACTCTTTTTTAGGAATTCATTTATGCATAAACACTATAAATTTTACAGTTAATTTTTCTTCTCTGGAGTGGCTTTTTTATTGCTCACTTATTCAACAGATATTTATTTATTTATTAATTGCTACACTACGAGGCATGTGGGATCTTAGTGCCTTGACCAGGGATCAAACCCATGCCCCCTGCAGTGGGAGCACTGAATCTTAACCGCTGGACTGCTAGGGAAGTCCCTGTTCTAGGATTCTGAGATGATGGCTGGGAAGAAGACTATTGAAATTTCTGCCCTCATAGAGCTTGCATATGAGTGGAGAAAAGCAGACAATAAACAAAATAAATGAAGTATATAGTATGTTAGATAGGGGTAGGCACGTGGAGAAAAATAGAAAATGGAATATGGGGCAGGAAGAGGTTGTATTTAAGTGGAATGCTTAGAGGATGCTTTGTATTTAGTGTAGTAAGGTAATTTTAAGGGTAAAATAGATTTTTTTTTTTAACTTTGGCTATATCAAATTTTAGTAGTATAGTTTTAGAAACTGAAAAATGTGAACTCTTTTTTTTTTCTTTTTTTGGCTGTGCCACTCGGCTTACAGGATCTTAGTTTCCCAACCAGGGGTTGAACCTGGGCCTCATCAGTGAAAGCGTGGAGTCCTAATCACTGGACCGCCAGGGAATTCCCAAAATGTGAACTCTTAAGAGGGATATTCTTTCCTTTCTTTTTCCATTGGGCTAAATAGTATTTGACTCCCTGCCTGGTGATTTATACTAATAACTGATACATAGCATCCCACTGGGCTCTTGGAATGGGGTGCTAGATATTGAATAGAGAGTTCCTCCTTCCAAACAGCTGCTTTATTTTTCCAATTGAGAGAGATAAGTTTTAACACCCGATATATAATTTTGTAGCAGAATTGATTGCTGAGAAGTTCTAATGTGCTTGTGTTTATAGAGTAGAGGGCCAGGGACTTCCCTGGTGGTCCAGTGGTTAAGACTCTGCACTCCCAATGCAGGGGGCCTGGGTTCAATCCCTTGTCAGGGAACTAGATCCCGTGTGCCACAACTAAAGATCCCTCACCCAGCAATGAAGATCCCTCATGCCACAACTAAGACGTGGCTCAGCCAAATAAATAAATAAATATTAAAAAAAAATAATAAAGTAGAGGGCTGGGGCATTCTGAAGGAATGAGCAAGGAGTGTTTGTAGGTGATACAGAGCTAACTTTGTCTTCAGTGACAAATGCAATTAAAAATACCAGATAATATCTTTGAGTCCATACCTTTGTGCCTTTTGGCTGTAGTTCTACTCTTAACGTTATTGTCCTGAACTGACTGGAGCCTGGCAGCTAGATGCCCATTGAGAAATCATTTTAACTGTCTCAGAATTGATTTCCATTCTGTGCCATGGAGAGCAGGACCACGGCCCTGACCTAGCTGAGGTGCAGGGCAGCATCTGGAATGGCTCCTGGGAGACTTAGGGGTGATCAGCAGTTAGTAGAAGCTGCTTTTCATTAAAGTCTTTGGATTTAATGAGGAGAAAGACTGCTGCTGTGCCATCGTGAGGAAAGAGTTTAGAGAGCAAAACAAAAGAGCTTTGGAGCTGACCGAGTAGTATCTAGTACAGTAACATCGCCCACATCCAGTATAATACTTCTTAAAAGACAAGTCAAGGCCATCCTTGTGTGGAAGGCTGAGAAATTGTCAGACTAGACCAGGGCTGAAAAAGAAACATGGTAAGTGAATGCCGAAGATAAACCAACTTTTGTGTTGTAGGAGAGGGTCATCTTTTTACTGAGGGAAGAATGTTAAAAGTATCAAACTGCAAAGAGCGAGGTTTTGCATGTTCTCTCTCTCTCTCTCTTTTTGGCCGCCCTGCATGGCTTGTGGGATCTTAGTTCCCCAACCAGAGATTGAACCCAGGCCCTCAACGGCAGTGAAAGCATGGAGTCCTAACCACTGGACCGCCAGGGAATTCCCTGCATGTTCTCTGCCCCTTTTGGAGCCCTTAGCCCTTTAGGTGTCTCTTTGGATTCTGATCTCTCAGTTGAGCTCCAGTCCTGTAACTCTTTCTATGAACTGTTCAGTGGCTCTCCCACAGTTATATTAAACAGATCTGTGCTCCTAAGTAAATTTATTATCTCTGTACCAGCTTCCTTATTTTGCTAACACTTTAATCCCAGCCATTTTGTAGTCCCCAGTGACAGGCCACCCAAATACTCCCTATCTTTTGGTAGAATACTTAAGGTCATAATCCGTTCTCCTGGTGTAATTTTCACACCGTAATTGCAAGAATACCAGGTACTGGGAGTGCTTCAGGTATACTTGGAGGATGGAGGCTAGTTACAGGGGCTCAGAATTTCTCAACCAAGTAGTTCTTTAAAAAAAAAAAAAATTAATTAATTTTTGGTTCTGTTGGGTCTTCATTGCTGCGCGCGGGCTTTCTCTAGTTGCGGCGAATGGGTGCTGCTCTTCGTTGCAGTGTGCGGGCTTCTCACTGCTGTGGCTTCTCTTGTTGCAGAGCACGGGTTCTAGGTGCGTGGGCTTCAGTAGTTGTGGCTCGCGGGCTCTAGAGCGCAGGCTCAGTAGTCGTGGTGCACGGGCTTAGTTGCTCCGCGGCATGTGGGATCTTCCCGGACCAGGGCTCGAACCCATGTCCTCTGCATTGGCAGGCGGATTCTTAACCAGTGCGCCACCAGGGAAGCCCAGTAGTTCTACTTTGATTGATATTTTGATGGAGAGGTTCTTGTGTTATATCTTAAAAGAGTTTGCAAACCACTGGTATAGAACAGGTTCACTCTTGGATCTTTATTCTGAGGGAAGACAGTAGAGTTCCCAAACTGTTTTTTTTCCTTTCCAGAAATAATTATTTTGCCTTGAAAGTTAGTAAGTACCTCCAGATCAGGTGCAATTGATTCTATCTTGGTGATAATACCAGGTTTTGCACCAAGTGAAGTGTCTCAGAGTAATGCTGGCTGTGGGTAATTGTTTTGAAATAAACTGCCAAATAGTGTTCTGGTTAAGGTGTCTTTTTGATAAATAGTTTTCAAATTTCCTGTGCACATGTTTCCTTTTAAGTTTTCTAATGTTAATTCTTACCTCCATAATGACATATAGCTTGAATATTTTTATCCTTATGCTTAATTTAAGTTAGAGATAAGCAGATTGGTATTTGGTTTGTGAAGTGGGTAAACTTTACTGAATTTTTAAAAAACTGTAGGAAAATAGATATTTTGTTCTAAAATGTAAATATTTCTCCCCCTCAGCTGATGTAAGCAATGGCACAGTAAAGAAAGAGTCTTCTAATAAAGAAGTAGCAAGAATATGGATAAATGACATGAAAATGAGGAGTTTTTCCCCGACCATGGTGAGTTTCAAAAGCTATATCTGTATTTTTGTGTGGTATGAAAGTACACTTGGCTAAGTGTAGCCCTCAGAAAAGTTTTTTTGGTGTGAAGGGGAGCTTCTCAGCTACATAAACTAACGAACAAGCATTAAACCTCACTGGAATAAATTAATATATGCTAAACAAGGTGATTATAAGATACATATTTGATAGAGTATTATACAAAGTAGTAACACTTTTCTTTTGTGAATTTCATCTGATAAGTAAAAAGGACAATGTGGAGTTAACCAAAAGTATTTGATAATTATGTTCATTTTAGGATTGAGCCTTATTATATAGCTGGTTATGGGATGTCAGATCGTATAATGGTTTAGTTGTGACTAATTATATGTTAACATTATTTTTACATTTTGGAAATGCTATATGCTTCAGGTAAATTGATTCTGTGCGTGTATTTAATAATTACGCAGTGTATAACCTTGCCTCTGTGTGGTGGGTTTCTGGCTCCCCATTTTAATAAACATATAATTAATACCACATGGTTTAAGTAGTAATATAAGGTACAGCAAGAGGTAAATAGTGATGCTCGCAATAGGGCTTATGAGTTTGTAGGAAGATGAGACTCAGGTGGCCTAGGAGGACTTCACTTTTTTTTTTTTAATAAATTTATTTATTTATTTGTTTTTATTTTTGGCTGTGTTGGGTTTTTGTTGCTGCGCATGGGTTTTCTCTAGTGCGGCGAGTGGGGGTTACTCTTCATTGTGGTGCGTAAGCTTCTCATTGTCGTGGCTTCTCTTGTTGCAGAGCACAGTCTCTAGAGCGCAGGCTCAGTTGTTGTGGCACACGGGCTCAGTTGCTCCGTGGCATGTGGGATCTTCCCAGGCCAGGGATCGAACCCGTGTCCCCTGCATTGGCAGGTGGATTCTTAACCACTGCGCCACCAGGGAAACCCAGGACTTCATTTTATGGAGGCGATGTCATGGAGTTTGGGTGTTGAGTCTGGAGAAACTTTGAGAGGGCATTTTAGGAAGGGAGCTACAGCATTAATAGGCACAGAGGAGGTGGTAGCTATATGCTTAGGATACTTGGCTTGCAGGAAGAAATTGGAATGGTTGATTGGGGGCTCTGTGGAGGGTCCTGAATTGAATTTGATGGACTTGGGACTTGGAGCAGCACTAGTGAGGCCCCTGGAAGTAGAGGGACCTGTTAGTGACTCAGGATGGGTTGGGAAGAAGAGACAGGTTAGGAGGTTGGTTAAGTAGTCCAGAAGGGAAGTGATAAGGAACTAACGTCAGGGATTGCAAAGGTGATTGGAAAGGATGAGGGGAAAGGAAAAAAGAAAGTAAGAGGGGACTGCACCTAATGATACCAGAGGATTGGTAAGACTGGGAATGAAATACAGAATTGGAGAGACAGCAAAGCAACCTGTGCCTGAGGTTTTGAATGGGGACCAGGAGAACAAGTGTTGGCAGTATCAGTTTACTTAACAGTTGAGTGCCAGCAGCTTACTTGGGAGCTGATTTTTGGAAAATAAGAATGCATTTTTCTTTAAGATTATTTAGTGTTCAAGTTCCCAGTCCAGCCCATGTTGCCCATAACATGCCAAAAGTTCTATATTGCCCTAGCAGTTAAGAGACATCTAACAGATTGCAAACTGGTAGCCTGTGGATGAAAACCAATTGACAAGTGTTTTGTTTGGCATCCACATTATTTTGAAAATTTTTGAATGTGTTGCAAACACATAAAATGCTGATTTCCAGGTTCTCTTGAAAAATAGGAGTACCTGACAATCCTGGGCCCACATTCCTCACCTCGTGTTAACATGCCTAGAGTTGAGTAGTGAACATCTACTTTGTATGTTGGTCACACATTCCCCATGTACCACAGTCTCCCTCCCCTTCATTTATCTCCTTGACCCTAAGCTTGATGTCAGTTGCCATTTTACATCCAGCTGGCTTAGACATATTACTTGTCTGGTCCTTGGATTTTGTGACCGTATTGTGTTACCAGCTAATCCTCCAATTATATACCTGCGGTATATATTTTTTAAAGGTAGGGAAA
>NW_006774065.1:1781229-1794732 GCF_000442215.2 Lipotes vexillifer
GAGAAAGGCGGGTCATTTAGCACAGTGCGCATTCCTATTTTACAGATGAGGAAAAGGTGCAAAGGGGGATGGGCAGGACTCAGAATGTAAGTAATTTGCCCAAGGCTGTACAGATAACAGCAGAAGTGGGGTCTGGGTCTGTTTCTTTGGCCAGCCCCATTTCATCTCTTATTTCTGAAGCTGGGTTTTATTTTGGCATACTTTCTGAGAACATTCAGGGTTTCTTTGGATTTTTTTCTAAGGACTCCATGGGTTGATGGCTAGATGTTTATCTCACATCTCCCTTTTCTTTCCCACATTTGTTGAGCATCTATGTGCCATCATGCTGCTCTAGACTGAATAAAAATAAATAAGTAAAATAAAAATAAAAGAGGAGCCTGACCTTACATTTTATTTATTTGTTTGTTTTTAAGATAAACTTGTTTTATTTATTTTATTTTTGGCTGCGTTGGGTCTTCGTTGCTGTGCGCGGGCTTTCTCTAGTTGCAGCGAGCGGGGGCTACTCTTCGTTGCGGTGCGCAGGCTTCTCACTGCGGTGGCTTCTCTTGTTGCAGAGCACGGGCTCTAGGCGTGCAGGCTTCAGTAGTTGTGGCACGTGGGCTCAGTAGTTGTGGCTCGCGGACTCTAGAGCGCAGGCTCAGTAGTTGTGGCGCATGGGCTTAGTTGCTCTGCGGCATGTGGGATCTTCCTGGACCAGGGCCCAAACCCGTGTCCCCTGCATTGGCAGGCGGATTCTTAACCACTGCGTCACTAGGGAAGCCCTGATGTTACATTTTAATGCCATGTGTCCTTGGCATTACCTGTAGTCCTGACTAGGTTTTCTCTTTGTCCCTCTCCTGCCTTCCTTGGTATACTGGGTCCCACAGCTTCTTCCCTACATTATTCCTTGGTCAAGCCCACATTAATAAAGAACTTCCCTTTATGGTTTACTGATAGTGAAAAGCAGCTTTTTCAGGCGCTTCTTATTCCCCTTTTCCTCCCTGCCTCTACCTCTTTAAGATTCTGTAGAGAAACACAAGGTAACCTGACTATATTGACCATTCACTCACTTTGCCTGGGGCAGTCTGGGTTTACTGATGTTTTCCTGGTGTAAGTTACTATTAACTCCTCATTTTATTCTCAGATGTGCTGACGTTTGGAGAGTAGGTGATATAGGATTCTGTATGATTGTTTTTGTGTCTGTGGAGACACAGATGTCTGAAGTAAATTCTCTGTCTTTTAGAAGAACCTTTAAACTCCAGAGTTTTCTAGGGTTTTGGTTTTAGGATCTAAGGGAAAGAAACAGACGAAGGTAACTGAGAAGAGGGTGGGATGTGAGACTTAAAGAGAGTTCCTGCCCGTGAGATTGTAGGATGTGCTGCTGGGGCTCATCCACCTTTTCTCTCCAGACCCCTTGTTCTTTCTATTCCTGGAACTGCAATGAAGATTGAGGACTGGAGGTTAGACTTCTGGCTATCAGGGAGGCTGGCAGGCAATATTGAAGGGGAAGGTAGTTTGAGAAGGTGGTGGAGCCCTGTGGTGACCCATTTGTGTGTTTGCGATGAGAGCAGGTCATGGATTATCTGTGCTTATCTTTGGAGGAGCAGGGAAACCATAGACTCTGACCCAGATATTAGGGAATATAGAAGTGGTATGTCCTGTTTCCAAGATTGAAGATAGTGGGTATTCCTACAGAAGAGTTTTTCTGTGTGTTGGCTGGGCCTCCAGTTTCTGGACTTAGTTGATTTTGCTCTCTCTGTTACAGAAGGTCCCTGTTGTGAAAGAGGAAGATGAACCAGAGGAAGAAGATGAAGAAGAAATGGGTCATGCGGAAACCTATGCAGAGTATATGCCAATAAAATGTATGTCTTTGGGATTTGTCAAAATAATGAGACTTCTGGGTTCCTTTTGAACTTAAAAAACTTTGCCACACACATTATTATGTGTTGAGATCTATCCATGTTGGGTACCTCAGGATTTGATAAGTGTGAGCTTTGTAGTAGGTTTTTTTTTTTTTTTTACGGTACGTGGGCCCCTCACTGCTGTGGCCTCTCCCGTTGCGGAGCACAGGCTCCGGACGCGCAGGCTCAGCGGCCATGGCTCACGGGCCCAGCCGCTCCGCGGCATGTGGGATCTTCTCGGACCAGGGCACGAACCCGTGCCCTGGCGGACTCTCAACCACTGCGCCACCAGGGAAGCCCTGTAGTATGTTTTAAACTATAATATGTTTTAAAATAGCTACATGAAAATTCTGTGAGTTTTTAAATTTTCCTATAAAAATGTAGGGCTTTGCTTTGGAATGAAGTCTTTTAAAACCAGGAGTGAAAAGGCTTTTTCCTTTCAAGTTAATTTTGCTCATATCAGCAGTGATTATAAAATCATAGTAAATTACAGAAATGTAAACACATATCTTAGCTTTATAGTTTATACAGCTTATCTAAAACAAATTATAAAAACATGGGAATCTTAAAAATAAAATCTGCTATTCAAATTCAGTGGTTTAAATTAACACCATTGCTTCCTTTTTTCCCGTAATGACCATGATTCATTTTTTTAGTGGCCACTGTATTAAGTTGAAAATTAGTAACTTTTAGTTTTTGTGTAAAATTTTTCACTTTTTCATTTTATGGGGGTAATAAGATGGAAAAACATCTATGGCTAGAATTTTTCTCTCCTATACTCTGGCTTAAGTGGTCACCAATAAGACCACTTAAACTAAAAATCTCTGTTTACCAACTGTGTATGGATTCCAAGGTCCCATACTTTCCTGGTTATTTAAAATGATGTCTTTAATCTAGGATTATGTTCTGTTACTACTGGAGAACCTGGTGGTATGAACTGCGATGATATTTTTCTAGATCTTTTTAATCAGCAAGTCTCTATTTAAACCATAGGTAGTTGGTAAATAGGTCATTTTAGTCAAATTTAAACAGTACTTTACCATCAGTCAGTGACTTTATATAGGATCCCAGGGTGTATAGTTACTTCTTATTATATTTTCTCTGTCTGGAGAAATATTACAATATCTTATAATACTGGGAAGTGTTATTACTTAGAATAATTAAAATGAAATATTTTTAAATTTTTATTTAGTAAAAATTGGCCTGCGTCATCCAGATGCTGTAGTTGAAACTAGTTCTTTATCCAGTGTTACTCCTCCTGATGTTTGGTACAAAACATCTATTTCTGAAGAAACCATTGATAATGGCTGGTTATCAGCATTACAGCTTGAGGCAATTACATATGCAGCCCAGGTAAGCTGTATAATTTATAACTACATACAGTTTTTATCTTTAATTTTAGTTCACAATGTATAGTTGTTTTAATTCAAAGTTAAGTTTTCCTTGCATGAAAATCTTGTGAATGTGATTTTTATAGAAGTTTTATGTGTTAGAAAGTTAAAGGGGTAGTGTGGATATGGGGAATGTGTTTCTAGTGCAAATGATAAATTGTCATAACCTTTTTGGAATTCACTGGGAACATGTATTAAAATTAAAAATACCTATATCCTTTTACCTAACAATTCCATGGGAGTCTGTTTCATAGAACTATTAGATAAGAACATATATATATATAAGGCTATTTGTTGCAGCCTTTTTTCCCCCCAGTGGCTAAAAGCTATAAAAGATGTAAAAGCTCACACCCTTGGGGAGTGATTGAATAACCTTTGGTATTACCATATGGGTGTTGTACCAGCTTTTATATTATGTCAATTGTCTTGAAAGGATTTCTGAAATACTCCATTTTTGTAAAATAAATAGGAAACCATCCCCCATATTTATGTTTTATAAAAAAGTTTGTATTTGGTTGTACAGTCCTTGAAAAATTATGGAAGAATACTCACCAATTTGTTAACTTTAATTACCTGCTACATACGAGGGTAGCAAGAAAAAAATACACAGACCTCGGAGATAGGGCAGGTTTGGTTCCAGACTACCACAGTAAAGCAAATGTTACAATAAAATGAGTCGCATGAAGTTTTTGGTTTCCCAGTGCATGCAAAACTTAGTGTTTACCCTATAATGTAGTCTGTTAAGTGTGCAATAGCATTATGTCCAGAAAAACAATGTACATACCTTAATTGAAAAATACTTTAATGCTAAAAAATGCTGACCATCATCTGAGGCAAGATGTGGGGAGGTCTCGCCTTGGTGTTGATGGCTGCTAAATGATCAGAGTGGTGGTTACTGAAGGCTGGAGGGGCTGTGGCAGTTTCTTAAAATAAGACAGCAGTGAAGTTTGCTGCATTGATTCACTCTTCCTTGCACTAATGATTTCACTGTAGCATGCAGTGCTGTTTGATGGCATTTTACCCACAGAACTTCTTTCAGAATTGGAGTCAGTCCTCTCAAACTCTGCCACTGCTTTATCAACTAAGTTTATGTAATCTAAATCCTTTGTTGTCATTTCAACAATCTTCACAGCATCTTCATTAGGAGTAGATTCCATCTCAAGAATCTACTTCCTCCACTGAAGTCTTGAACCCCTCCAAGTCATCCATGAGGGTTAACTCCTGTTAATGTTGATATTTTGACCTCTTCCCATGAATCATGAATGTTCTTAGTGGCATCTAGAAGGGTGATTCTTTTTCTGGAAGGTTTTCAGTTGATTTTGTCCAGATGCATCAGAGAAATCAACTATCTATGGCAGTTACAGCCTTACAAAATGTGTTTCTTAAAGAGTAAGATTTGAAAGCCGAAATTACTCTTAGCTCTATGGGCTGCAGAAAGGCTGTTTTACAAAGCAGGCATGAAAGTGACATTGATCTCGTTGTACATCTCCATTAGAGCTCTTGGGTGCATTGTCAATGAGCAGTATTACTTTGAAAGGAATCTTTCATTCTGAGCAGTAGGTCTCAACAGTGGGTTTCAAATATTCAGTAAATCATGTTGTAAACAGATGTGCTGCCTTGTTCCATTTGTAGAGCACAGGCAGCGTAGATTGAGCATAATTCTTAAGGGCCCTAGGATTTTTGGAATGGGAAATGAGCATTGGCTTCAACTTCAGGCCACCAGCTGCATTAACCCCTCATAAGTCAGCCTGTCCTCTGAAGCTTTAAAGCCAGACATTGACTTCTTCTCTCTAGTTATGAAAGTCCTAGATAGCATCTCCTTCCAGAAGAAGGCTGTTTCATCTACATTGAAAATCTGTTGTTTAATGTAGCCACATTTATCGATCATCTTAGCTAGATCTTCTGGATAACTTGGTGAAGCTTCTGCATCAGCACTTGCTGTTTCACCTTGCAATTATGTTACAGAGATGACTCCTTAAACCTCATGAACCAGCCTCTGTGACCTGCAGAATTTCTGCAGCTTCCTCACCTCTCTCAGCCTTCGTAGAATTAAAGAGTTAGGGCCTTGCTCTGGATTAGGCTTTGGCTTAAGGGAATATTATGGCTTGTTTGATCTTCTTTCGAGACCACTAAAAGTTTCTTCATGTCAGCAATAAGGCTGTTTTGCTTTCTTATTGTTTGTTCACTGAAGTAGCACTTCTAATTTCCTTTAAGAACTTTTTTTTTTCATTCACAGTTTGGCTGTTTGGAGCAAGAGGCCTGGTATTCAGCCTGTCTAGGCTTTCAACATGTCTTCCTTATGTTGTAATCATTTCTAGCTGTTGATTCAAAGTGAGAGACATGCAGCTCTTCCTTTCACTTGAATGCTTAAAGAAGCCATTGTAGAGTTATTAATTGGTCTAATTTCAATACTGTTGTGTCTCAGGGAACTGGGAGGCTGAAGGAGAGAGAGAGATGGGGGAAATGGCCAGTCGGTGGAGCAGTCACAATACACACAACACTTATTAATTAGGTTCACCATCTTATATGGGCGGGGTTTATGGCAACCCAAAACAATTAAAATAGTAACATCGAAGATCACTGACCACAGATCACAATAACAATATAATAATAATGAAAAAGTTTGAAATAGTATGAGAATTACCAAAAAGTGACTCAGAGACACGAAAGAGCCACTGCTGTTGGAAAAATGGCACCAATAAAATTCCCTGATGCAGGGTTGCCACAAACCTTCAATATGTAAAAAATGCAGTATCCCCTGAAGTGCAGTAACAGTGAAGCACAATAAAATTAGGTATGCCTGTATAGTTACGTAAAGAAAGTATCCACACTAAGCCAACTATATGCCATTTCTATAAAAACAGAGAATGTTAATATATGACTAAAACAAGGTATGAAAGACTGATTACCAAAATATCTAAAGGAATAGATAATTACCAGCGTTTTCTTTTTCAGCAACATGAAACATTCCTACCAAATGGAGATCGTGCTGGATTCTTGATAGGTGATGGTGCTGGTGTAGGAAAAGGAAGGACAATAGCAGGAATCATCTATGAAAATTATTTGTTGAGTAGAAAAAGGGCTTTGTGGTAAGTGCTAAAGACTGGCTGTGGAAGCTTTTGTTTGTGAATAATCCAGCACATGGGGATGGGTCTTTGTGAGTAGGTATATTTTTTTGAAGTGTCAAGGCCTGGGTTTATTTATTCCTGAATATTGCTAGAATGATGGGATTTGTATTGAATTTGTGTGTTTTTCTTGTCCCTTTTTTTTGTGGCAGGTTCAGTGTTTCAAATGATTTAAAGTATGATGCCGAAAGAGATTTGAGGGATATTGGAGCAAAAAACATTTTGGTACATTCATTAAATAAGGTATGAAAGTTTTCTATTCAGTTGGTCATTCAATAAATATTGACTTATCTGTGAGATGGGAATAATAATAGTTTCTACTTCATAGGGTTGTTAAGAGGATTAAATGAGTTATTTCACAGAAAGCATAGTGAGTGCTAGCCACTGTTGTTCGTTTTCGGATTACTAAGTGTTAAATAATATGCTAGGTAGGGTTATGTAGTGGCAAACAAAATAGGCATTGTCTGTTTTTATGGAGTTTATTCTCTTACTCTTCAGGGTTTTTCGTTTGTTTTTGTCTGTTTCTGAAGTTACTGTATATGGGTGAAACTCATATACCTATGAGTATAAGGGTGCAGTGTGATAAAGCTATATGGACAGGTAGTGTGCCCATCACATCATATAGAGAGAATTGTGATTTGGAGACTGGTTTAGATATTTGTACATTTAGTGGACTTGTATACCCGTACCTGTGTTCATGTTAAAACAGTTCTGTCAAATGGAAGAAAATGTGTTTCATTATCTAGAAAGCACAGTTCAATGTTCATTTAGCAAATCTTTATTGGCCTCCTACTATGCACCAATTCCTGGAGTCACATGGGTAGAATAGACAGACCTAGTTCCTGCAGGTGCTTCCTTGCTAGCCCTTTGAAAATAAGTAAATGTAAATCTACTTTCCATGTGAGTCCTAAGTTGCTTCAGTGTTGAGTCCTAAGTTGCTTTGGTGTTGTTGCCCTGCCCATCAGTGGCTTTTTTTGGGTGAGGGTTACTGTGTGGTTTGTTGGGTTAAGTACTGTGTCTTGAATGACTACTAGCAGTTCAAAACTAAAACATGTAAGGGGCATCTAGAAATATTTTTGATTTCTAAATCAGCATAATTGAGGAAGACCACAGTAACTATTAATCATAATTCTTATATATCCCTCAGATCTTAATTACAGTGCTTTGCATGTAGTAAATGCACAATAAATATTTGTAGAATGAATATTGTGACCTTTTCTTGGGGAGTTTGGTTTGTAATCTTTTTTTTTTGCGGTACACGGGCCTCTCACTGTTGTGGCTTCTCCCGTTGCGGAGCACAGGCTCCGGACGCGCAGGCTCAGCGGCCATGGCTCACGGGCCCAGCCACTCCGCGGCATGTGGGATCCTCCCGGACCGGGGCACGAGCCCGTATCCCCTGCATTGACAGGCGGACTCTCAACCACTGTGCCACCAGGGAAGCCCTGTAATCTTTTTTTGATTGATAGACTTTTTTGAGACTTTGATGAAAACTGGATCCTTGTACATTAAAGTTATACACACACGCACAGGCTCATGTGTGTGTGTATGTATGTGTACACATGTGTATGAGAAATTTTGTGTATGATCTTAAGAGGTCCTTTGACTTTCCTGAAGCCCATCATGGTACAACCAGTTTCCTGCTGTAGAAATCTGGGTGGGATAAATATTTTAGAGACAAAAGTGTATTTATTAAGTTCTTTCTTTTCTTTTTTAGTTTAAATATGGAAAAATTTCTTCCAAACATAATGGGAGTGTGAAGAAGGGTGTGATTTTTGCTACCTATTCTTCCCTCATTGGTGAAAGTCAGTCTGGTGGTAAATACAAAACGAGGTTAAAACAACTCCTACATTGGTGTGGTGATGACTTCGATGGAGTGGTATCCTTTGCAACAAGTTTTATAATTTTTAATGACACAAAATATAACACACAGGAATTCTGAGGTTAAATAAAAAGACTGCTGGGACGAGAGCTTTAATGATTACACAGAGTCCAAGGGAGTCAGAAAGTTGATTCTGTTTTGTAGCTGTCATATACGAGGCCAGTATTTAAGTTCCTGCTTTAGGAAAATGTTAATAGGTATGAGACATGCTGAATACTATATTCGCTTCTTAACTTAATGATTTCCAAACTTATTTGCTCATAGCATACCTTTTACTATACTGCATGAGGATCACCAGTTTTTGAAGTACTGATTAAGTTGGTTATCAGTTGTGCTTCTATTTAACAAAATTTGCTCAAATTATCTGTGTGGTGGACATTTTTAGCCATAGTGGATCCTTTCGTTCATTCTAATTAAGAATTAAATATCCAGTTAAGGAGTGACAGTGCCGCAAGGTGGCAGCCACCATGGGCTCGGACAGTTTATGAAAACTGAATATACAGCCTTAAGATAGAATGTGGACCTAAATACCCAGAAGCAACCCCCTTTGTAAGATTTGTAAGAAAAATTAATATGAATGGAGTTAATAGTTCTAATGGAGTGGTGGACCCAAGAGCCATATCAATGCTAGCAAAATGGGAGAATTCATATAGCTTCAGAGTTGTCCTGCAAGAGCTTCGGTGCCTAATGATGTCCAAACAAAATATGAAACTCCCTTAGCCGCCTGAAGGACAGTGTTACAGTAGTTAATCAAAAAGAAAAACCACAGGCCCTCCGTTACCCCCTCCATTCGAATCAAGCAGTCTTCATTTTCTGCAGTAGTACATTTTCTAGATGCCAAAAATAAATTAAATATCCAGTTAAGGTTAATGCCAAATTCAGTGAATGCCTCTGTGGCTGGGGGAAGGGGGCTATGGAGGTCAAGGAGAGGCACTTAGAGGGCTTCATTGATATTTGTGATCTTACAGAAAAAGAAAACCATCTGAAGCAAATATGGCAAAATGTTAAGGTTTGACAAAACCAGATGATAGGTATGTGGGTATTAGTTTAAAAAAAAAAAAAAAGTTAATGCTCAGGGGCTTGTTATCAACAGCATCCCTCCCCCTAATAATCTTGATTCTTTTTTTTACTCCAGCTACCATCCCAGAAATCTTGGATGTTTCCCAAGTCCTAAGTGAAATAAAAGTTAACTCTTCCTGAAAGATTGGAGACACTTGCTACTAATGTGACATGTTCCTTAATTTACTCCTTACAGATAGTGTTTGATGAATGTCATAAAGCAAAAAACTTATGTCCTGTTGGTTCTTCAAAGCCAACCAAGACAGGCTTAGCAGTTTTAGAACTTCAGAACAAATTGCCAAAAGCCAGAGTTGTTTATGCTAGTGCCACTGGTGAGTAGTTATATATTTAAAAGAGAGGAGATATATATGTTATTTTTTCAGCTATAATATATTTTATTTGGGGGTTTTTCAGGTGCTTCTGAACCACGAAACATGGCCTATATGAACCGTCTTGGAATATGGGGTGAGGGAACTCCATTTAGAGAATTCAGTGATTTTATTCAGGCAGTAGAACGGAGGTAATGCAATTTACAGTATACACTATTTGTTCTCAGTAGCAATCTAAAAGAGGTGTTATTGCTAAAATCTCTTCCATGTATGTTAAAGCTCTACTATATTTAATGTTAGTTACTGTGTGTTTTAATTTTATTCAGAGGTGTTGGTGCCATGGAAATAGTTGCTATGGATATGAAGCTTAGAGGAATGTACATTGCTCGACAGCTGAGCTTTACTGGAGTGACCTTCAAAATTGAGGAAGTTCTTCTTTCTCAGAGCTATGTTAAAATGTATAACAAAGCAGTCAAACTGGTGAGCATATTTTTATTAACTCTTAGTACTTTAAATGTACCTGATAATGTATCTGTTAGCCAGTTTTGTCCAGTCAGGAGTATATTTTGTCCAGTATACGCCTGTCAGCTCACAGGAGTATATTTCTGCTATAAAACAACAGATAAATCACTGGTTCCTTATTTTCCCAATTTTCCAAGTTTTCTGTTTGTTAAAGTAATTTATAAAAAATAGCCATTTATTTTGGTTGTATAGTTTTAAAAATCACAATGTGACTGTTTCCTAAAATGACTGCATTAGTTAATAAGAATTTTGGGACAGCTCTATGTGAGCGTCCTAAAAAACATTTGTTTAGAGATTCCCAAGTTACTGAAAATGCCTCGTTGAGTTAATGTTAAATGGTGTCTTGCACTTTATTTTGATTGAATTAGTAATTTTAAAATCACACTCAAAAGACTGAAATATCTAAAATGTTGATTGTGCACCTTCAGTGGGTCATTGCCAGAGAGCGATTTCAGCAAGCTGCAGATCTGATTGATGCTGAGCAACGAATGAAAAAATCCATGTGGGGTCAGTTCTGGTCTGCTCACCAGAGATTTTTCAAATACTTGTGCATAGCATCCAAAGTTAAGAGGGTTGTTCAACTAGCTCGAGAAGAAATCAAGAATGGAAAAGTAAGTTGGAGAATGCATTAACAGGTTCATCTTTGGTTATGTGTTTTAGTCTTTTGGGTGTTGAGGCTTTCTACTTAAAAAAGCCTTTTCTTTCTAAAGGGTACTTGTAAAAAGTATTAACATAGTAAGACTTTTAAAAATGCATTTTTAAGATAATAAAAGCAATACGTGTTTATAAAGAATTTGGATAGCTCAGAAAAGTGTAAACAAACATCACTATAATTTGGCTAACCATAGACCTAACAACTGATAACACATGGATATATATATTACATTAAGGATTTTTCCTTTTTGATAATTACATATTTAGTTAAAGCACAAAGAACTGGGGCAGGGGCTTCAGTAGTGTCCACTGTTGTAATACTGTTTCCTAGCTAAGTGTATTACATGTAGCATGTCTCATATATATGTAGAATAAATAAGTTGGTACACACGTACAGTAATGGGTAATTCTTGTTTGAAATCTTTTTTAAACTAAATATTTAAAATATGTCTTAAGAAACCATATAGATATTTTTATTTATAATTAATAATATTCTTTGTTGCCTTCAGTGTGTTGTAATTGGTCTGCAGTCTACGGGAGAAGCTAGAACATTAGAAGCCTTGGAAGAGGGTGGAGGAGAATTGAATGACTTCGTTTCAACTGCCAAGTAACGTTTATGGGTTTGAGTTTTTACTTAGATCAGTTTAAATATTGGCATTTCCCGGAGGCAAAATTTTTGCGTTTTAAAGTCTTTCTGATTTTAGTTTTCATGGTCCTGTGTGTGCATAACAACATGTCTATTGGAAAACAATAACATAGAAATGCTGAAATGTTAAGTATTTTGACAGTATCATGTCCAGTATTTGGACTAACTGAAGGGCTTGATTTTTGTTTGTTTTGTACATCTTGGAAATCTGACAGCTTGGTTTAAGATACTCAGTTTTGCTTTGGCTTTGTGTATTGGAAACTGCCATTATCCAGAGGAGCAATATAGTTTAGTTCGCTCCAGTTTAGTATGCTCTAATATAAACATTGCAAATAATCCTGAGATAGTCCAAAGAGATTTTAAAAATGTTTTTAGACACTGTTTTTCAGTTTGTTTGCCTAACAGACAGTTCTAACTCTGGTAGCAAAATTAACAAAATAACTTTTGCTGCCATGCTATCTTTTGCCTTAGGGGACACATTCAAGTGGCTCATTTTAAGATAGATATAACTTAAAACTACTTTTAAAAGCAAAACATGCACCTGCTAATCTGTATCTTTCCTGTGCTTGCCTGCCTAGTATTGCCTCTGAAATGATAGGCACTAGTCACAGGGAGCTATTAAGCAGTTGAAGTGGCTAGTCCAAATTGAGATGACCTTTAAGTATGAAATAGACACCAGATTTCAAAGACTTAAAGAAATGTAATGTAAAACATTTCATTGATTACATTTTAAAGTGATATGTTAAGTTAAATAAAATATTATTAAAGTTAGTTTCACAAGTTTTCTTTTACTTTTTAATGTAGCTACTTAGAAAGTGTAAAAATTGTGCTTGGCTTGCACTATATTTCATTTGGACAGTCTTGGCCTAGAATATTAAAATTCATTTGAGCTGGATTATCAGTATTTTGTAAGACTGAATAAAATGTACTTTTCATTTTTTACTTTTTAAAAATTTATTTTATTTCATTTTTATTTATTTTTAAGATTTTTTTCTCGTCTGTGTGTGTCTTCATTGCTGCACGGGGGCCACTCCTCGCTGCAGCGCACGGGCCTCACATTTTATAGCAGCCTCTCCCGCTGCAGAGCACAGGCTCCAGGCACGTGGGCTTCGGTAGTTGTGGCATGTGGGCTCAGTAGTTGTGGCTGGCTTGAGGGCTTTAGAGCACAGGCTCAGCAGTTGTGGTGCATGGGCTCCATTGCTCCGCAGTATGTGGGATCCTCCCGGACCAGGGCTCGAACCTGTGTCCCCTGCATTGGCAGGCGGATTCCCAACCACTGTGCCACCAGGGAAGCCCCAAACGTATTTTTTAGTAAGACATAGATTTTATTATTTGTAACTCTTGCATGTACCTGAAAATGGAAAATATATGTGAAATAAATTGGTTAAAGGATTGTTAAAGTCCTTTACATTCAGAATCCAACTCTTTTGAATCACTTTTTGACTCGAGTCACTGATGTGCAATTTTTCTTCATGGAGTCTTCCTCTGTGCAGCAGTTCTGAAAAAGAATCAGGAACCATTGGTGCTGAGTTCCTAAGCCAGCTTTACAATTATGTGGAGCTAACCTACTTTTGATATCCAATTTGGAAATGCTGCTAATAAAGTATACTTATTTTAAACAAATACATTCAGTAAGACTTTATATATAATAAACTATTTTGCATACTGAGCCACTAACTGTCACTTTTTCTCTCTTCGAACAGAGGAGTGTTGCAGTCACTCATTGAAAAACACTTCCCTGCTCCAGACAGGAAAAAACTTTATAGTTTGCTAGGAATCGATTTGACAGCTCCAAGTAACAACAGCTCACCAAGAGATAGTCCTTGTAAGGAAAATAAAATAAAGAAGCGGAAAGGTGGGCACTTTTCTTTAAATGGTGCTAGAAGTAGTATAAATTTGAGCATCTTGATGCAAAGCTGTAATTTGGGAATGTACTGCCTTCCTTGAATTGGCTCATGTAGTTTTTTTTTTTTTTTTTTTTAAGGAAGTGTCTTTCTTCCTCCCTCCCTCCCTCCCTC
>NW_006774065.1:1794742-1833701 GCF_000442215.2 Lipotes vexillifer
GGAATCTTAGTTCCCTCACCAGGGATTGAACCTTGGGCCATGGCCATGGAAGCACGGAGTCCTAACCACTGGACCACCAGGGAATTCCCTTGGCTCATGTAGTTTTTGAATGCACAAGTAATCCCATTTTAAATTGGGGCTTTAATGATTTGACTGGTGCTGAGTAGGCACTGTATTGAGCACTGCGCACACATGATCTCATTCAACTTGCAAGGGATCCATATGAAAGTAGGTTATATTTTTTCAGTTTTATAGACAGAGGAAGCTAAGGCACGGAAAGACTAAATGGTTAAGCGATATCCCCAGGTTGGCACAACTACTGGGTGATAAATGGGGAACCAAAATCCGGGCCTTTGTGTGTGTGTGTGTGTGCGTGTATAGTCTTCTTTAAAGAGACTTCTGTTAGTTTATTATTTAATTATTAGGAATACACTTATCTTTGTTTGTCAGACATTTTATAATAATGCAAACTTGGGTTTGTGTTTAGGTGGTTACTAAGTAAGCTCTTTGACTTTCAGAAGGTAACTTCTCAGGCTCTCTTTCTCTAAAATGGTGATAATAACTCATTATATTGTGAAGACTATCATACTGTGTGTTCTAAACACAGTGCCTGACACTTTAACCTTACCTTTCATCGGTTCTAAGAGATGCTTTTTTTTCCCTTACATTTTTAATATGCCTGAAAGTAGGTTGGCTATTATAATATAATTGACAGTATTTTTAAATTTTAGTGGCACAAAAAGTAATGCTGAGTCCTAGAGTTAGTAACAGAGGAGTCAGATAGATAGATGGTCATGTTTCCTTTTTGAATTATGTTCTCACCATCATTAATATGTGAACATTTTAATGTTCTGCTTAGTTTTGGTTGGTTTATTCCAGATATCTTTTATGAATATTCAGTAAGATAATTCACATCAGCACCTTGTTTGACTTTTAAAAATGTAGTTTTATAGATTAGTTTTTTTAGTATTCCATAAAGTATTTGCATATTTTATAAATCTGTAATTATTAGGCCTCTTCTCTCAACCTGATACACAAATTGTGACAATGCCAGAGATTCTGTTTCATCCTTGTTGCCTTGAGATGTTTATTTGGAAACTTGTACACTTGAAGGCTGTCTTGCATTTGTACTTATGTACCTGATTTCTTCTTAAGAATAATTGAATATAACCTGATTGCTTATAGGAATCCAAAAGGCTAGCTCTTGTTTATGAATTTTTAATTGTTCTTATATACTTAACACAAATGCTTTTTTTCTTCATTCCTCATTTGAGTTAACTAAGTGTATTAGCTCATGAACTAAATGTAACTTCATGGATCTTTAGAACAGTGTGTTTGGGCTGACTTTCTTGTTTGGGGTTTGAGGATAGGTGAAGAAATAACTCGAGAATCCAAAAAAGCAAGAAAAATAGGTGGCCTTACTGGTAGCAGTTCTGATGATAGTGGAAGTGAATCTGATGCCTCCGATAATGAAGAAAGTGACTACGAGAGCTCTAAAAACATGAGTTCTGGAGATGACGATGATTTCAACCCATTTAGAGATGAGTCTAGTGAGGATGATGAAGATGGTGAGTTCATGAATCTATTAAATGTAAGCTAAGGGATAGTTATTTCTGTGTGTTTATTTATTTATTTTTGGCTGCGTTGGGTCTTAGTTGTGACAGGCGGGATCTTTTGTTGCAGCATGCGGGCTTCTCTCTAGTTGTGGCACGCAGGCTGCAGAGCATATGGGCTCTAGTTGTGGCACACGGGCTTAGTTGCCCTGTGGTATGTGGGATCTTAGTTCCCTGACCAGGGATCAAACCTGCATCCTCTGCAATTGGAAGGCAGATTCTTAATCGCTGGACCACCAGGGAAGTCCCTATTTCTGTGTATTTGAAATGGGGTATTGTACTAAAACCATTTTTTTCCTATAGAAATCATCACACAGATTCTAATCATTGCTTGGTGGCAGCTCCAAGCTTGTCTGTCTTCTGGAGGTTCAGCACATTTATGTGAGATCATGACCTCAATTTTGTGCACTTATGTTTAACCTCAAACCATGGAATTTACCTTATGGTGTATGGGTGTCCTGGACCTCTGAAGTTGGTGGTGGTTTACAAGTTGTCCTTCAACAATACAAAAAAACTCAACGGTTGTTTCCTTTGGAAATTCTGTACTTGTGTTGTTAACAAATGATTTGATACATGTCTTTCCTTAATTTTCAGATCCCTGGTTAATCAGAAAGGACCACAAGAAAAACAAAGATAAAAAAAAAAAGAGAAGTATAGATCCAGATTCTATTCAAAGTGCCTTATTAGCATCAGGTCTTGGATCAAAACGACCTAGTTTTTCTTCTACACCAGTAATTTCACCTGCTCCTAACAGTGCACCAGGTATCCATGTGGAAGCTTGCTTTGTCTGTGAAATGTACTTTTAAACAAAACAAATACTTAAACTTTGTACTGATATTTAACAAATGTACTTCATCTAGCTAACAGTAACACCAACAGCAACAGTAGCCTTATAACAAGTCAGGATGCAGTGGAAAGGGCCCAGCAGATGAAGAAAGACCTACTTGATAAACTAGAAAAATTAGCTGAAGACCTCCCACCTAATACCCTGGATGAACTTATTGATGAACTTGGTGGCCCTGAGAATGTTGCTGAGGTAAATATGACTTGGTCAGGGCTGTGTCTCTTCTAGGTAATTTTTTGCCACTTTCAAACCCTTTAGAATAAGTGATATATTTGGTATCATCATATAATTATCTAATATCCTCTATTAGATCTTAGAACCCTTGTTCTACTCTAGTTGTCATCCCAGAGCAAGTAAATTCCTGCCCCTAGTATCTTGAGTATCTGCCCCAAGACACGGATCTCTGTTATTGCACCTGTCATGCAGGCTTTGTTATCATTGCCGCATGTCTGTTTTCTCCCCTGGAATTTGAACTTTTCAGAACCAGGCACTGTGTTGCAGTGTTCTCTCTCCCCCAGCGCCTGGTGCAGGACAGGTTGCACAGTACATGCTGGCTTCATTATCCCTTTCACCTCCCACCAAGTTTCTGTGATGGGAGCCCTGAGCTTCATGAACCATAGTCAGCTACGTTAATTGTAAGTGACGCTGTTTGGCTTTGTAGATGACTGGCCGCAAGGGGAGGGTTGTAAGCAATGATGATGGAAGTATATCTTATGAGTCAAGATCTGAACTTGATGTCCCTGTGGAAATACTAAATATCACGGAAAAACAAAGGTTTATGGATGGAGATAAGGTATGTTTTTCTGGGATGCTTTTTGGCGAAAAGAATAATGCCCATACATTTAGATTAATCTTTAGGTGTTTTCTTTTAATATAAATCGTGTCTGCTGAATGTTCTTACTCTATTTTTTTAAGTAATTACACGTAATCACTGAACATTTTACATGTTTTCATTATTTTCTTAGAAATCGAATGTGGTGTTTTGTGCATAGAATTAGATGTAGCTCTTGATAGCTTTGGAGGCCTTTGAAGTCTTTAATCAGAATATTAAATTGTGTTCTCTCAGGTCATCTTAGTGGCACTACACCTAATGCTACACCCTAGTGTCAGTGTAATCTTGAGTCTAGAAATATATTTAAGCACATGCCCCGATTACTGGGATCCTTTGATCTTGCTGTTTATTGTCTTGCTCTGCCATGTCCTATTGAGACGATTTACTCTGAATGGTCGTAGATTACACTTGCGTAACTGAGCACTGCAGAGGTTGTGGTCACCTTCAGAGGCCCTTTCTGTATGCTCTTATTGTTAAGTAAACTTCATCAATTTTCAGATTCTCAGATCAGTTCTTCCATCTAGTCGGAATTGCTATAAGCGTTTTGCTAAAAAATAGGAGTACCACTTAAGCCTCCTTCCTTAATCTAAAGGGGGTAGAATAAAATCTTATCTCTTTATCGACATTTTGCTTTGTATTTCAAAATTTTTTTGCCTCTGCAACTAGAAAATAGATGGTAGTTATTACCATTATCAAAGTTGTCTTTTAAATGTATTTAAAAGCTCATGCTACATATTTTAAAGATTATAGGTAGAGGTATTATCAGTTATTTTAAGTACTTGTTTCATTAGTAATTTAGGCTCGTGTGTGTTAGAAATTGTATTAGTTGGGATCAGATTTGGCTGTTAAGTGACAGAAAATCTAAAGTGGAAGTTCATTTCTCTCATGTACGAGTTGGAGTAGGGAGACCAGGACTGGTACGACCCCTTGAAGTCCAGGTCTCTTCTCTCTTGTTCCTTTAATATTCAGCCTTCCATTTCCTAGTTACCTCCATATTTCAGGTTCAGTCATTACACCTCTACATTTCAGCCAGCAGAGAGAAAAAAAAGAGGAGCGGAAGGGCATATCTTTGATTAGGGACATTTCCTGGACGTTGTTCATGTGACCTACTGGCTGGAGTGTGCCCACACTTAGCTATAAGGGAGACTGGGAAATGTAATCTTGATTTTGGGTGTCCTTGTAACCATGTACAGCTAAAACTGAGAGTTAGGAAGTAAAGGAGAATACGTATTGGTGGATGTTTCCCCACCTCTCTTTGTGCAGAAGTGATCTTTTGTTTTTTTCTCCTTACATTTGATACAGAATATTGCTATCATCTCAGAAGCTGCCAGCTCAGGTATTTCGTTACAAGCAGATAGGAGAGCTAAAAACCAAAGGCGAAGAGTTCACATGACCCTGGAATTACCATGGAGTGCTGATAGAGCAATTCAGCAGTTTGGTAAGTTCCTACACTGAGTTTCACTTCATAGCCAGGAATTACTGGGGAAATATTTTAATGCTAGATATACTAGAACTTGACATATATGTAGGTTTTGGAGATGTTTGTGCATTGCATATACCTTAAAATATAGAGGGCATCATGAATTTGTTTCTTGGCTGTTTTAAAAGCTGTAGAAGACCTATGGTAGGGCTTTCTGGCATCATATTCAAGAATGGGGCTCCTCAGGAGTACCTTCATTGTAGATCTCCAAGGATGTTATCCATGTCAGAGCAACTGCCACTTGATGTCTTTTTCAACCCCCAGTAGCTTCATTGAGGGCACATTGCTCCTCCCTTCCCTTCCATCTTCATGTCCCTGTGACCTGGTGATTTAAAACAACAACAACAATTTTGGGAGAATCCAGAGCAGCTGTGCATCAGCAACATTGTGGTCAACCAAACTGGGGTAGAACCAGTAATGTGTTTATCATTTAATAATGTTATGATAGTTTCTGCTCCCCCATAAGTGGGAGTATTGTTCTGAATACAGATGATGTTCAAGTTGGCGTTTTTGATTTTGTGCCTTTTGGGGAGTTAGGGTAATTGTTACATTCTTTAATTTTTCTTCTGGTTTAAAAATTTCTGGATACCAGCTTACTGTTAAGTGCTGGGAATAGGTCTCAGAATACTAGTGTCTAGAGAGCACAATCAGCGAATTTTTTTTTAAATGTCATTATAGGACGAACTCATAGATCAAACCAAGTTACTGCTCCGGAATACGTCTTTCTGATTTCTGAATTGGCAGGAGAACAAAGATTTGCATCTATTGTTGCTAAAAGACTTGAGAGTTTGGTAAGTTTTTGAGTTATATAGATGTGTGTAAAAGATGATGTATGTTAACCTGTCTTCTGTGCCTTGATTGGAGATTTTATGTTTGGATAGGGTGCGCTTACACATGGAGACAGAAGAGCAACAGAATCCAGAGATCTGAGTAGGTTCAACTTTGATAATAAGGTACATTTCAGCTTTCACTATCTGTGAAAAATGATTGCAGTGTATGGTGTCTGTAAGGAACAGAAAGGGAAAGTGGTTGCTGTTTAAAACTTAAAGCTGCCTCCTCTTATGGTTTTGCTATAAAATCATGGCTAGTGCCGTAAGACACATGGCAGTTAGATCTTTGGTGATCAACTGTGCAATATAATCATCTTCTCATTCCTATTGGAAAATAAGATTATAATAAATACATGTGGATGAATGAAGTGTGAGTTCCCAGAAGTAAAGAAAGTTGTTTATTTATGGAACGCCTGCTGTGTACAAAGGTGTGGATGAGGCACTAGGCAGTGTAAAATATATATAAAAATAATTGAGTCCTGCTATTTTTGACTCTTTGGTACAATAATAGTTTTTATAGCATTCACTTGGTCATGTGATTGAAGAGTATCCAAATGCTGAAACTTGTTAAATTTATTTGGTTTTTATTGCAGTATGGAAGAAATGCTTTAGAAATTGTCATGAAATCCATTGTAAACCTAGATTCTCCTATGGTGTCACCACCTCCAGACTATCCTGGAGAATTCTTTAAAGGTAACTTTTAAAAATAATCATAACAAAGGAAAATGAGTACTGACAAGACGGTACTAAAACTCATTCTAACATGTGCTGCTGTTTTTAGTTTTCTTTGGACATAAAATATATAAAATTTAGAAATTGATAGTTACCAGACACCTAAATTGATGTCTTATAATAAGCAGTAGATTTATTAAATTTCATTCAGGTGACGTGTTTTTACTGTTGATAGAGTTCGTTGCATGTTGTTTAATACTAGATTACTAGAGGAAAAATGGTTTTGTTAGATTAATTTGAACATGACTATGCCATATAGCTTTTAAAATTTAAAGTACCTAGGTAAATAATCTGTGGGGGCTAGTGGAGGTACAGATAAAACAAAACTGGCCGTGTATTAACAGTTGTTAAAACTGGGTGCTGGGTACCTGTGGTCCATAGAATATTCTCTTTACATTTGTGTGTATTTAGAAATTTTTATATTTAAAAAAAAGTCCTAAGTAGTGCTATAGAAATTCTTAGATGTATCTTGCAAATCTGAAGAATAGATTTTACCCCATTAATATTAGTAGTCTGGATGGTTTCAGTAGTTCAGCAAACTGAAAATATTTTGGAAAATAAACAGATGTAAGGTATTTGAAACATTATCCTTATAGAGTTAGCATTTTTTACTAGGAAGTCCTTTCCAATTGAACCCATGTTTAGTGTTGGTAACAGTCCATATTGACATAGCTGGCAGGGGTGCTTATAATCACTGATGGCAATATTTAACAAAACAAAAAACCAATAAAGTTTTGGCCCTGTTCTTTTTTCTCCCTTTCCCTTTCGTTCCCGCTTATTTTCTTTTTATTTGGTCACTGGAGGGATTGTCAAAAACAACTCCCCAATTTATTTCTAATTCTAAAAAATTACATGTTTTTTATTCATTATAAGTGATGAAAACAATCTAAAAGTGAATAATGAGGAGCCCATACCCTCTCCTTAACTACCTGCTACCTACCAGTCTCTCACCTGCTGAGGTTAACAAATGTTGACAAATGTTGACAGTCTGAACAGGGACACACCTTAACACACCTTTATCCGTTTGTCTAAACACTTGCAACGTACTTTTCTCACTTGGTACATCACAGGCATCCCTTACAAATCAATAGCTATAGTACTAACACATATTTTAACAGTTGTGTAATATTGTACATCTAGCTCATGTAACAGTTTCTTCAGTTTTTCCCTTGTTGATGTTCAAGTGGCTTTCATTTTTTAGCATCACAAACAGTGCTGGAATTATAGCAGCTGTCCTTCTGTTCAGGTAATTTCCTCCCATAGGATGGGTTCCCAAAATGAGGATTTTTTGCATTGGAGCTCTGGCTACAGAGTTGTCATCTGCAGAATTTACACATTTTGAGCATGTAGCAGTCTAGCTGATTAAATAAATGTGTAAATTGGATATAATTATGCTTCCTGTTGATCCTTTTCTTTCATAAACCCTTTTTACTGTAAGTCTGGGTTAGAGCCTGGACACAAATACTTTTTAAAAGTTTTATAAACTGTCCTCTTAGTAACGTAATTCAGAACATGTTGACAGTTATGCACGTTGCTTATCTTCTGCATCGCCTTGTCAGTACTGATAGGTAACGTTTGGAAAGGAAGCATGATAATTTCCTTATATAAATTATTTAATCAGTATCCTGCTGTATGTTCAAAGTTGTTTAGATTCTGTGGGTGACAGCTTTGTAGCCAAGGATCTCCACTGCCAAGGGTTGTTGTTGAAAAGATATGACATTTTAGTGAAATAATAAAATATAATGTGAGGTTTGAGTACTCTAGGATTTTGAAGTGTCTAAAGATCTTTAGGGGCTGTGGGTTCCATTTAATTCAGCTAATAGGAACTATGGAAGATACATAGACTGTGTCTTATATGCTAGAACTTGATCTAATTTGATTAGTCAGTTAACAGCTCATTGAGTTATTTGGGCTATAAGGTTTTTTGTTTGTTTGTTTTAATTTATTTTATTTTTGGCTGTATTGGGTCTTCGTTGCTGTGTGCGGGCTTTCTCTAGTTGTGGCGAGTGGGTTTCTCACTGCAGTGGTGCAGTGTCTTCTCCTGTTGTGGAGCACGGGCTCTAGGTGTGCGGGCTCTAGAGCGCAGGCTCAGTAGTTATGGCACACGAGCCTAGTTGTTCCACGGCATGTGGGATCTTCCCAGACCAGGGCTCTAACCCGTGTCCCCTGCATTGGCAGGCGGATTCTTAACCACTGCGCCACCAGGGAAGCCCTGGGCTATAAGGTTTTTTATAAATTTGTTTTATTATAGATGTTCGACAAGGACTGATAGGAGTTGGCCTGATAAATGTAGAAGATCGTTCAGGAATTCTTACTCTAGATAAAGGTAATGGTATGACTTTTGTATATATGTTCATAACTGTTGCTGTATCGTTATAGCCCGTTTTGTTGTTTATGCTTTCGTCAAGTTGAAGGGGAAGCTTCCAAGTCTCTAGGTCTCAATCCCTCGTTACTGAGTGCTCACAGAGCATTCTGGGTGGTTTTTGCTATGAATAACTATGGTTATTCAAGAAATTAAATCTCTATTCTCTCTACATAGCAGCAGTTCTCAAACCAGGTTGCGTATATGATGAGCTGTTGAGTTTTTTAAAAAGTACTGAAGCCAGGGCAGGAGCTCAGACATGGGTAATTTTCCAGAAGCTCCTGGGCATTCCTACTTGTGCAGCCAAAGTTGAGCTTCACTGACTTAACAGCACTTAAACTTTATGAGTTAAGACTTAATGTTGGAAAACTAACATTCTGTTGTGCTAAATTATATTCATACTTTGAATAAGCGAAGCTGAAGTTGCAGAATTTCAATTTGGCCAACATCTTTTGCGCATGTAGTATAGTCGTGCTAATTGCTGGAGGTAGAAGTGGTCGCAGTATAGCCCTGTTCTGGGAACAGTACGGGAGTTGAGAGGGAAGGCTTAGAGAAGAAAGTGAGACTCTTACTAGGCTGAGAGGAATGCATTTTTAAAATTGCCATTTGAATGCATTAAATCTTTCATACAATCTTGTCATTGCAGATTATAACAACATAGGAAAATTCTTAAATAGAATTTTAGGCATGGAGGTGCATCAGCAGAATGCGTTATTTCAGTATTTTGCAGACACACTTACTGCAGTTGTTCAAAATGCCAAAAAAAATGGAAGATATGATATGGGAATCTTAGGTAAGTTGGGAAATTTTTAAAACATCATATGTATTCTTTTTTTCTTTCTTTTTAATTAATTTATTTTATTTTTGGCTGCATTGGGTTTTCTTTGCTGCACATGGGGTTTCTGTAGTTGCAGTAAGCGGGAGCTACTCTTCGTTGTGGTGCGTGGGCTTCTTGTTGCCGTGGCTTCTCTTGTTGCAGAGCATGAGCTCTAGGTGCACGGGCTTCAGTAGTTGTGGCACGCGGGGTCTAGAGCACAGGCTCAGTAGTTGTGGCGCATGGGCTTAGTTGCTCTGTGGCATGTGGGATCTTCCCCGACCAGGGCTCGAACCCGTGTCCCCTGCATTGGCAGGCGGTTTCTTAACCACTGCGCCACCAGGGAAGCCTGTCATATGTATTCTTGATGACATTTTTTTTTAATACTTATATGTTGCTTTTTCAAGATCTTGGTTCTGGAGATGAAAAAGTGAGGAAAAGTGATGTTAAGAAGTTTCTGACTCCAGGATATTCAACCTCTGGCCATGTAGAATTATACACGGTAAGTTTAGAAAACGTGCACATTCAAGTATAATGTCATTTTCTGGTAAGCATTCTCAGAAGTGAGTTTAATTTAAATTTTATTATTATTTTTTTTACAGATAAGTGTAGAGAGGGGAATGTCCTGGGAGGAAGCTACCAAGATTTGGGCTGAGTTGACAGGACCAGATGATGGCTTTTATTTGTCATTGCAAGTAAGACTTGTCTCCCTTAAATGTTAGTTGTTAAGATATGTAATGTGTTTTCATTGCCAGAATTGTAATTATCTGTTCGCTTTGTGCTGATTTTCCAATTGAATTTAACTTTCTGTGTTTTGATAATTTATCACTGTAATTGTGATATATTTTTATTTAATACATTTTGAGGAGTATTATTAAATGCTAGTTTTAAATTATTACTTATTGGGGAATTCCCTGGCGGTCCAGTGGTTACGATTCCACACTTCCACTGCAGGGGGCACAGGTTTGATCCCTGGTCAGGGAATTAAGATCCTGCATAGTGCGTGGTGTGGGCAAAAAAAAAAAAAAAAAAAGTTTACATATTCTTAGTAAATTGAACCCTTTTTTTCCACAATATAGTGAGTGACCTTCTTTAGTCATAATAATGCTTTATTGTCTTCAAGATTCAGTTTTCATTTATTAGTGTAACTACATTCATTGGTTTAGTATTTGCCTGTGGATAGAGCTAAGGAGAGAGGATGTGTGAGTGTGTATGTGTGTGTGTGCACGTGTGTGTACGTGTTTACATTTAGACATATACATATACACACATAAATGAATGCATATTTATTTGTCCTGATCAAAACTATGGAATTTTGGGGCTTCCCTGGTGGCGCAGTGGTTGAGAGTCCGCATGCCGATGCAGGGGACATGGGTTCATGCCCCGGTCCGGGAAGATCCCACATGCCACGGAGCGGCTGGGCCAGTGAGCCATGGCCGCTGAGCCTGCGCTTCTGGAGCCTGTGCTCCGCAACGGGAGAGGCCACAACAGCGAGAGGCCCACGTACTGCAAAAAACAAACAAACAAACAAAAAACTATGGAATTTTAATCTTACCTCTTCTCTGATTTTTTTTTTTTTAATTTATTTTATTTTTGGCTGCGTTAGGTCTTCATTGCTGTGCGTGGGCTTTCTTTAGTTGCAGTGAGTGGGGGCAACTCTGTGGTGTGCGGGCTTCTCATTGTGGTGGCTTCTCTTGTTGAGAGGCATGGGCTATAGGTGCGCGAGCTTCAGTAGTTGTGGCACGTGGGCTCAGTAGTTGTGGCATGCGGGCTCTAGAGCACAGGCTCAGTAGTTGTGGCAGACGGGCTTAATTGCTCTGCCGCATGTGGGATATTTCCAGACCAGGGCTGAACCCGCGTCCTCTGCATTGGCAGATGGATTCTTAACCACTGTGCCACCAGGGAAGACCCTTCTCTGATATTTTGGTCTTCTTTCTTCCACACTAATAATCCCTGTTCTTCAGGGCACACAGGATGATAAAATATCATGGATACTATACTCTAGTGTTTCTGAAAATATTTTTGTTTTAATAATAACTTTTTTTGCATAAGCTTACTTTATGCTATTTAAAAAATAGTTATACTGTTTCTGCATGTCAACATATGGCAATTGTATAGTATACTCTTCTTTTAACTCTTAATTAATCTTAGTTCTATAGGTAATTAATTTATATTTAAAGCTCACCACTCACTCACTAGTCCTTAGGTTAATATCTCTCTAGTTATTTTGTCTGAAGCCCATTATGTAGTAGATTCAGGAAGGGCTTATGGAAACATTACTCCCTGAATTCTTACGTGCTGGTAAGTTTGTGCCTTTGTACTTGAAAGACAAATTTTACCAGACATGAAATCTTCTTTTTTTTGCGGTACGTGGGCCTCTCACTGTTGTGGCCTCTCCCGTTGCGGAGCACAGGCTCCGGACGCGCAGGCTCAGCGGCCATGGCTCACGGGCGCAGCTGCTCCGCGGCATGTGGGATCCTCCTGGGCTGGGGCACAAACCGACGTCCCCTGCATCGGCAGGCACACTCCCAGCCACTGCGCCACCAGGGAAGCCCAGACATGAAATCTTTAGTTCACGTTTTCTTTTCTTGGATATCTTAAAGATGCTGCTACTTATTCTTTTGAGATAGAATTGCTGTCAAAAAAAATTTTTTTTAATTATTTTTATTTTGGGCTGCGATGGGGCTTCATTGCTGGGCACAGGCTTTCTTTAGTTGAGGCGAGCAGGGGCTACTCTTTGTTGCGGTGCGCGGGCTTCTCATTGCGGTGGTTTCTCTTGTTGCAGAGCACGGGCTCTAGGCGCGTGGGCTTCAGTAGTTGCAGCATGTAGGCTTCAGTAGTTGTGGCTCACGGGCTCTAGAGTGCAGGCGTAGTAGTTGTGGCGCACGGGCTTAGTTGCTCCGCGGCATGTGGGATCTTCCCAGACCAGGGCTTGAACCCGTGTCCCCTGCATTGGCAGGCGGATGGATTCTTAACCACTGCGCCACCAGGGAAGTTCCCTACGTTTTGTTAATTTTTTAAAATTATGGTAAAATATATAACAAAATTTAACATTTTATCCATTTTAAAGTGTATGATTTAGTGTCATTAATTATATTCACAATGTTGTGCCAACATCACCATTAAACAGTAGCTTTCCCCTGGCCTGATAACCTTTGATCTATTTTCTGTCTATGAATTTGCATATCTTGGTACCTCATATAAGTGGAATCATGCAGTATGTGACAGTTGTGTCTGGCTTCTTTCAATCGGCATAATGTTTTCAAGGTTCGTCCATGTTGTAGAATGTGTCATAACTTCATTTCTTTTTGTGACTAATATTGCTTTGTGTGTGTGTAGCACATTTTGCTTTTTATTTGCAAATATTGGGTTGGCCAAAAAGTTCGTTCGGGTTTTCAGTAAGATGGTACCAAAAACCCGAACGAACTTTTTGGCCAAGCCCTTTATGGAGTGACCAACTGTAAATGAAGACCTGGTTCAAGAACTGCGTAAAGGAGACCAAATATGATGATGCCACAGGCAGGGTGAAACCATAAATAAGCTCTCTAGAGCAGGAATCCCTAAATTTTTTATGTCAGGGGTCAGGTAGTAATGATTTTAGGTTTTTCCAGAGAATATGTGGTCTCTGCTGACTATTTGTGGATTTATTTTTCTTAAATTCTTTAATTGAATTATGTACCCATGAATGCATTATTACACTTGTGAAAAAATTTAGATACAGATAACACTAAATTTTTTGATCATCCCCAGCCCTGGTTCCCTTCCCACCTTCCCAGAGGTAGCTACCGTTAACCAGTTTTGTGTCTATTCTCCCAGACCATTTTCTGTGCATTTGATGCATATGTATTGTAGCCATAGGAAACAATTTACTGTTTTAGGTGGTTGATTTGTTGTTGGTTATTTTTTTTACACCAATTCTATGATACAGTATCGATCGTTCTTTGAATTGCCTTTCTCACTAAACAGTCAGTCTCAGAGTGCTTTCTGTATTGATACTCATAGGACTAATTCATTCATTGTGGCTGTTGCATGGTATTCCGTGTTATGAATATACTATGGTTTATTTAGCCTGTGTCGTATTAATTGACTTTTAGGTTGTTTCTATTTTTTCTCTCTTAACAAAGGACATGCTTCTTTATGTACCTGTGTGAGTGTATCTCTAGAGTAGATTCAGAGAAATGGCATCACTGGATCTTAAGATCACTTACTTCTTTCTGTGTATGAATGAAAGGAAAAAATCTTTTGAAGATCCTGGAGGAGAAAACGTTTAGTTCTTAAAAGTCTGAAAAATGATTTCCCCCAGCTTTGTTCTTGGCTTCTAGTATTATCTTGAGGTTTCTCGCTAGGATGGGATAGGGAAAACTGAACAAGTAAAAGGACGTATCAGGATTGAGGGGAAAGGTAACAAGCAGATTTGGCTGAGTTTAAGTTGCTGCTTTCTCTCTCCTTTTTTTGTTTTTTTTTTTAAAACATGTTTATTGGAGTATACAATGCTTTACAACATTGCTTTACAATGTTGTGTTAGTTTCTGCTGTATAACAAGGTGAATCAGCTATATGTATACGTATATCCCCACATCCCCTCCCTCTTGTGCCTCCCTCCCACCCTCCCTATCCCACCCGTCTAGGTGGTCACAAAGCACCGAGCTGATCTCCCTGTGCTATGCAGCTGCTTCCCACTAGCTATGTATTTTACATTTGGTAATGTATATATGTTAGTGCTATTCTCTCACTTCGTCCTGGCTTACCGTACCCCATCCCCGTGTCCTCAAGTCTATTCTCTACGTCTGGGTCTTTATTCCTGTCCTGACCCTAGGTTCAACAGCATGGATTTTTTTCCTTCCTAAGAAACTTTCTCCCTTCCTTCCTTAAATTATTCTTAAGCTTAGGAGCCTCAAGCCATTTGGTCCATAAACCTGGTTTACTGGTCTCTGATTCAATAGCAAAGCTGTCAAACTGGATCTGGCTCCTAGTTGTGCATTTATGTGTGTGTATGTGTGTTTGAAAATCTTATTGAGATTATTGTAGATTCTCATGAGGTTATAAGAAATAATACAGAGAAATTCCTTTTAAACCAGTTTTCCCAATGGTAACATTTTACAAACCTATAGTATAATATCACAACCAAGATACTGATACAGTTCACTAGTTTTTATTCAGATTTCTCTGAGACGTTGGATGGGATTTTGATTGGTCCCTATAGGATATTGGTTATTTTATTTATTTATTTATTTTTGTGGTATGCCGGCCTCCCACTGCTGTGGCCTCTCCCGTTGCGGAGCACAGGCTCTGGACGCGCAGGCCCAGTGGCCATGGCTTATAGGCACAGCCGCTCTGCGGCATGTGGGATCTTCCCAGACCGGGGCGTGAACCCGTGTCCCCTGCATCGGCAGGCGGACCCTCAACCACTGCACCACCAGGGAAGCCCGGTTATATTTTTTTCACTTGAAAATTATTGCCAAATTGAGGCACTGGTAGATTTTGATGAAAATGCTGATCCACACCAGTTTCCCTTGAGTGAAAGGATGTGGTAGCGTTGTCCTTTGTTACTACTCTCTGCTGCACGGCCGCAGGCAGCTGGTTGTGACGAGTGAGGACCTTGGAAGAGACATCCTTCCAAGAAGCTGTAGCCTCCTTCATTGAGCCGCCTCAGCAGCAAGCAGTTTCAACTTGCCGTGTGTTTAACGTGTGTTGACATTAGGAAAGCCATGTCAGAATCACTTTTAATTCCACTGTAGTGTGATGATTTATTTTATAGTTACAATGAATTAACCTGGCACTGTCAAGATAGATCACACTGCTATGCGCTTTAAACACTGCCTTGAAGTATAGTTAGCTAGAGAATTTCACATCAGCTGATACAAAATTTTAAATGTATTTTTCACTTAACTTTTGTTTCATAGATTTTCCAGTAATTATATAAACAATGTTTCAAATTATTTGAACAAGTAAAAGACGAAGGATCTTTAGTATCAATGAAGAGAAAAGTAAAATATTAGGTCCTTTTATCAGCGTAAGAATTATCTTAATATAAAAAGGTAGTAGGGCTTCCCTGGTGGCGCAGTGGTTGAGAGTCCGCCTGCCGATGCAAGGGACACAGGTTCGTGCCCCGGTCCGGGAAGATCCCACATGCCGCGGAGCGGCTGGGCTTGTGAGCCATGGCCACTGAGCCTGCGCGTCCAGAGCCTGTGCTCCACAACGGGAGAGGCCACGGCAGTGAGAGGCCCACGTACCGCAAAAATAAAATAAAATTTAAAGAAGGTAGTAGCTTATTTAGCAAATGATTTATTTTGTAGAGGAGCTGGGAAAATACCTTTGAAACTTTTCTTTTTCCTTCAGTTTTGCTCCAGAGACTGTTGCTTTGAAATTGTTGCACCATTCTTCAAAAGAAATACTAATTTTCCCAATCTTATTTTTCCTTGCGTTAAATGGGGCTTTTTACAAATCTCAGGGTTCCTCTCATAAAGTCCAACTTTTAAAAAATTTTTAAAATAAAACAAATTCCATCATTTGTCTAATGCTTCGTTTTCTTCCACTTCTGCATCATATTTATGTATTATTTGTTCAGCATTTGGCTTTCTCCTGTTACAGCGTTACCATTTACAGATGAATTTGTGATATTTCATGTGATATTTTGCCGTCACACAACCATAGGAATAGGTTGTAGCACTGATGGAGTAGATGGATTCAGAGGACTGTGGGTGATCAAAAGGCATTATCTCGAAGGTTATATATTTCATTGTAACTTGAAGGAGAGTAACATAAAGTAGAGGTAAAATTATTTCCTGTGAAGACCCTTCCTGCCCACTACCTAGATTCTTACCTCACATACCTCTGAGCCTGTTGAGGCTGCGAGTCCAGTTTCCTGGACTAGAGGAAGCAAAATTGTCTCTACTGGACATCGTGCTTTAAGTCTTATTACTCAACACAATTTTCTAAAGATTGTCTTGCCTCAGAGATAAGGTCCATCAGCCTTCACTTTGGTGAGACCTTGTTCAAGTCGGTTACACAGCAGGTGTTATCCTTTCACACAGTTTTGTATTTACATACTCATTTGGCTTTGGTGTTGTGATGGTACAAAAAGCAAGCATGTCTTAAAGTGTGCAGTATTGAATCTTTATATTTCCTCATCTATTTATTTATTTATTTTTAATAGATAAGAAACAACAAGAAAACTGCCATCTTAGTTAAAGAAGTGAATCCTAAAAAGAAGCTTTTCTTAGTTTATAGACCAAATACTGGGAAACAGCTCAAATTAGAAATTTATGCTGATCTAAAAAAGAAATATAAGAAGGTATTTTTCCATTTGTACATGATGTTACATATAAATACTTGTTTTATAATAATATATTGCAACTATGTTTATGTTTATATGTAAATTGTCAATTTTTCCTATTTGATTACTGGAAAATTGTTTTCAGAAAAAGTTTTATCAACTCTTGTTAAATTAATATCCCAGTCTTAATGTTATCAACTGTTAGGAAACCGAAAGATGATTATTTGAAACAGCTTTTATGTTATCAGCAAAGGAAGTTTCTATAGTGCTAACTACAAAAATTAGAATTTTTTAAATAAAGGGAAGATGTACAAGACTGAAATTCCTTCCCACCAACTCTTGGTTTTACTGTGAACAGCTGTGTTTATATTTTGCAATAATTTCTGGAAAAACAGTGATAATCTGTTTTTCCTAACTTTACTATGTTATTTTGTTGTTAGTATTACCTTATATTACTATTATTTCTAGCCGTTTTTACTTGCAAACAATTATAATTAAGTTAACTATTTGAAATATTCATTACATGGGAAAAACCTCATGGCAGAGCTTTATGGATAGCATTCAAATGCAGGCAGTAGTGAAGACCATGTTTTCTATATAAAGATGGTTTTAAGTTGGCTTTAGAGACCAAATTAGGCAACCAGTTTGTTTAAAACAATACCTTTTCAATGAAATTTTTGTCTTATTTTCACAGGTAGTCTCAGACGATGCCCTGGTCCACTGGTTAGATCAGTATAATTCATCTGCAGATACTTGTACTCATGCTTATTGGTTAGTTTTCATTTTTCTCATCATATATTCCAAAGTATAATCAAGATTTAATTTAAACACCCCTTCATTCTTTAGCTATCTGTCCCTATAAGTACATAAGCAGATTATCAATTGCTCGGTGGTGTTCCTTTAAGCAGAGGTACTTGTTGGAAGTCTCTGGACCATGCACTGTTTTAGGTCTCCCCACTGATGCTTTGTTACTTCCAACCAAATGTTGTCTGCCAGCATGGACTTAACTATCATTCTTAGGGTTGAGACTTTTTCTTTCTCCTCTCCTTCCTTCCCTTCCTTTATTTTTTCCTTCCTCCAAAGTTTTATTGGTGTCCCAAATCAGTTTTATTTTTAAGGCTAGGGAACTTCTAGGAAACCACAGAGGTACCTCAAATAGTTAACAGCACTAGAAACTTTGTTGTTGAGCCCTGGAGCTGATCCTGCTGTGCTACTAGGCTAGCCAGAGGTGTTCTCAAGTCATTATGTTCATTCAGGGCATGAAAATGGACTATCTGGCCCACTTTTTGAAAAGGGATACAGGATATAGATGAATTTTAGCTAGGTTTTTATTTAGACACATGTAGGTAGATAAATTTGCTTTTGTTTATTTGCTGAGGGCTTTTCCACTTACATGATTTAGAACTGTATATTGGTAGTTTAATACTATAGAAATAACTGGCAGGATTATTTTATAAACTGACATTAATACAGTAAACTAATGGATATTAAAATGACAAATGCTTAAATGGATATCAAGACCAATAAATCAGCCCTTTTATAAGGGAGTCAGGCCCAAGAAATAACTAATTTTAAAATCAGTAGTGATACCTTAAGTTGGACATAATCCAATATGTCAGAAGGACTGCAGTCTACAAATTTTATCAGTAAAGGTGAATGACGGTAGGGCGTT
This sequence comes from Lipotes vexillifer, assembly GCF_000442215.2. Taxonomy (NCBI): domain Eukaryota; kingdom Metazoa; phylum Chordata; class Mammalia; order Artiodactyla; family Lipotidae; genus Lipotes; species Lipotes vexillifer. Next base: position 1,813,197 of record NW_006774065.1, read on the forward strand.
TTCCATTTGAAATTAGGGTAGACCTTGTGGGCCTGTGTGTGTGTGTGTGTGTGTGTGTGTGTGTGTGTGTGTGTGTGCGTGCGCGCGCGCGCACGCACATATACATTTTTTCCCTTATTATCTATCCTAGGCGTGGCAATTGCAAAAAAGCAAGTTTGGGATTAGTTTGTGAAATAGGTCTTCGTTGCCGCACATACTATGTATTATGTGGCTCAGTACTGAGTGTCTGGACAAAAGTCGAGGGTGTTCTCGCATCTGTCAGTGGCACAAACGTGAAAATGCAGATAGTTCGGCTAAGAACAGAGGATGGACAGCGGATTGTAGGTGAGTTTTAATTTTTTTTTTGGTTTGAGCCTTGAGAAGAAAGATCAGGTCCTGTGTTTTTCTTATTTTGCTTCTAACGTCTTAGAATCTTAGCATCTATCTATTCTAGTGGTGGGGTAGAGCTTGCTTTATGTTATGTTCTTAAAAGGATAAACAGTAGTTAAGCTTTTGAATGGGTGTAGTTGGCTCTGGCTGAAATCCTGATGTGGTTGTGATTTTATGCTGCCCTCGGTGCTCTTGCTCCCCTCCCTCACTGTTGACATCTGTGCAGGCTCCCTGGTGTGAAGACTAAGGATTCTCTGAAGTCTTTATGTTCATTGTGCCACACTGAGACTATGGAAGTCAAAGCCGCTGTGCACAGAGGATGGACTGGAGTCCTGCAGGGAGCAAGGGAGACCAGGCTAACCGCTCCCACTGTTCCCTCAATGACAGGCCTCACGGAAATCCACCCAGTTATTGCACTTTCCCTTGTCACATTGTCTTTGTTTCTTTTGCAACAACCTTTCTCTGTATCCTGGGTTGCACATTGGTAGCCTGTGGGCTAGTCAGTCCATGGACATTTTTTTGATCCTCAAGTATTTTTGGTTGCGAGATTTCAATTGAGTTAGTTGCCACCTTTTAAAAATCAAAAGATTGTGGGCTTCCCTGCTGGTGCAGTGGTTAAGAATCTGCCTGCCAGTGCAGGGGGCACGGGTTCGAGCCCTGGTCCGGGAAGATCCCACACGCTACGGAGCAACCAATCCCATGCGCCACAACTACTGAGCCTGCACTCTAGAGCCTGCAAGCCACAACTGCTGAGCCCACGTGCTGCAACTACTGAAGCCCATGTGCCTAGAGCCCACGCTCCACAACAAGAGAAGCCACCGCACCACGATGAAGAGTAGCCCCCGCTTGCCGCAACTAGAGAAACCCTGTGTGCAACAACAAAGACCCAGCGCAGCCAAAAATAAATAAATAAAATAAATAAATTTATTAAAAAAAATCAGAAGACTGGATTTCTATCTTCAAAACAACAACAGCAGCAGCAACAACAGAGAAGCTTGGAACATTGAGCCCCTGTTCCCACATGGGAGGAGTTAAAGTTCCCTTACCCAGGATATATATACTCTCTAGTTTGCTGACTTCCACACTGTGCCACTTAGAAGTTACTGCTTCAGTATGCATTTGAATTTGCAGCCACTATTCTGTAGTCTCTTTGGTACATTAGTACATGCCAAAGAAGGTGGTGCTTGCATACATTTGTGGAGCTTCAAAGATAGTAGATAGGAAGGTACTGTACTTGGCCTTCTGTTGCTTCAGCAAGAAGATGGTGTTGCACTAGACACATGCATGTGCTCAGGTATTTGTGGGTGACGCTGCTGAGGAATTGGGCTACTTCTGAAGGGGCCAGTTCAGTTATTAGGTTTTTAGTTTTTTTGTGGAGTCTTATTCATTAAACTTAATATTATACTTCATTTGGAATTTGCTATGAAGCTGTAAAACAGTGTGGTTTCTCTGGGAAGCAGCCTTTATAAATTCTTGTTTTCTAATTGCAGGTTTGATCATTCCTGCAAATTGTGTGTCTCCTCTTATAAATCTCCTGTCAACTTCAGACCAGTCTCAACAGCTTGCAGTCCAGCAGAAACAGCTCTGGCAGCAGCGTCACCCCCAGAGCATCGCCAATTTGAGCAACGCATAAGAACAGACAGGTTTCAACATGGATGTATATGAAATGCTGTTGAAGCATATCATTTGCATAAAAATCAGGGACAGTTTCCAAAGAATTATAATTTTTTTTCAGTTGTGCTCTCTCTCTAGTTAATTTTTTGGGAATAAGGACAAACCTGGAATAGATAGCAAAACTGAAAATCAGCAGTGCCGATGGTGGTACATATGTCTTTCCTCGTGCTTTTCCCATGGTACTTACCGTATGCTTTTACTTTGGGTGAGCAGAGGGGTATGTGCGTGTGTGTGTCAGTCTGTCTGTTTGTGAGTTTGTTAAAAGCTACGAACCATAATTGGTTTAAAAATGCTTGGAACTTCCCAAACTGGCTTTACTTTTATGTTATACAGTGCTCAGGGTTAACGCAGTACATCCATGCCATTGCTGGGGGACTTATCCCCGGATGCATGTGTTTTGAGTCTATAAATAGAGAAAATATATATTGGTTTCTTTTTCCAACTTATTAAAACAATAGGTTTATTAAAGCATGAAATGAAAGGTTACATATCATGCATTCAGGTTCTTTTTCTAGTTTTTGTTCTGACAGTGCATGTCTTTGAAAGCATGCGTAAACAAGATTAACACAGAAGTCAAGTAACGGAGAGAAACATTTGTAGATGTACAGCATTGTTTATTGCATTTTTATAGTGTTTATAACTTGGTATTGCTTCAAACCCTGCGAAATCACCTTCTCCCATTCTCCCTGCCCCAGGTTTCTTGTCAAGGTAATGAGTACATACATTTTTTGGTGATAAAACTCTTAAAAGTTAATTTTAATGTATTAATAGTATTCCTAATGTGTGCTGCAAAAATGGCTACAAGCCTGCTTTTCTTAAAATTACATTTTTCTTAACTTAAAGATAGTTTTAGAAAGAAGTACAAATTGGCTTCCGTCTTGCAAACAATCTTTCTTTTTTTTTTACTTCGTTATCTTAATTTGCTTTGTCACTCTTAAAAATGGAAACCGTACTTGAGTTGTAAACTAGACAATGAGGAAACACTTGAGGCTTCTGCTGTATGTTTATTTCTTGTTGTTATTGTTGTTACCCAGTAACTTGAATATTGTTTAATGTGTTGTAAGACATTGTAGAGTTTATCTCAAGCTGTTAAAAATGGTAATGTACAAATGTGAATAGACACTTATCTATAATATGGGTAAGTTTTGTTTCGCCTATAATAGATGTTTATAAAAACAAGCGAGGGGACAGTTGGTCTTTTTGTTTCCTTTCCTTTTTTTTTTTTGCTTGCACAGGTTGCACTATTGAAAAACTGAGATTGTATAAACCTGGTCAAAAGCTGCAAGATACCACAATCTTGTAGATGTCAAATAAAAAGTTATTATACTAAGCAGAAGTGGACTCTTGTTTAGGCCCTCACCACCTTCAAAAGTAGTCTGTGATGGGGATGCTGCAGAACTTGCGTGTTGCTCAACATTCCAGGTAGCCTTATATTTTGGTTTAAAACCTACCCCTCAAAATTGAAATGGTGTTGAGGAAGGGGTAAAATGATAGTACTTTTGAAAGTTTCTCAAGTTGAACTGTTCTCCTTTGTAACTTTCTAAACTTCTTGCAGAATTAGGTGAGATATATGTTAAGTGATGGGAAAGCTAGGGCTATCATCCTCTTGTGTTTCTTCAAGGCTGAGTTTGGTTATGTCACGTTTACCATAAGTTTTCTTTCTTTGGATTTATTTATTCTAGACGCCTAAAGGAACAAATGGAGAATAATTTCTGTTCTTTGGCATATTTTGCCCAGTGGATGCAACTTTTATCCTCAGTCTAGTCCTTATATCTCAGGCAGTGATCCATATGAATATCAACCAATGTCCCTTGTTAGGGCCACTAGACCCAGCTGGCAGTCAAGAGCAGAATTGTTCCCCTGCACCAAAACTTCCCAGTTAGTTCTTCTGTTTTTAAATCAGGAGCCCAGTCAGCTTCCATCAACATCCCAAGGTGAAATAGAGCTGTGGAGGGGGAAGCATTACAAGCCTGTTACCTCCAGTGAGACAAAATGGCAGGGTTGGGGAAAAGAGACTCCCTCTTGGAGGCTTGGCCCAACTTCCCTTTTTTGTGTGTGGGAGTATCTTTTTTAGCAGGTTATGGTTTTTTCCAAGCAGCTTCAGTGTGAGGATTCTTTAGCATGCAGTTAGTTGACCCTCACAATTTATGATGTAATGTTTGCTCTTGGAATAGCTATCTTGTTACAAAGGGGGATATATGTATGTTCTGTTCTTTGTAGAACAGCTTTGTTTTGCTTTTTTAAAAAAAAGTCCAGAAATAAGGCCTCTGAAAACTCTCAAAGTAGACCTCAGAAAGGCAGCCGTGTAAATGGATGGGGAGCTGAGGTGCCACGTGCACATGCTTATCGTGGTGTGGTGTGCATGTGAGCGCTGGCAGTCTGCTTCCCATCCTCCTCTCTGGAGGTGAACACATGACCTTTAACACTGTGCCCTTACCCAAGTCAGCAAGTTTTAGGTTGGTCAACATGGGAAAACCCAGCATTCAAGGTCCTCCTCTGTCAAAAAATCAAGTCTCAACAACAGCTAACTTCTGTACAACAGATCCTTGTATTTCAGGATCTGAATGCCACCTCTGAACCCAGGGACCTTGTTGAACCTGATGTGAGTCCATTTGGCCTCTGTAATGCCTTTTCTCCCTTTTTAGCAATATGGCTCAGAGCACAAAGATTTGATTACAAGTCACGTTAGTGTTTTCAGAGTTTACAGTGCCGATTGTACTGAAAACCACTTTCCCAGTCCAGAGCTGCTCAGATGGTATTGGCGGGGGGGGTTAGTGTTCCCCTAATTTAGCACCTTCCCTACCACAAGCTGCAGTTTAGTGGGATAATCCAGATAGTTATCAACGATATGAATTCCTAAAAGTATTAATAAGGTATTTTTAAACACACTTGATGAAAACGTAAATATCTTAAGCAATTTTCCCTTTTTGCTGCTAAATTGCCGATACACTCTTCATTATCTTTTCTTTGCATCTGTATATAAGTTAGCAAGAACCTGCATCCAAAGCAATGTAGTGTTGTGTGTATGTGTGTGTATATATATATATATATATTTATTCCAATCCAGCTAGCACTTCAGAAACCTTTTTGAGTTGTAACAGTAAACCTTTTACTTGTATTCTGCTTCATCTGTAATGGTGAAAGTTCTAGATTACCAAGCTCCAGGGGTATATAATATTCTAGAAGCATAAGTTTCTGTCTGTAGCCACTGGGGCATTCATTTGCTAATCTCCATGTGATGCTATTAGAGCAACTTCTAACAGGCATGACGAGAAAGGGTACCAGACACTTAACGTTGTATAATGGGAGCCTTTCCCCAGTCCCCTCCACTTTCCAGTTTAGCAGGAGGGGGAAAAAAGCAATAGATTAGAAATGATTGATGCATTTCAGTTTATGAAAGTAGGAGCAGAGGAAAAGTGTTTTTCACTTGGGTCCTTTTCTTGATCAGATATTAAGAGGGAGGTCCCTATCTAAATACTCTCATTTTAAAAATGTACCTGAAAAAATAAAATAAAAATGTACCTGAATGATATTTGATAGTTTCTAAGAATGGTGCTACATAAGAGTCGCTGTTAGACCGGTATGCAGTTAACAGATGTTCGGTTAGTGCAGGCATCCCAGGGACAGTAGGCATTTGTTGACTATCCTTTCTCTATGTCTGGAGTCTCCTTGGCTAACACCACACCTCGCACGCTCACTGTGCACGCTTTGCTGCTGGAATATGCAGCAGGCAGTCCATGTCATGGCTACAGCTGCGAGCAAAAGCCATTTGTAAAAAGTCCTCATTGGATGTCAGTTGTCTAGTACAAAGGCAGTGTCTTTTAAGGGCATATAAGTGAAGGAAACACATCTATAGATACCTGCAACTCGAGCTAGCTAGTAATTTTTTTTCTGCGTACTTGAGGTGAAATCCAAAACCCACCTTCTGATTTTATGCTGTACTTATATATATATATGTACATAATGTGTATATATAGAAATGTTGAGTTGTTTTTGAATTCTGAATGTAAATATTTCTTGTAAATTGGGACGCCACCAGCTTGTTTTTCTCTTTTCCCTCCTCCCTTCAATCCTATTTATTCTTTTCTTGACTTCCCATAGGGGGCTTCTTACAATTTGTTTCTTTTTCTTGGATGTAGAAACGTATGAAAAACTTCTTAGTTGAATTTGTTCATATATTTTAGAATTCGGTTTTGCATCTTTACTATAGAATTCCTGTGTCTGTTTTGTGTTAATATTTTTCAACATGCCTGATTGTGTTTTGCATTTTTATTACTGTGTGCAATGCATTGTATTGGGGGGAATGTACTTGAGTGCAATTTCTTATACTGTCATTATATGACTAGTTATGCTCATTTATGTTCCTCTTTGGAAGCTATAGTGAGCCTCATGTTTTCACCTAAAAAATTTCTTCCCAAGACTTCCTTTAAGCTCCTCTAACTTCTTCAGTGCATTTGGGATCAAACTTGCTCTTCAGTAAACCCCACTTGTTCCTACCCTTGCAATTTTTCAGGCCTGCACCAAATCCTTCATCCTTGTGGGTTTCCAGCTGAGAGGAAAATCTTGCAGATCTGAACAGTGATTTATGACCTGCTACTGCTGCAGATTTTCTGTTTCTTTAAGAAGTCCAGCGTGTACTTTTAGCCTGCAAGTAACAATCAGAAGCTTACTTTCCAGTGAGCATGGGTAATCTGCTTCTGCTCCCACCAGTTAAGGATATTTATAGCAGGAGTGGAGACAGACCTGGTACATGCTGGTGTCCATGCTGACAGATGACATTAGAGAATGTCCTTTAAGGGACAGTTGTCCTCCGGAATCAAGCAGCACAACTGCTGTGGAGGCTTCCATGAGCCTTCAGCTCAAGGGTTGATTCTGTGCTGAGGGTAAAACAGCCAGTTAACTGTGGAGGGACTGGCTGGTAGGATCTGCTGGGCTATCCCGCCACCAGTGAACTGGTGAATTGATCTTGACTAGATTGGCTGTAAAGCTAGGAGCTGAGCTGGATCAAGGCATTCTTAATGATTGGATTAGTGTTGCCAGTAGGGCAGACCCAGGGGTGGCTCACAAAAGTGGTGGTAATCATCACCAGGGAGGCAAACATTGCATTTTTACTTACAGATTTTGCACTTTTAAGAAAATCTTCCTCCTTAACTTTCAGGAAAGATAGCCGTGAGCCTTTCTTGGGCCTTCATTCGTGTACATGTTTCTCTCGTTACTACTGAACTTCGTAGACTTACTGAAATTTAAAAGTTGTCTGCATTTAGGTAAGTCTTAGGAACCTAATTTGTCATGAAACGGGGCCTTTCAGAGGAGAGCTCCAGTGGGAATCCCTGTCCCAACACGTCCTGCCCGGTTTTCCTCCTCTGGCGCCCGTGGAGCAGCAGCCATCAGGACACCATGAGGCTAAGACTACACCCTTGTAGTGCAGAGTCGAGCAAGGGGTGCCACCTGGGAACGTCAGTTCTCTTTGATACTTGCAGGTCAGGCCTCCTTGGGGCTGAGGGTCAGTCCGCAGGCCCCTTAGTGAGAACTCCCTGGCTTTTCCTCCCACCCTGTCCTGAGGGCCTTTTTGCTGTGACAGTATTTGTGGCACTGAAGAGGATAAAGAAGCTTCAGCCTTCTTTCTGACTTCCACTTTACGGGGCAGAGAGCTTTTTTTCTACGTAGCACATTGCAGTCTCACCTCCATCAGAAAAAATCATCCTGTTCATGGTTTATACTGAATTTGCAAACTACTGATATTATTTTTCAATAACCACTTGTATCTACCATCAACCATGAGAGGTGGGAAGAGGTACGCTGTATCTCTGCAATAAAACTTTTGCCAGGTTCTACCTCTGCTGAGCAAAGGATACTTTTATACGTAGGCATAGATCTTCCTTCCTTTACTGATCTGACATGGTGCATCTTGAGACAACATATGATGGAATCCAAAGACAATTTGAAACAAAGGTGGATGTAAACTCTTCTGGTTGTTTCTGTTCTGTTCTCTTTTTTAAAATCTCTCTTTTTATATTGCTCCTCTGTTTTGAATGTCCGTCAGCGTGTGCAGGGTACGCGCCGTTCCGGTGATACTGCACTGCTTCAGCCTTCCGTGGTCATACGGTACCGAGTGTCCAGAAACGATTGTTCTGACCGTTTTGATTTGTAACTTAAAAAATTGGGTCTCATGCAATAAAAATGTATTGGCTGCATTTAGCGAGGTTTATACCCTTGCAAGTAAAAACGATCAACCATGAAGCGTAACGAATTCTGTATTTAGGTTTTTTGTTGTGTCTTTTGATTTTTTTCTGGGTTTTTTTTTTCCTTTTTTTGTAAGATTCTTAAATAAATTAAACTGGCTAATATGCTGCTTTTCTCTGTGTATTTTCTTTGTCTGGGTTCTGAGCACCCCTTTAAGCTGTGTCAGGGCAACCACGCTCACCTAGAGAGCTTCTTTCCGTTGGGGGCTCGGACTTCTTTTATGTTGGTGTTTTATTTTAAATGAATTCTAGAAGACTTCTCACGATGTGGAGAAAATGCAACCCAGCATTTGTTAGAGTCAGAAATGTCCGTGCTGCTGCAGAGCTTCAGTGAGTCAGCACTGGGTGCCCAGGCTGGGGGGCTTGGGTCATGGGGTGTCCTCCCTGAAAGGTGCCACGAGTGTTGGAGGACTTGGGGGTATGAGGCTTCCTATTTAGAATTCATTCCTGATGGTGCACAGCCATCCAGTCTGTGAGTCTTAAGATTGGAGCTCTGCTTAAGAAAAAACAAAACGGAAACTACTGCAGACAACATAGCATGTGCCAGTCACTGGGGTGCTTTCTGTAGTCCTTTTCGTAGTCCTCAGTCCTCCTCTAGTTTTCAGATGAAAAGCCTTTTAGTTTCTAATTTTTGTGGAAATTCGTGACTGTATATCTTCTATTTATTTTTGGCTGTGTTGTGTCTTCGTTGCTGTGTGCAGGCTTTCTCTAGTTGAGGCGAGCAGGGGCTACTCTTCGTTGCGGCGCACGGGCTTCTGATTGTGGTGGCTTCTCTTGCTGTGGAGCACAGGCTCTAGGTGCGTGGGCTTCAGTAGTTGTGGCATGCGAGCTCAGTAGTTGTGGCACGTGGGCTCTAGAACGCACGCTCCGTAGTTGTGGTGCACAGGCTTAGTTGCTGTGCGGCATGTGGGATCTTCCCGGACTGGGGTTCGAACACTGTCCTCTGCATTGGCAGGTGGATTCTTAACCACTGCGCCACCAGGGAAGCCCAAGTGCCTGTATTTCATGTTTCTTCACTAAGTGTTTAGTAAGCAACTGCTGTGTGTCTGTGTCGGGCCACGTGCAGTCCTCAGTAGAGACTCCTCGTGGGTAGTTATTCTCATGTCAGAGATAGCAAACGAGCGAGCAAGTTAAGGTTCCGGTGGTCGCGGGAGCTAGGAAGGAGACATTAGGGATGCTGGGTGCCTGATGGGGGCCCAGGAGGTGACCGGCCGTCCACTGGCACCAGCCTGCCTTGAGGAGGCTGCCGTGGATGGAGAGAAGGGAGTGTGGTGAGCCCTGGGGCTCATCGATGGAGAAGTAATGACCTGACAAGAGATCCAGTCAGCTCCTTGCACTGGGCTTGGGAAGCTAGAGAAATTGGGAATGAACAGGAGAGAAGACACCACAGGACACCCAGAACAGTGAGTAGATCCCTTTGCCCTGAGTGTGTGTGTGTGTGTGTGTGTGTGTGTGTGTTTAAACCTCCCTGCCCCTATGCCGTATGAGTGCTGGCGCTCTCACTTTACAGGTGAGATGGGCACAGAGGTCAGGGAACCAGCAAGGGGCAGTCTGGGCCAGGAGTCCATGCCACTGTCCTCTAGACACGGACAAAGGCATTTTGTAAATGTTTGGAGTCTGGCTTGTTTGCGAGTCTTTTGTTTGTGGGGTTTGAAATGCTTGAGAGAGTCCTGTTCAGTTTGTAGCTGGAAATGCTTAAAGGAATTTAATCAAATTTGTAAACGGTGTTTACATTTAGGGAAATTTAGTCTCTGCCAAATACGTGAGATAATTGAGCATTAATTGAAGAACAAGTGAAAGGGGGGGAGTGTTTTACATTTTAACTAAAGTTTTCCTAAAATATTTCTAAGTCATGCTTGAAGATTGAAAGGAAACTTGTTCTTGAATATATAACCTTAATAAATTGAGGATTAATTTGAATAAGAAACGAGAGGCCAGACTTCATGTAGAGCCTCCACTGTCCCCACTGAGTTTTTCTGTTACGGTTCCGGTTTGCTTTGACCTTGTTCCCCTTCAGTGTTTTAATCTGTAATCCAGTCTGCTTTCAGCCTCACGTTGTGTGTCCCAGGGCCTCAGCACCGTTGACATTTGGGCTGGGCCATTCTTTGCAGAGAGTGGGGTGATGTGGGGACCGTCCTGTGCATTGTAGGGTGTAGAGCAGCATCCCTGCTTCCACCCACTAGGTGCCAGTAGTACACACTGTGTACCCTGCACCCCCCAGTTATGGAAATCCAAAATGTCTCCAGACATGGCCTAATGTCCTCCTGAGGGTCAAAATCGCCTCTAAGCAAATTAATCATCCAGAGGCAAAAGCTGGTGTCTGATCTGTGTGTGTGCGCGCACAAATTTGTGTGTGTTTTACGGAGGAAAAGACCCATGAGCAAGGGGGCACCACCCTTGAGATAACAGAAAATACAAACTTTAACTGGTTGGGGGTTTGGAGTATGTACAATACAATTTCCATAAGTATGAATATTTATCAGCTAGTCATTTGAGAGCATGATGTAAAGAAGCCATCTGTGGAGGCCTTTATGGAGAGAAAAGAGGCTAAAAGAAATGTGCAAAATGTTTATTTTTAGAGCCCAACTCTCAGCAAGTTGGCTTCGTCCTCTGAAAGCTGCCCACTCTGGGCGTCAAGTGCATCGTTGGGTTAGGAGAGGCGAGTGCCACACTGCTGGTTCCAAATCACCATCCACCTAAGAATTACCACCAGGTAGCATGCAAAGGTAGGATGGCTAGGTGGACACCAAATTAGTCTGGGATACTTAATTTTTATGTTTTTGATTGGTAGTTTACTTGAATAAGTAATACCAACACCTGACAGAAGTCAACAGGCAGATGAGAACCAACAGTGAACGTTTGCGCTCTCTCCTCCTCCCGCTTGGCCCCCGTTCTTCTTTCCAAGGCAGCCATTCTCGCCAGTTTCTTCAGTATCCTTTCTTGGGGAACTTTAGAGGGTAAATTTTTGAGTATCGCAAAAAATGCTCTAGCTTCTGTTGTTTATCTTTGGTTGTAGGCAAGATTCATTTTCACAAAGATTGATGTGCAATTACTGGAGAAATCCAAATTAGAATAAATTATTAATTGTAGGAAATTGAGAAATTCATGAACCTTCAGTAGAAATTTAGGTGTTTTGTGAAGATGTCCACTGTTGAGAGCCATAAGAGGTCTCTAGAATCCCCTTTTTCCTCTTTAGGCCTAGATCAAGATAAGTTCTAGAGTGCTCTCAATTTCTGCAGTAATGCTGGATTTTCTGTTGGGCTTTCTTTTCCCACGGTTCGTTTTTACATGTGTGTTTTCTGTTCAGAGGTATTGATATGAAAAGATGTTTATTATGTCCTCAAATGTTTGCGTGCCCCATTTCTTTCTTTATTTGGCTGCCTCGGGTCTTGGTTGCAGCACGCGGGCTTCTCTCTAGATATGGCGTGTGGGTTTTCTCTTCTCTAGTTGTAGCATGCAGGCTCCAGGGTGCGCGGGCTCTGTAGCTGTGGTGTGCAGGCTCCAGGGCTTGTGGGCTCTGTACTTGGTGGCACGTGAGCTTGGTAGTTGTGGCGCACAGGCTTAGTTGCCCCGCGGCATGTGGGATCTTAGTTCCTGGACCAGGGATTGAACCTGTGTTCCCTGCCTTGAAAGGTGGATTCTTTACCACTGGACCATGGGAAGTCCCTGCATGCCCCATTTTTGATTTTCTGTCTATCGTAGATCAGACTTAAGAAACAAACTTTCGGGCTTCCCTGGTTGCGCAGTGGTTAAGAATACGCCTGCCATTGCAGGCGCCACAGGTTCGATCCTTGGTCTGGGAAGATCCCACATGCTGCTGAGCAACTAAGCCTGTGCGCCACAACTACTGAGCCTGTGCTCTAGAGCCCGCGAGCCACAAATACTGAGCCCGTGTGGCACAACTACTGAAGCCCACGTGCATAGAGCCTGTGCACAGCAGCAAGAGAAGCCACCGCAATGAGAAGCCTGAGCACCTCAACAAAGAGTAGCCCCCGCTCGCCGCAACTAGAGAAAGCCCGCGTGCAGCAACAAAGACCCAGCATAGCCAAAGATAAACAAATAAAATAAATAAATTTATTTTTTTAAAAAAACAACTTGATATAAAGTATGGTTTTACTGTCCTGAGGATATAAACCACACTGGAGTCACTGACTGCTGATTTAATCACGACACTTCACCCACAACTTGTCTGGTTGTCAAACTGTTCGGTCTGATTGCCTTACTTAGCTAGTTTCTTCAGTCAGTGGTCTCCAAGCTTTTTTGGTCACATGTTCTAATAAGTGTTTCTGAGTATACTTCCACTATTGTTTAAGTTATTTATAAGTCCTATGTGTGCTTCTGTGCTAATATGTATGTGGTAAATCCTGCATAAACAGGAATTCTAATATTCCCTCCTGTGAATCACCCTTCTTACCATGTGAGGCAGGTGCACCCCACTTTGGAGCTGATTGCCCCAGAATGGTGATGGAAACAGTATCAAAATGATTTCAAGGCCTTCCCGGGCTGACGTTTTTTCTTAGAGAAAATGGCACGTGTGTTGTCTGTCTGCCTTCTTAGGATGTTGGCGTTTTGAGAATTCTTAGAGCTTCATCCCGTTCAACCTCCGTAGTCTTATAGATGAAACTAAGGCCCGGGTAGGTTAAACAAGTTATTTGAGGCCTAAAGAGAGGTTCATGGTGGATCCAGAACTAAAATTTATCTCCTGAGGTTCTTGCAGGCCAAGCTCTTTCACTAGGCTCCTCCTTCTCCTTCATCTGCCTCTAATCCCTGGCAAGCCACTCTGTGACATGTCCATTAAACTAATAAGGGACCATTCTAGATCCTTCTAAAACCACTCATTTAAAGGGACCTATTTGGAGTTCAGGGTTTTTGAGCCCAAGCCACCCGTTTCTTTGCTGAAAAATCTTTCAGCAATAAATCTTTCTTTGCTGAAAAAAAATAAAGGGACCTATTTGAGGGAGTTTCACACAGATGTTTTTAGTGGAGACACTAGGAATGGTGTTTTTCCCCTTTTCAGGGGTTTTAACTCTCAGAGGAGAAAGGGAAAAAAATCCGGATCCTTTTTTTCTTTTTTCGGTACGCAGGCCTCTCACTGTTGTGGCCTCTCCCGTTGCGGAGCACAGGCTCTGGATGCGCAGGCCCAGCGGCCATGGCTCACGGGCCCAGCTGCTCCGCGGCATGTGGGATCTTCCTGGACCAGGGCATGAACCCGTGTCCCCTGCATCGGCGGGCGGACTCTCAACCACTGCGCCACCAGGGAAGCCCCGGATCCTTTTTTGAAGCCTGTTGTAGTGGATTGAATAGTGCTCCCCTACCCCTCCTCAAAAAAAAAAATTAAGAAGATATGTCCACCTGGAATCTGTAAATGTGACCTTTTTGGGAAAAAAGGTCTTTGCACATGTAATTAATTTAAGGATCTTGAGATGACATCATCCTGGATTAAGGTGGGTCCTCAATCCAATGACAAGTGTTCTTAGAAGAGACAGGGAGAAGACAGAGAAGGTGGCCATCTGAAGGCAGAGCTGGAGGGATGCAGCCGCAGCCACAGAATGCATGGAGCCACCAGAGCTGGAAGAGGCAAAGGATCGTCCCTTAGAGCCTTCAGAGGGAGTGTGGCCCAGCCCATACCTTGATTTCAGACTTCTGGCCTCCAGAACTGAGAGCAAATAAGTCTCTGTTGTTTTAAGCCACCAGTTAGTAGTAATTAGTTATGGCAACCCCAGGAAGCTAACACATCTGTTAATGGAAAGTGAATTGTGAGCAGGAAGAAGGTTGAGAACAGGAGTACCGCCTGCAAATGAGAATTGATCTTGCTTTCTCTCATTTCTAGGAGCACAGCGAGGCCCTTTATGGAATGTTCTATATGCCTTGACTAGACATTCGAGGATGCAGTTCTTTCCTTCAGGTGGCTCAGACTCATGAAGGAGACTGACCAGGTTAAATACAATAGCGGGCATTAGCAGAGGGGCAGCCAGGCAGGGAAGTCTTTTCAGAGGTGGGGATAGTTGAGCTGGGCTTTGACGGGTGAGCAGGAGTTGGCCAAGTGGAACACAAGGGCACGGTGGTGTAACGAAGGCTCGGACGTGGGAATGAACAAGCACCAGGGTCATAATCCAGTCTGGCCTGAAGAAGAATAACTAGTGAGAGGCAAGGCTCCAGTGTGGTGAGGTAAGAGGGGACAGCTAAATGGGGCTGCCATGCCTGGAATGATAAGCTTCATCACGACATGGGGATGGTCTTCCTCTGCTGCCCCTAGAATAGTGCCTGACACTCAGACTCTTGATAACTATTTGTTGAATAAAGGGGAAAAAACCCCACATGATCTCAATAGGTGCAGAAAAAGCATTTGACAAAATCCAACTCTTTCATGATGAAAACACTCAACAAACTAGGAAGAGAAGGGTCCACCCTCAACTTGATAAAAGACATCTATGAAAAGCCCACAGTGAACATCACACTTAATGGTGAAAAACTAAAATCTTTGCCCCTAAGATCAGGAACAAGACAAGGATGTCTGCTCTTACCGCTTCTATCCAGTGCTGTTCTGGAGGCTCTAGTCAGGGCTGTTTGGCAAGGAAAAGAAAGAAAAGGCATCCCATTTGGAAAGGGAGAGCTAAAACTCTCTAATTTGCAGATGACATGATCTTATATATAGAGGACCCTAAAGAATCTCCATGCCGACACAAAACAGCTATTAACAGCTAAAAAGTGAGTTCAGGAAAGTGGCAGGATACAAGACAGTATAGAAAAATCAGTTGTATTTCTACACACTAGAGATAAACTATCCAAAAATTAAGTAACTTCCATTTACAATAGCATCAAAAATAATGAAATACTTAGGAATACAGTAAACCAAAGAAGTACAGGACTTGTACACTGAAAACTGAAAAATTGTTGAAATTAAAGAAGACCTAAATGAATGGAAAGACGATATTCATGGATTGGAAGACTTAACATTGAAATTAAGATTGCAGTACTCCCTAACTTGATACAGATTTAATACAAGCTCTATCAAAATTCCAACTAATTTTTTTAATACATTAAATTAATTATTAATTTATTTGGCTGTGTTGGGTCTTCGTTACTGTGCACAGGCTTTCTCTGGCTGCGGCGAGCAGGGGCTACTCTTCGTTGCGGTGAGTGGGCTTCTCACTGTGGTGGCTTCTTTTGTTGTGGAGCACAGGCTCTAGGCCCGCGGGCTTCAGTAGTTGTGGCACGTGGGCTTAGTAGCAGTGGCTCGCGGGCTCTAGAGCACGGGCTCAGTAGTTGTGGCACACGGGCTTAATTGTTCCACGGCATGTGGGATCTTCCCGGACCAGGGCTCGAACCTGTGTCCTCTGCATTGGCCGGTGGATTCTTAACCACTGCGCCACCAGGGAAGCCCCAACTGTATTTTTTGTCTTTGGGTTTTTTTTGGGTTTTTTTTTTTTTTTGCGAAAAAGGACAAGCTGATCCTAAAATTCATAGGGAAATGCAAAGGACCCAGAATAGCCAAAATAATCTTGACAAAGAAATATAAAGTTGGAGCACTCACACTTCCTGAATTCAAAGCTTACCCCAAAGCTACAGTAATCGAATCAGTGGAATACCGACACAAGGATAGATTCCATAGATCGATGGAATAGAATTGAGAGTCCAGAAATAAACTCATATTCATCGTCAGTTGATTTTCAACAAAGGTGTCAAGACCATGCAATGGGGAAAGAATAATAAGCTTTTCAACAAATGGTACGGAGACAACTGGATATCCACATGAAAGAATGAATCTGGGGCTTCCCTGGTGGTGCAGTGGTTGAGAGTCCGCCTGCCGATGCAGGGGACGCGGGTTCGTGTCCCGGTCCGGGAGGATCCCACATGCCGTGGAGCAGCTGGGCCCGTGAGCCATGGCCGCTGAGCCTGCGTGTCCGGAGCCTGTGCTTCGCAACGGGAGAGGCCACAGCAGTGAGAGGCCCACATACCGCAAAAAAAAAAAAAAAGAATCTGGACACACTTCATACACAAAAATTAACTAAAAATGGATCAAAGACCTAAATATAAGAAAAAAAACTATAAAAACTATTTGAAGAAAACTTAGGTGAAACTTCATAACCTTGAACAAGATATGGTACTAAAACACAAGCAAATAAAAATTTAAAAATAGATACGTTGGACTTTATCAAAATTTAAAACTTTTGCGGAATTCCCTGGCGGTCCAGTGGTTAGGACTCCACGCTCTCATTGCCAAGGGCCTGGGTTTGATCCCTGGTCGGGGGAACTAAAATCCCACAAGCTGCGCAGTGTGGCCAAAATAAATAAATAAATAAAAACTTTTGTGTATCAAAGGACCCTATCAAGAAAATGAAAAGATAGCCCACAGAATGGGAGAAAATATTTGCAAACTATAAATCTGAGAAGGGACAAGTATCCAGAATAAAGAAGTCTTTCAACTTAACATAAAAACTCAAGTTAAAAAATGGGTAAAGGATTGGAATAGATGTTTCTCCAAAGAAGATACACAAATGGCCAGTAAGCACATGAAAAGAAACTCAACATCATTCATTAAAGAAATGCAAATCAAAACCATGAGATTCCAGTTCACACCCACTAGAATGCCTCAGATAAAAAAGCCAGATATGGGCTTCCCTGCTGGCGCAGTGGTTTAGAATCCACCTCCCAATGCAGGGGACACGGGTTCAAGCGCTGGTCCGGGAAGATCCCACATGCCGCGGAGCAGGTAAGCCTGTGGGTCACAACTACTGAGTCTGCGCTCTAGAGCCCACGTGCCACAACTACTGAGCCCATGTGCCACAACTACTGAAGCCCATGCACCTAGAGCCCGTGCTCCACAGCAAGAGAAGCCACTGCAATGAGAGCTCCGTGCACCACAACGAAGAGTAGCCCCCGCTAACCACAACTAGAGAAAGCCTGCGTGCAGCAACAAAGACTCGACGCAGCCAAAAATTAAAAAAACAAACAAACAAACAAAAAACAGCCAGATAGTAAAGGTGTTGGTGAGGATATGGAGAAATTGGAAAATTTATACATTGCTGTTGGGAATATAAAATGATATAGTCACTATGGAAAGAAGTGTGGCAGTTCCTCAGAAAGTTAAACATAGAGTTACTATGTAACCCAGCAATTCCAGTCCTGGTTATATAAACCCCAAATTGAAAACATGTTCACAAAACTTGTATATAAATGTTCATAGTAGCTTTATTCATAATAGTCAAAAAGTGGAAACAAACAATGTCCATCAGCTAATGAATGGATAAACAAAATGTGGTCTGTTTATACAATGGAATATTATTCAGCCATAAAAAGGAACAAAGTCCTGATACATGTTACAACATGGATGGACCTTGAAAGTATTACGCTAAGTGAAAGAGGCCATGCATGTGTTGTAACTGATTCTATGCATATGAAATGTCCAGAATAGGTCTGTAACTAGACGTAGAAAGTAGATTAGCAGTTGCCCAAAGCTATGGGTAGTGGAGAATGGGGAGTTACTGCTGTTAGGTTTCCTTTGGGGATGACAGAATTGTTCTAGAATTAGATAGTTGTGATGATTGCACAACTCTGTTCTTATACTAAGTCCCGCTGAATTGTATATTTTTAAAGGGTGAATTTTATACTAAGTGAACTAGGTCTCAATTAAAAACAAAAGGAAAAATATTTTCCAATGATGATCAGTGAGGGGGCATCATGGTAAAAATACAATATGGAAAGAGAATAGCCCACACATCTGTAGAAGGGACTGAAGCAGGCCACTGAGATCTGGATTCTTGCCCCAAGGAAATGGAGGCTTAGTCCAACAGCGAATAGGTGATGGAGCCAGAAGTAATACCAAGGTCTGTCAGCCTGTGAGCCCTCTGCTTATAGCTTCTAGCCCCGAACTGGTCCAGTAGGAAAGCCACTAGCTATTGTGGCTACCAAGCACTTGAAATGTGGCCAGTTTGAATTAGGATGAGCTGTAAAGGTAAAATACATGCTGGGTTTTGAAGACTTAGTATTATAAAAAGAAAATATCTTAATAATTGCTTTATATTCATTATATATCAATATCATACTGTTTCTGGATATACTGTGTTAAATATAAAGATTAATTTCACCAGTTCTTTTTACTTTCTAAAATGTGACTACTAAAACTTTTAAATTATATGTGGCTTGCAATACTTTTCTATTGGACAGTGCTACTCTAGACTATTGGTCCCCTGGGAGCAGGGTAGGAAAGGGTGATATTAATTTATCTGTGAAATAAAATTTCACTGAGCATCCTTGGCTGAATCAGCCTAAAGCTGACCACAAGGGGTTCTGGGAAGGGGGTGTTGCCTGTACCTTCAATCCTAAAGGGACCGAGGGAAGGAATTGGTGGTATCCCTTCCCTCAGGCAAAGAGGTTGAGGCCTTCCTCACTAGATTCAGATGTATCTGAATGTCTATGGCTAATCAAGAAATCTGCAAAGCATGGCGATTAAAAAAGGCAGAAAAGGGTGGGCATCTTGTGTATTTTGACAAGATTTACTATTTAAAGCAGAACTCTGGACTTCCCCAGTGGCGCAGTGGTTAAGAATCTGCCTGCCAATGCAGGGTACACATGAGTTTGAGCCCTGGTTGGGGAAGATCCCACATGCTGGGGAGCAACTAAGCCTGTGCGCCACAACTGCTGAGCCTGCGCTCTACAGCCTGTTAGCCACAACTACTGAGCCCACGTGCCACAACTACTGAAGCCCGTGTGCCTAGAGCCCGTGCTCAGCAACAAGAGAAGCCACCGCGATGAGAAGCCCGTGCACTGCAACAAAGAGTGGACTCTGCTCACCGCAACTAGAGAAAGCCTGCGCACAGCAACGAAGACCCAACGCAGCCAAAGTAAATAAATAAATAAAAATTTAAAAAGTAATAATAAAGCAGAACTCCAAGAAATAACACCTTCAAAAGCTTCATCATCTAATGCAAAATGCATTTGATGATTGCGTATCAGATCTGAGAAGTCGGCTGGGGTCTGTCGGAGGAGGATCAAAAATTGCAATGTAAAATCCAGGAGAGAGAAAACTTTTGTCAAGTTTATTCTGGTACCCTTAGCGCCGGGAACAGTGCCCGGCACATAGTAGGCGCTTCTTAGATATTTGAATGAGTTAAGATGCAAAATTATGTAGATGTGAGGGTGTATTTCCCAGGGGAGGAGGCCTCTGGGTTTTGCCCAGTCTCAAAGGAGTCTAGGCCGCCAAGGGGTTAAAAACCACTTAATACCGAGAGGGACATGAAATTTATTTGAAATCAATGTCAAGAATTGGTGGTTCTTATTCTGGGGAGTAGCCAGACCTCGGCGTCTGGAATGATCTACGTGCTTAAAAATACCACTCGCCACCATTTTCTCCAGGTAATTTTCCATCCCTGCCCCCACAGTCAAGGGGAAAAAAAGTAATTCTGCAATCCTACCTAGCTTACAAAAAAAAAAAAAAAATTAAATAATTGGTACAAGCACAAATCTCCAGGCGCCGCCAGCGCAGAAGAAGAAAGGGACCCACGCGGGCCTCGGGCGCCGCCGGGACCCCAGCCCCCGAAACTTTGCCAAGTTGCGGGCGCCGAGCGCGCCCGGAGGCGCGGGGCGCGGCTGCGGGCGGAGCCGCCCCCTGACGCCGGGCCGCGGCGCGCCGGGCCGCCCCCTCCCGGCCCGGGCCGGCCCCGCTGGCTCCGCTCAAAGTTTGCGGCCGCCCTTGCGCCCGCGCGCCCGCCCGATGTATGGGTGATATACTGCAGCGGGTGTCAGGGTGAGGGACGGCCATATTTGCCGGTGCGGCCCGAGCCGTCAACAACAAAAAGTGCGCGGGAGCTCGGCGGGCGCACGGACGGGCGCACGGACGCTAGGGCCGCCTCGCTGCCGCCCGGCCTCGCCGCCTTCGCCGCCGCCCTCGCGGGCCGGGCCCCGCTGCGCCCCGGCGCGCCCCGTCGCTCGGGGGGATGTCTTACAAACCGAACTTGACCGCGCACATGCCCGCCGCCTCCCTCAACGCCGGTGAGTGAGTGCGCCCCGCGGGCCGCGCGCGCCGCGCCCCAAGTGCCGCCAAGTTGGGGGTCCGCGCGCCCGGCCCCGGCTCCCGGGGGCCCGCGGCGGCCGGGATCGGCGGGCACCGGGTCCCGGCCCGGGGCAGCGCGGCGGCCGCCGCCATGATTCCGGTGCCCGCCCTGCCAAAGTTCGCGGGTGCGCCCCGCGCCGGGCCTCGGGGCCGGCCCGGGGCCCGGGG
>NW_006774065.1:1833743-1857086 GCF_000442215.2 Lipotes vexillifer
GTCCCCCCCACGCCGGCGGCCGAGGGCTCGTGGGGAGCGCGGCGAGCGAGGGCGGGGGAGGCTTTCTCGGCTCCTTTTTCCTTGGCTTTTGGGCGGCTCGGCGAGGGCCCCAGCCGGCGGGAGTCGGGAGCGGCCGGGCCGCGCCGGGAGCGGGGCGCCGGGACCCCGGCGCGAGCCGCCCTTAGGGAGCTGGGGGCAGGTCCGGGCAGGGGGGCCTGGGCGGCAGGGGTGCACGTGAGCAAGTCCGGGCCACGCGCGGGCGGCGCTGCGGGGCGGCGAGCGTGCCAGGTGCAGCCGACCCCGAGGGAGCGGGGCCGCTGGGGTCACCGGCGGTGCAGTGGAGATCGTCGGTGGGCGCCCGCCCGGCCTGGCGCGTGGGACGGGGTGCTCAAAATGGGGCGCACGGGAGGTCCCTTAAGGCGTGCGCGGAGAGAAGTTGGAGGAGATTGGGGGCCTCGGAGAGCCTGGAGGCGGC
Organism: Lipotes vexillifer; assembly: GCF_000442215.2. Taxonomy (NCBI): domain Eukaryota; kingdom Metazoa; phylum Chordata; class Mammalia; order Artiodactyla; family Lipotidae; genus Lipotes; species Lipotes vexillifer. The sequence goes on from NW_006774065.1 coordinate 1,834,219, forward strand.
GGCTGGGGGCGTCGTTTCAGCGGGGCCCCCGCATCTCGGAGCCCCCAAGTCTGGGTTTGGAAGGCCCCCTCCTTCGGAAGCCGGAGGGGCCGTCCCCTCCTTTCCCTGGGGCTGGAGCTGGGCGGTCCCAGGAAACTCCTGCAGAAGTTGTCAGGCAGCTTTAGGCTGTGCCTAGGGTCTTGCCCCAGGGACCGAGGGCGATAGGGGAAATTGTGGGTTCAGAGCCGACCGGCTTTGTCCCTTCACCAAGGTTCTTCTCCCTTAGACTCTTGATGGGAAACAAACTTCCAAAAAAGCGAGGTGCATGGAGGGGGCTTGGCAGGGAGGGGATTGGCCTCGCTGGTCAGAAATGCCACGCTGGCAGCTGGCCGAAAGTTTTGGGCCTTGTCTCCGAATGTTGACTCCATAACTCCAAAAATTTGAAGAGGGCCCCAGGAAAGCAGTATATGTATATGCATATGTGTGTATAGGTGTGTGTGTGTGTGTGTGTGTGTGTGTATTTAACTTCTTGGACACAGATTTGGGGATTGGAAAGGGTTAAGATTCAGGGAGTGGAAGGACGGGGTGGGGGATAGTTGAGTTGGTCAAATGTGGGTGCTAAGCCCCAAGAGCCCCTGTTTTCTCCTCAGATGTTCTCACCTCTTCTGGGGTCTGCACACCTTACCAAGACGGGCTTTGTGGCCACAGTATCTCACTGCCTCCCTCATCAGACTCTGGGGTGGGATGGGTGGAGGGTCTTGCTGCCAGACCGGACTGGCGGGAAATCTCAGGCCGGCCCTGGTGCAGTTGAGGCCGGCGCCCTGAATGGGGCCCTTCGGGGATTGGGGTCACAGAGTGACAGAGGCACCCACTGGGGACCCCGAAGCCCTCTGGGCTGGCTAGCACCTGTACACAGATTTTCTTCTTTCTCCTGCGGTGAACTCCAGGAGGACTGCTGAGGCCCCCAGGTCTCTGGTGTTTTGGTGGGGCCGACCCCCTCCCCGTGGACCCCTTTAGAAAGGCCGGATCTCCCCGTGCCATTTGCATCCAAGATGGACTCTCCGCTGCCGCTCCTCCGGCTTCCTTGTCATCATCCCTCACACCCTCCAGCCCTGCCTCCTGCTCGAGAGTTGCCAAGCCTCGGCCTGGCCGGCGGTGGCAGTGGCGGAGTTAGACAAAGCCCCCGCCTCCCCGCCGGAGAGCCCCCCCAGGCGCCCCAAGTGGCGGGAAGGCCGCCAGCTCCCCAGGCCCCGGGCGCTCTTTGTCTGGCTTGGGGGCGGGGAGCTGTGCCTGGCCCCAGGAGCTGCTGGCCTCTGCCAGTCCCTCCCTGGTCCCCGGGCCCTCCCTGGTCCCTGCACACTACACACATTGTCTGCGATGCTCCGTGACGGCTGTGCTCACGCCCGGTCTGGTTTTCTCCTAGGCCTCCGGCAGCCGGCCGCTGTGTCTGCAGGAAGGTGTGGGCATGAGTGGGACTCGGGCCCCTTCCGCCAGCTCTCTCCAGGGCCACAGACACCCCCCTCTGAACACCGAGTAAGGGACTGGCGCTGGCACACAGTCGGGGTTACCTACCACATCACCCAGGCCGTGAGAAAGTCAAGCTCCAAACTGTTGCCTGACTCCCATCCCCCAAGCCCCCAACCCATTCCTCCTCCTCCGCTCAGCCCCCCGGGACCTAACCCCGGCACCCTGGAGGAGCAGCATCTAGGGCCTTGAGACATTCTGGTGGGAACCATCACCTCAAACAGATGGAGAAACTGAGGCCCAGAGAGGGAAGGGCCTTGTCTTAGGTCACACAGCCACGTATGGCGCAGCTGGACTGGCTCCTAGTCCAAGCCCTTGGCTGTGGGAGAGAAGATGGGTCGGGGAGGCAAGAAATACAGACTTGCAGCGAGAGAAGGAGGGCAGGAGGTAGTGCAGAGAATGAGCCAGAGGTGTCCAGCTCACCTCCTGCCAGGGGGCTGGAATCTTCTAGATGGCTTGAAGTGCCGAGCGGTGCAGTAGACCGACACCCCCAACAACGCCCCCCGCCCCGCCCCCCCGCCGCTGCCACGGTCTTGCGTTTAGCATCCTGGCCTTTCAGAGAGGCGTGATAAGTTGTGGTGGGCGGGACTTGAACCCTGGCCTAGGGCAGCAAAGCCTGAGCTGCCCAGACTGCACTCACCGCCCACATCAGAAGGTCAGGAAATTGGGGTTTGGCTGATGTGGCGAGGGGAGCTGGGGGGTCACCCGCCCTGCCACATTCCTGTGTTCTCGCCACTGCACACCCGCAGCTGCTTCAGACGGAGGTGTGGTTCTGTAGCACAGGTGTTTCAGCTACCCCACCGTAGAGGCGTGGTGGTGAGGCTCGGAGGAGCGTAGTGCTGTGCCCAGTCCCAGCTTACACGTGGCAGGATTCACGTTTCCTGACTGGGCATCCTGTGTTTGAGCATAAATCTGGGTCCCAGTGGAGAAACCCAGGCAGGCCTGAGACCGAGGAAGACACGTCGGGTATCAAGCTGTCTACGGCTCCTGGACAGAGGGACAGGTGCGGTGTGTTAGTCTCTTCTGTGCTGTGTGGCCTGGGGCAGTGCCCGCCCTTTCTGGTCTGTGTTTCTGTCTCTGCAGTGAGGGGCTCCAGGGCCCCTTCCAGCTCCAGCAGGCTGAGCTCCTGAACTTCCTTCCTCCCCTGCCCCCTCCCCTTGCCCACACCAGATGAGCAGCTGGTCGGTTTGGCTGGCCTGGCACCAGCTGTCCATCCCCGGGGCCAAGTCTGCAGAGCCCGCCGTGTGCGTGAGAGAGAGACAGTTTGGCTCTGGGGAAAGCAGGCAGAGGGGAAGCTGCTCCCCGGCCGCGCGTGGAGGCCTGCGGGCAGCTGCTGAGGAGGGCTAGGTAGATTCTCCATGGTTACCGCTGTTCGTAATTCTGCAGGACATCCTTTACTCGCTAATGACCACTCGGACGCCATTATGGGTCTGCGTGCTTCCAGCTACTGAGCTGGAGCTGGAAAATTCCCTGCTGAGGGCCTCCCCACCCCCCATGCAGGAGACTCCATTCTGAGCCGGGCCCTGGCCCCCTGTGGTCCCTCTGCTGAGGGACAGTGTCTCCCAGTGTTGCAGTCCGTAAGTGGGGTCTTACACCTCCCCCATGGGGGTGAAGCCAGCTGGGCATAGATTCAGACTGCCGAGAGTCTTGTCCCCTCTTTGGGGAGGGGCGACAGGAGCTCAGAGAGGTTGAGGGGCTTGTCCGAGGACACACAGACAGGCTGTGATGTGCTCCAGATTCCTGACTTTGTGTCCAGTACTCCAGTCCCCAGCCAGGGTTGGGTCTCACAACCTCCAGATCGTCCCCTGTCTTCCTCACCATATACTCCAGCAGAGGTTTGGGCACACAGGAAGTCTCAGCCCAGGTGTGGGCCAGCCTTAGTAGCAGATGGGCTCTTGTGGCAGCCATGTGTCTCTAGGATATCAATCTCTGGGGAGCAGGACCCAGGAAAAGGGGACTTGCAAGGGTTAGGCTGAGAATAGCAGCAGCTTTCGTCTTTGCTACCAGTTTTGACTGCATGTATGGGAAGGATTTCTGTGATTGATTAGCAATGTCTGCTGTGGTGGTGGGTCTGAAGAGCAGTGGTCTGTTAGCTACATTTTACCATCAGTCATCTACGCCGAGTATCAGCCGTGGCCAAACTAGGGGACAGGAATAGGGTTCTGTATCCTCAGAGACAAAAGACCACTGTTGATGGCATGAGTTCTGGGCAGGGGGACTCAGAGTCCTTACCTCGGATACAGTTAGCCAAGGCTACTTGATTACTGACTCCTGTCTCCTCCCCCGTAGCTGGGAGTGTCCACCCGCCCTCCACCAGTATGGCGACGTCATCACAGTACCGCCAGCTGCTGAGTGACTACGGGCCGCCATCTCTAGGCTACACCCAGGTATGGCAGCGGGGGTGGGATGTGCGGTGGGAGGGGCCCTAGGTGCGGCCTGGGCCAGAGGGGAAGCGGTGAAAGGAGTAGAAATGATGGAGCTGTCATCTGAGCTTTCTCAACCCAGGGCTCAGGGCATCAGAATGGAGAAGTGGCAGAGGGGGTTTCACGGGGGACACCGAGTGACAGGAAGGGGTGGGAGAGCCCAAAGAAGGCTGGAAGCCCCGAGAGCCACAGTTCCTGATGGGGCCACCACCCCATGTGTATCCCTGGTGGGCCTCCTCGTGCCTGGTCCCTGGGGAAGTGAGGTCTGGCCTTGACTCTGGATCTGAGCTTGGACGGAGGAGGGGGGCCCTGCTCCCACTCACTCCCCACAAGGTCATGGGCCCTGCAGGGAGGACGGGCCCATATCCTAGTGGAGTCCAGGTGCGTTGCACCGAGAGCTGCTGGCCTCTCAGTTTTACACCTGGTTCCACCAGTTACGGGACTGTGGACCGCTCCTGCCCCAACCTCGCCGAGACTTGCTTTCCCCACCGGATTGGCGGGCCCTCAGGGTAGGCAGCCGCTGGCCGCCAGTGGGGGGACCCGGGCCTCCAGCCGGGAGTTTCCCGTGGCTGCCACTCGCGTTCCGAGGTCGCCACGGAGGCCGGCCCCACGGATGAGGCAGCGCGGCTGGGAGCCGTGGCCCCGCCAGGCTGTCCTGCCCCAGGAGGGGAGGCGGCCACAGGCGAGGCTCCCCTGAAGAGGTGGCGGCAGGAGGCTGCTGCTGAGCTGGACGAGGAGAGGAGGAAGGACCAGGAGGCGGAGGCGGCAGAGGAGCGGGGAGCAGGCGAGGGCCTCGGGGGAGGTGGCCTCCCTGATGCAGCTGTGGGGGAGGGGGGGAGGGGGGGGGGAGCGGGGAGCAGGCGAGGGCCTCGGGGGAGGTGGCCTCCCTGATGCAGCTGTGGGGGAGGGGGGGAGGAGGGGGAGGGGCAGGGAGGCCCGGCTGAGGCCCACAGGCCGGCGGGACCCAGCCTCCCTGCTCCAGGTGTTTGCTCGGGCTGTTCGTGGGGTTCTGGAGAGAAAGGGTTTCTGTGTGGTGGGCCCTGCCTGCGGGGGAGGATGGATGAATTTAAATACATTCTGGGCTCTGTCTGGGTGGTCCCTGGCAGTTTTTGTGGTCCTGCTGACCTCACTGTGTGGCCTCCATCTCTTCCGCCCACTCTGGACCCTCAGCATCCCCCCTCCCCCCCATCACTTGCCCGCCCATCGGCTCCTTCAAGGAAATTCTCAGTGAACACTTTCCTATCGACAAGCCAGTCTTTTTTCTTTTTTTTCATTTGAGATGATAAAAGGGCTTTCTCCAGACTGCTGGGTGGTTGCCTTGGGTGTGTGGGGACAGTAGAGAGGGCCGGCTCCCTGCTCTGTGCTTGTCGCCCAGGTGGGCTGTGCCTGGCCGCAGCTGCCCTGGAGTCTGGGCCAGGCCGCCCTCCCTCCACCACCTGCCCCCGGCTCGGGCCTCTCCCCAGCCCTGTCCTCGTGCAGCTGGCATGCCGTGGGGTCCTGACCACGGCATTGGGGTCAGGTTGGGTTCAATCCTTCTGAACCGTTTTCTTTCTGATTCTAGGGAACTGGGAACAGCCAGGTGCCCCAGAGCAAATACGCTGAGCTGTTGGCCATCATCGAAGAGTTGGGGAAAGAGATCAGACCCACCTACGCAGGCAGCAAGAGCGCGATGGAGAGACTAAAACGAGGTAAGTCGTGAGCCCGGGACTCCCCTGACAGGTGACGCCTCGCTGCTGGCGGACCCCACGGCACTGGCCTAGTAACTGTCTTGAAAGATTTTCTGGGGAAAACAGAGGGTGGCAGACGGAAGAGTCCCCCGCGGCACCGGGGCTCCCACTTTGTTACAGAATTACCGTTGGCTGTGGAGGTGTCAGACTGGGTGAGCGGGTCTGTGGGATGTACATCTGATGGAAGGGGCTTGGCAGCCAGTTGTCAGATGCAGCGTCTAAGAAGGGAATCCCCAGGACTCCCCTGGCGGGACAGTGGTTAGGACTCTGCGCTTCCACTGCAACGGCCTCGGGTTCGATCCCTGGTCAGGGAACTAAGATCCTACAAGCTTCGTGGTGCGGCAAAAAAAAAAAAGTCTTGGTACCCAGATGCTGCAGCTCTGCCTCACGCCCGCTCTGCTCCCGTTGGCCGACACTGGTCCTAGGAGCCCTGGGCGGCCCAATAAGGTAGGCTCCCAACTTGGGTGAGGCCAGTGACACGAGGCCAAGGGGGCCTGCGTTGCCTTCTGCTGTCCTCCTTGGAGCGGGGCCCAGGGGGGTGTGTGGTCCATCCCAGTCTGGGGCGGGAGAGTGAGAACGCTTTGAAGTTCTTTCCTGATTGAAGAGGGAGGAAGGGCGGGAGGATGGTGCCACAGAAAGAAAGTGACTCACGTGAAGAGGTGACTGGCCAGCTGACTTCAGAAGGCAGAGAAATAGGTTGGTTTTTGCTGCTTCATGAAGTGAAAGCGGCGTGGAGAGGAGAAAAGGATTTCTATTTTAGAAGGTGGCAGTTCAGAGCACGGTGGCTTATGTGTGAATGTAATTTTAGGAGGTTTTTTTTTTTAAGGTTAGAGAAGCAAATTTGGGGAAAATCGAGAGGGAAATGTTCTGTGGCTATAAATCTGGGGCGTGACAGGGGGGCTGCAGTTGAGGCCATGGCTCCAGTGATGGGCGAGGCCGGCTGAGGACAGGCTCCCATCCAGAGCAGTGGGCCGGTTCATGACACCTTTGTGAAGAGACTGACCGATTGCAGAGCTGGATCTGGGAATAACAGGCACAGGTGTGGGGAGGGGGGCTGGCAGTTAGAGGCTAGAACGGAAGAGGGCTCGGGGGAGAGAAGGAGCTTAACCCCCAATCCAGCCCTGGGGGTCAGTAAGGTGGGCATCGCTCTGCCCACAGTCCTGGTAATGGGAGTGCCGGTTACCTGATTGCAAATGCCTGGGAAGATGCTGGACCCTGCAGTCTTTCTGACAGGCGACCTGCAGCCTCCCAACAAAGCTGGCAGTTCAGGTCAACACATGGATACACCTGGTGACTGCTTCAGGGCACATCCTGGGTGAGCAGCTGGTCCCACAGTCACCCTGACCAGTAAGGTGGCCAAGTTTACATCATAGCAAGTAAGAAGGGTCATAGGACACAAGGGAGTCAAGCGCCAAGAATGTTTTTTGCGGTTTTTAATGGTGAAAAAAATAAGATTTTGTGACATGTGAAAATTATGTGAAATTCTGACTTCAGTGTTGTAAGTAAAGACTTGTTGGAACGTGGCCACACCCATTGCTTATTAATGTCTGCGGCTGCTGTCACAGTACAATGGCAGAGTGGAGTAGCTGCGACAGTAGCTACACAGCCCTTTCCAGAAAGTCTTCGGAAGCTCTCGGGGGTAAGATTTGTGAGGTGGGGACACCTGAGTGACTTGGGGTGTCATTCCCAGTGCCCTCTGGGGGGGTCACCTCTTGGAAGGAGTAGATTCTTGGTATCTATTAAAATGAAATCAATATTTCATGAAGTTCAGTAAAGCCAAAAAAAGAAAAAAAAAACCTACAAAACCCAAACAAGCGATAACTCCCAAACTATAGAGATAAAAGATGAGGGGAGAATAATAGTGCAGAAGATGGCACCCGTCCCCCGGGGGGGAAGGACAAATCAGTGGACCAAGGTGGCCTGAGTGAGCACTCGTCTCGCACCCAAACCAGGCAGGCTGCCTGACATTGTCAGGCCCTTTCTAGAATTTAGGAAAAATAATGGTTTGAAGGCGTGGAATCTCCAAAGCGGGTCCCTGCTTAAAGAACTTGGGTGGGGACACACTTACTCCTGTCATCTGGATGGTAACATGGTTCAAATAGAGAGTCACGTCATAAAAAGAGAGCTTGCTGGCTGTCACCTTGAGCATGGGAAGAAACTTTTAGGGAGACGTGAAGAGGGGTTTTGGCTTTGAGGGGTGGGATGGGGTTATGCGGGTCCCGAGTTTCCTCCAGTCCGAGGGTTTCGCGGTTGGTTTGGAAGGACCCTCCTCCTCTTCTGGAATGGGTGCTGCCGGCTGACGCCCGCCTCTGCTTCTCTCCCAGGCATCATCCACGCTCGGGGATTGGTGCGGGAGTGCTTGGCTGAAACGGAACGGAATGCCAGGTCCTAGCCGCCCTGTGAGCCTGGACGGTTTTCCATCTTTGGAGAGAAGTTACAGTTCATCTCCCCTGTTCAGATGAAACTTTTGTTTTCAAAATGGTAACAGTTTGGTTTCTCCTCCCCCTGCCCCTCCCGTGGTTCGCTAGGCTCCGAACCTACAGTCTGTAAGATTGAGGAAAGATTTTGCAGTTGATTGGGAGTTACATTTTAAATAGGAACTACCCAGGTGTGTGTTGTTGTTTTTTTAAAGCATTGATTCAAAAGATGCACGTAAAAATTACCTATCTTACAGCAAACTAGTTTGCCTCCAAGATACCAGTGTCTCGCTCTCTTGAATACATTTACGTTACCCGCATTGTTCTTTGATCCTTTTCATAAGCTGATACAACTCGAAGGGTTTCTTTTTGTAGTGCGGACTTGACAGCACACTTAACTAGTAGCTGGTCCCCTCGTTGCCCATACACTAGAGATTCTGCTTAACGTAAGTTTTTTTTTGCTTAAGCATTTGCATGACTATTAGTGCTCTGAAGTCGATTTTAAAAACGCACAAGTTATACATACAGAAAAGCAACCTCCCAAACCAAACCCGACAGGGATCCCGAAATTTTTCCTGACACTGTATGTAGATTTCAGTTCTGCCTTTCCTGTAAGTTGATCCAAACATCTGGAAGAAAATGGAACTGTTTGCATCTTTGTATTTATTACTCGATGTAATAAAGCTTATTTTCATTAACAGCTTGTTTTAAGATGTGGGTTCCGCAAATTCTTGGTGGTATTTTAAAGAACGGCTCCTCAGCGAGAGTGGGGAGAGACCTGTCAAAGGGCATTTCCCCCCCTGGTCCAGAAACAGTTTGCGTGACAGTATCAGTAGCACAACAGGCCAGGGACAGGATGTGTCGGTTACGTCAGAAGGCAGGGATCAGGTGAAGCTGCGTCATGGATGCATCTTAACTGCAGCAGATGTTAAGTGTGTGCCAGGAAGGAAAACTAGAGGCGATGTTACTGATTTCGCCCTTTCTGCGCTCCCCCAGGTTAGGCCATTCTGTTTTTAGGAACTTAACCTGTGAGCATTTGAACTCAAGCTGGCTATTTCATCCTGTTCTCACTGGAAGAACTACCTGCTCTGGTGCTGGGAAAACTGGGTTGCCTCGGATGTGTTGAGAATGCATGGGGTGGTCCCCAACAGTGCCTTCCAAAGGGACTTTGAGGTCATCCTTACGCACCGATCCCGATGTAATGAGGATTTACCATGGTGAGGGGTAGACTAAGACAAAAGGAGGGACCTGGTCGGTTTCACAGGCATGAGGCCAGGTCCCAGCCATGACAGCTCTAAAGGCCAGAGGAATGGGTACTAGGCAGTCGGCTTGTCTGCATCTCCTTCGTGGATGTGACAGGAAATTCAAAAAGGTTCAAGAAGGGGGGAGACGGAAGTTAAAGCTTTTGTCCCTCTTGTCTGAAGCTCCCCAAATTCCCTTCCACTATTACGGTCTTCTGTGTACCATTCCAGATCCTTCACTTGGCTCCCTTCTAAAAGGAGGTTGGACCTGGGAAGGGCCCTGCACACTGCGACCAGAGGTCGAGAGCCTTGCGTAGAGCTAAACTTCCAAACCAGGCTACTCCGAGGTGAGAAGACCCTTACCTGGCTTCTTTACAGGTAACTTTATTTGGATGCATGCAGTCTGGTCTTCACTGATGAGGCAGACCCTGTGTCTGACAGTGGCCTTCTCACCTCACGGTTTGTTTCCCTACTAGTTTTATGCATAAACTTCCAGATGTGTTCTAACAAACCATGCCTAAAAACCCCCAAACAATTTGTAAGGTCAAATCCAGCTTGAAGGATGGTATCAAGCAAATTCACAAACCCAAGTTTCTGAAACCTCATCTTTTATAAACCTACTACTTGTAAATCAGCATACAGAGAATGACATGTGTATTTCCACATCAGAGAGGTTACTTGTCAACATACAGTCTATTAAGCTAATGGGTAAATGGGCAAGTAACTTACTAACTTGTAAATCTTTCGCCATCTTGTTTTCTTTTGTTCTCTTAATGACATCTATGTATCACTGAGCAATGACCTTCCAGCAGATGACAAGGAGGCACTAAATGCTATTGTTTGACTCAATTCTATAGTTTCCCATAAAAAGTCCATTATTAACATTAATGCGTTTTTTCAGAAAATATTTTCATTGGGGAATTCCCTGGCGGTCCAGTGGTTAGGACTGTGCGCTCTCACTGCCAGGGCCCAGGTTCAATCCCTGGTCGGGGAACTAAGTTCCCACAAGCCTCGTGGTGCAGATACAGATACAGTCACACAAATGTATAGCTTAAAAGGTGACATACTTCTAACTACCGTCCAGGTCAAGAAATAGAACTTGTCAGCCGCCCAGAAGCCCCTCCTAGCCCCGCGTCACAGTGACAGCCTTTCCTCCCCCCAAAAAGTGCCCTTGTCCTTCTACAGTAATGACTTCCTTGTGTTTCTTTTTACAGTTTTATTCTCAAAGTGTGCACTGCTATTCACTACAGTTTGTCTGCTGTTTAGAAACTCTGCTGTCTCTGGAGCCCGTCACAGCTGCACTGGTGGTGGAGCTCACGCCGTCCCTGGAGGCATCCGGCAGGTTCTTTTTTTAAAATTAATTATTTATTTTTGGCTGCATTGGGTCTTCGTTGCTGCGCGTGGGCTTTCTCTAGTTGTGGCGAGTGGAGGCTACTCTTCGTTGCGGCGCGTGGGCTTCTCATTGCGGTGGCTTCTCTTGTTGCGGAGCACGGGCTCTAGGTGTGCAGGCTTCAGTAGTTGTGGCACGCGGGCTCTAGAGCGCAGGCTCAGTAGTTGTGGTGCACGGGCTTAGCTGCTCCGTGGCATGTGGGATCTTCCCAGACCAGGGCTCGAACCCGTGTCCCCTGCATCAGCAGGCGGATTCTTAACCACTGCGCCACCAGGGAAGTCCCATCCGGCAGGTTCTTTCAGTCAGAATCTGCAGTCCTTTCTCTGGGCACATTTTTACTTGATTCGCATTGTTCTTTCAGGAGTTTCTTTTTCTCTAGGGTCTCCTTTGCTCTTTTTTTCCTTTCTTGCTTTCTCTTCTCTGCCTCTCGTTTTTCTTTGTAAACAGGACTGTTTTCACCGTTGTAGAAAACATCCACTTTCTCTTGCAGGATTCTCCGAGCTAGCTTTCTGTTTTGATCGACGGATCTAGTCTGGTGGCACTGTAAGAGATAATATTTCATAATGTGAAAGCCAGTGTGTTCTGGGCAGGACCTCAGGAATCATTAAATTCAACCTAGTCCCTTTATAGAGGGGTCAGGCCCGCAGAGGGAAAGCCACTTGTCAGGAGTCCCAGTAGGTCAGTTACAGGACGAAGGCCATACCCTTTCCTGCCTCTGCTCGGCCCCCGCCCAGTCCCACACCCCAGCTGTATTATGTGGTCTTCACTGTGACTATTCCAATATTAGGAGTGTTGTTTTGTTTAGAAGTAACAGTAGCCTTCAAATAAAGTTCCCAAATAATTTTGAAAACATCAACCAGTATGTCTAAGCAAGCCCTTTGTGTGCCCCATTTATAAATGTAAACTTCTCTCTGAAGGAGGAAAATAGCCTCTTTATTATTAGTCAGCCATGATATTCATTACGTAATATCTCCGTTATCACTGGTGAGTGCCTTGCAAAGCAATTTGATAAAAGAAATCCTGTGAAATTAGGATGAAAGAATAGTACCAAAAGCAAATTTGGAGTAAGCTATATAAAATGGGTTTCAGAATTTTATTTGTTGCTCACGAATGTCACTTTTTTTGAGGAGGAAAAGAAAAATGATTGAGATTTTCACTAACACGCTCTTGGCTCAAAAACGTGGCAGCGAAGAACAGCTGTTAGGAACAGACTTTGGGTTTGGTCTGGGCTGACACTCCTGCAGGTGCAGGAGCCTCCTTGTGCCTCAGATTCCACATCATGAGTGTAGGCTTGTAACGAGAATGTGAAGTGGCTCAGAACAGGGCCGGCCGCAAGCTCACGTGATACATAAGCACTTGCGAAAGGCCCCGCTGGTGTGCGAACGCCTGCCTCTGCTCCCTCTGCTGTGCCTCAAGGCTTGTGCCGCCTTCAGGGCCCTGGGGATACGGAGTGGACTGGCAGCTCCACAGAGGCAGTGGGCCGCTACCACACCAGGAAGCAGGAGAAAAGCACTGTACCATTTCCTAGAGGTTCAGAATGTACTGACAGCTGGAGGTTGTTTTTCTTATATTCGGAAGAAAGATCCCTACAGGCAACTGTGCCTGGCGTTTTTCTTCTGAGGGCTGGGATTGGGTTTTGCCGACGTTATCTCACTCAGTCCTTCTCAGAAGGGTAGATGTCACTGACGTTTACCAGAGAGGGGACGGAGGGACATGGAGAACGTGACCATCTGAGCGATCAGCCAGGAGGCTAAGGGCTGAGCCCACCGGCGGACAGCCTGGGCCCGCGTGCTGCTTGGGGGTTGGAGCTCACGGCAGCGCCGCAGAGCTTTCTGAAGCCACCCTGCAGCCCAGTGGCTCGACCAGAACCGTGGCCTGCCAAGTTCAAGGACAGCAGCAGTAAGAGAGCAACTGCAGCAGTAAGAGCCTCCTGGAAGGAGGCTCCTGACGCCATGCAGGAGGTTCTGCCTGGGAGAAACGCTCGGGACCAGGCACAGGACCTGCAGTCCCTCTACTGCCAGGGTCATGGTGAGAACAAGTTTTCACTCAGGAGAAACCAGGGCCCCCACGGCCTCCTTCCTCTACCTTGACGACGATGCCTGAGGGGACGTGCCTGAGCACCACGCAGTTGCTTGTTTTGTTGGTTGCCTGGCCGCCTGGCCCGTGTCCTTTTACAAACTGCTCTTTAAGTTCACTCTCATCCAGGGAGAGCAGAGCAGGGTGGTCCTTCTTGCCTGCTGCCTGGACTGGAGCGACCGCTGCTCCAGGGGATAAGAGTTTCGGCTTCTCGCAGAGCCGGAGTCCCCAGGGCACCATGCACACTCTGGTCAGTGGGGTAGGAAAACGGAACAGACCCGAGGTGCTCATAGCACGTGGCTCTGCCTGCTCAGGACCTGAATAAGACAGAAAAGACAGCCCTTCAGCCTTGTTTGCGCTTAAGATTATGCCGCAGGTTCTAAAATCACCTTTTATGAACCAATTCAAACGATGACCACCCATCTGGCAGGCAGGGGATTTAGGAAATTAGTGCAGACAGGATACTCGGCAACACACACCTCTCTCCGGCCCTGCACTGTCCACCGTGTTCTCAGCAGTACATGCCTTGCCAACTGATAAATATTTTCTTATAACAGACCAAAAAGTGTCTTCAAAGCACCCAGAAGTGTTGTTTTCTCAGGAAGGGGAGGCTTGGAGTGTAAAATTCAAAAGAACAGGGCTGTAATTTGATAAGGAAATATTACATAGTACATCACACAAGAATTAGGATCTGAGTCAAGGGACATTATTTAAGTGTGTGAGAATCTTTGAAATCAAAATGGAAAGACGACAGTACGTTATAGTCTATTTTATAGCTTAAGCTTAAACAGTCTGACACAGTAAATATCACTATCAATCAATGTCATGATTGTTGTTTTTTCATGTTTCCAGTTTCATGGATTTGAATAGGAACATCTGTTCCCTCAGAAGCACTGCCAATCACATGATCCAACCAGTACTCTCATCCTTAGAACCACCAAGTCAACTGATTTTTATTAAGGTGCCTGTTAGGTTCAGAGTATGAGGTGTGAGGTATAGGGAGTGACGTGAGGTCAGAGAGGGCCAGACGCTATCTTCATGGGGCTCACAGTCTAGTCGGAGAAGATATTCAAGAAGAAAGCGAGGGAATTCTCTGGTGGTGCCGTGGTTGAGAGTCCGCCTGCCAATGCAGGGGACATGGGTTCTAGCCCTGGTCTGGGAAGATCCCACATGCCGCAGACCTACTAAGCCCATGGGCCACAACTGCTGAGCCTGCGCTCTGGAGCCCGAGAGCCACAGGTACTGAGTCCACGTGCCACAGCTACTGAAGCCCGTGTGCCTAGAGCCCGTGCTGCACAAAAAGAGAAGCCACAGCAATGAGAAGCTCGCACGCCGCAACTAGAGAAAAACCGCATGCAGCAACAAAGACCCAACACAGCCAAAAATAAATTAAAAAATAATAAATAAATTAAAAAAAAAAAAAGAAGAAAGCGAGAGGTGCTGAACAAGAGATTTCAATAACTACTTGAGAGTAGCCTAAGGCTGAAATGTCTTAGTTGACGAATAGTATAGAGAATAATAGCCATGAAGGTATGGTGAATCCCACAGGCCTTTGCTTGTTTTCGAGGGGAGGGCAGAGGATCTGAAAGGTATCACCTCTTTTCAGATATCTACATATTCCCCATGTGAATGGGGTCGGGGTGGGGAGTCACAACCTTCGCCCATTTTCTCATCTGGAAAATGGGGGGAATAAGCCCTCTCCATGCAACCCACACAGGCTTAAAGTCAGAGAAAACAGTATTCTGGAAAGGGTTTTGCTGATATCTCTGAAGGCATGAGACTGGTTTTTAGCAAGATCCCTGTCACCAGGGCTTTCCTGGTGGCACAGTGGTTGGGAATTCGCTTGCCAATGCAGGGGACATGGGTTCGAGCCCTGGTCCAGGAAGATCCCACATGCCGTGGAGCAACTAAGCCTGTGCACCACAACTACTGAGCCTGTGCTCTAGAGCCCACGAGCCACAACTACTGAGCCTGTGTGCCACAACTACTGAAGCCTGCGTGCCTAGAGCCTGTGCTCCGCAACGAGAAGCCACCGCAATGAGAAGCCCACGCACTGCAATGAAGGTAGCCTCCGCTTACCACAACTAGAGAAAGCCTGTGCGCAGCAACAAAGACCCAACACAGCCAAAAATGAATTAAAAAAAAAAAAAAACCATCACCCAGGCAGATTTGGGGAACTACGAATGTGCCACTCGCATAATACTTCTTGATCAAGGATTATGTAGGCACTAAAAACAGATATATTGCTCTTTTTAACAGGTGCTTCCTTTGAGGCTCTAAACAGCTTCTTTTACCACTTGAAACCTTGTAAATTCTAGCTCATGGCAACTGGTCTCTAACACAGGTAGGAACTGGAGTTTACCTAAGGCAACTTCCTCAGCCAAAAGTAACGTACCATCCACCAAATTATTTCACTAGGTTTCTCTCAGCTCATTTACCTTTCACCCACCAGCAGTTCTGACGGCTAACATCCACTGGGCCCAACACTGATCGCTAGATAAGCTTAATGCAGAAACATGCTAGCAGGCATTGCTTCCTTGTAAATATGTTCATTTTGCTGTTTGAAATCCAAGTGCCTTTCTCAGTTATCAGTACAGATGACACTGGTCATTTTTAGAATGAATACAGCATTCTTCATCTCTATCTCTACTATTTCTATGGAAAATAAATATAATGAAATATACTCTTCAAGCTTTAGGCCATGCTAGTTTTCAATCCTATGACTGACACATCTTTGTGAAAAGCACGATATTCAGCATGTTCTGAGCAGGTCCTGTCAGTCCCGGTGGATGATAATTAAGGTGGTGTCAGTTCGTAATGGGCTCTGTGGCTACCAAGGGAGATATTTTGAAACAGAGTATGCCAGTGAAAGTGGTGCTTTGAAAATTGCTTCTGTTTACTGTGTGTGAAATATGTCAGAAGTATCCTCAGGAAAAGATAAGGATAAACCCAGGCACATTCTCTGAAATCTCTACAACAAAGAATCCACTCCCCTATAATGATTAAATGAATGAGACTAAGTTGATGTCCAAAATTTCCCTCCCCTTATTTCTGCTTTCAGTCCACAGAACAGAATTCCTTTGTGTATCAGACAGTGTCTAGTCCCTGGATTAGGTTCATGGAACAGGAGGCCAGTACCTCTCTTGGGGCTTCTCTTCCGTTAGTAAATCTGACCAGGCAGGATGGTAGTGGAATACAGTGCAGCGACAAAGAAAGGAAGCAGGTCTGAGACAGGGTGAAACTCCCAGACAAAGGGCGGAGAGGACAGCGCTTTTCTCAGCTGCTTTGTCACCAGCCCACTGTGTTTCAAATCTACCTTTCTGTCCTAGTTCAGAGCCGACACACACAGGAAGGTCTCCCACCCAACTGGAGTTCGAGAAGGTCCCCAGTGTTCAGTTACTGGCTGCTTTGTTTAACAGCTAATTCCAGCAGCCAATAGGACGATTCCAAATACTTTTAATATCTCCTGGAGCTCTGGCTCTACTCCAATGGTGGCTAAAAATGACAAACACACCCATGGTTCCACTTCCCCAAAGCCCAGAGAAGAATACGGATTGGATTTCAGTTTTTGTGATACCCACAGAGCAACCCAAAGTCTTAGGGGAACAATAAAAGCAGCTCAAATTAGAGCTCATCGTGACATTAAAAAAAGAAAAATGGTAACAAGCGGTGTGTGTAAGGGGAAACCAGCAGTCACGACAGCGTGCCCTTATTCCCTCGCATGAGTGCAAGCGTCGGGCCCGGCCGGCTCTCCACCCCAACTCCCCTCGGCTCTGCTCTTCCTTGGAGGGTGGCATCTGCACTAAACAGCTGGCTACAATTTAGGTTAAAGCCACACTCTCTCTCACTTGGTCAAGTTAAGAGATAACAGGACTGACGCCTTTAAAACAGGCAATGTTAATTTGTTCAATGAATATTTTCAACATCTACTATGTGCCATGCATGGGCCTCAGTGGGTCCAGTGAGCCTGTACCATAAAAGAGAAATGAAGACATCCATGAGTAAGGTACATGTCAGAGCCTGGAATGGGTGACACGCCATAGAGCAGTGGTTCTCAGACTTCACTGTGCTCCCAAGTCACCAGAAGGCTGGTTTTTGGGACTTGGAAGCTGCATCCTATTAGGCACCTTTCTTCCTGACTGGATCCAGCTGGTACACAGTTCCTCCTCTGGCTTCCACAATCAGCCCAAACCAAGACTGACACCTAGCTCATGGGTGGCATGCTCACTCAGCTCTGGAATGTGGCCTGTGACCAGAGCAAACAATCACATATTTATACAAGATGCAGTGAGGTGAGGCTTGTTTCACCAACAGCCGAAATGCTCTGGAGAGCGGCAAGGGGATGCTACTGCCTTTGTGTCTCTGAGACAGAGGATATTTGAATCTGGAAGACACAGGATTTCAACTCTGGACCCACCTCTGGATACCATTTGCCTAAAATTCACTGTTTGAGTAATTTTTAGAAAGGTAGAGTACTAGTTTCTCTTAGCCACAACTTTCATGGTGTATCGACTTTGCAGAAATGTCATCCAAACTAACCGAAAGAACAGATGTGGCGATTCGCTGAAATGGGGTGCTTTAGGAAAGAAGACTGTTAAAGCTCTCGCGGCTCGAACTTTCATGCACAAATTCCCTAGGGATCCTGTTAAATAGGATATGGCTCATTAGGGCTGGGGTGGGGCCTGAGACTCTACATATCTAACCAGCCCCCAGGTGAGGTGGTTGCTGCCTGCAGTCCTGGCTCTTAAGATCGTCTGACTGCTGGATGAAAGCCCCACGATCATGATGGCAATGCTGGAGATGGAGAAGGTGTAAAGGAGAGAACAGGCGGGAGAGGAAGAGAAGACAAATGAATATCGAATTGAGCGAAAAGAACAGGTGAAATGGTCACAAGGGGATTGAAAACCTGGGTCATCTGAAAAAAGAACATCAAAAACATTGCTTCTGTTGCATTAATTTTTTTTTTAAAGCTGCCTTTTTCTAAGTCTTTATTGAATTTGTTACAATACTGCTTGTTTTATGTTTTGTCTTTTTAGCGGGAGGCATGTGGGATCTTAGCTCCCCGACCTGGGATTGAACCCGCATCCCCTGCATTGGAAGGTGAAGTCTCAACCACTGGACTGCTAGGGAAGTCCCCTGCATTAATGTTCTAGAACAGCACTGTCCAATAGAAATACAGTGCAAGCCACATGTGAAATTCTAAATTTTCTTATAGTCACATTAAAAATAGTAAAAAGCAACTGATGAATTTCAATATACTTTATTTAATTCAGTATATCCCAAATATTATTACTTCAACATATAATCAATATAAAAAATTATTTAGATTTTCTTTTTATATGAGGTCTGCAAAATCTGAAGTGTGGCCACGCTTACAGCACGTCAGCCTGGACCAGCCACATGTGCTCGCGGCTGCTGTAGCGGATGAGGTAGCTCCAGAATCTTGCTATCAGAGTGTGGTCCACAGAGCAGCAGCCACAGCACCACCTGGGAGCTTCTTAGGAATGAAGAATCTCAGGACCTTCTAAATGAGAACCTGTGTGGTTTTTTTTGTTTTTTTTTGGCTGTGCTGCACAGCTTGCTGGATCTCAGTTCCCCAACCAGGGATCGAACCCGGGCCCACAGCAGTGAAAGCGCAGAGTCCTAACCACTGGACCGCCAGGGAAGTCCCAGAGAACCTGTGTTTTAATAAGATCCTCAAGTGATTCAGAGGCACATTGAAGTTTGAGAAGCAAAGGACACAGGAATTAGCAAGTTCTTCCAACTGCTAGGACAGACACTTGTAAGAGCTATTGTTTCTTGTGTTTATAATGTTTAAAAAGTTGAGACCAGAATTCAGGAGTGCTGATTACCTGCTCAGTCATGGTCTTGCTTCCCCGCCCCCCCAAATAAGGAGATAAAATAGGTCTCAAAAACAATGACCTAATCAATGGTGAAGGACCAAACAGTGAGCTTTAAAAAGACAAAATGGCCAGCTGATGGCACCAGAAGCTAAGTGAGAGGATGGTTTTCTGTGAAATGCTTAATAATAATCTATGTTTCAGAAGTGTGTTTTGGTGCTCCCTGCTGAATGGGAGTAAAGATAAAGCAGCCTTTCTCTCCTTTTCACATCTAGCTCATCCTCCTGTTCTAGTTGCCTGAAGTCCTTATGAGGGCTGGAACACCTCCCCAAACAGAACCCCTGGGAACTTTGGCTCAGGCTTGAAATAGACCCTGTCATTTCCTAGGCTGGGGGCTCTACACTCAAGATAGAGCACCTTTCAGCCACAGTAAGTGTTTCCAGAGAATTATTTCTCAAATAAGAAAATCACAATGGACTGAGCAGGAAAGGACAACAGAGCTGCTATCCTTGATTTGGGAGGACAAGAGGAAAAGGAAACTACTCTGAGTTTGGTCCAAATTTAATAGGCTTACTGCTGCACAGCTCAAGAGACACTAAAGAAGTAGATAAGAAGAAAAGCTTTCAATTCATACAATACCAACATCCCGTTCAGTTTTTTTTTTTAACAGAAAACTTCAAATCCACAATTACACCTGTCCTATTTGGGTGCACCACTGTGATTTTCTTCTATTTATGGCACCTAACAGGAACTTTATAATTTATCAACTACACTATTAAAATAGGACAAACGCATTAAAAAAGCAGCAGTAACTACACTCCACATTTTCCTCTAAAAGTCTCAAAGACTCTGTTACCATGAATGATGCTTTGTATTTGTTTAGGACTTAGGTTTTCAAAGCACGTTCAAATATGGTATCGTAGTGATTTTCTTTATTTGTAATTCATACAGATAAAGAAAAGAAGGGATATATACTATGTGGAATATTTCAGGAAGACTTATTTTGGAAGAACATTAGGTAGTCCATTTTTTTAAACTAAATTTGTCCTTCCTGCTGCTTGTTTCTTTACCTTTCATAACATCTCCAGATTTGTTCTTCCCCCAGCTCCTTAGAAAGCATTAGCTCATTTTCCTCAACGGTCTCTTCTTGACTCCCCCTCACTTTTTTGTCCCTGAAAGGCCATACTGCTTTGTAGTCAGCGTGACCTGCGTCAATGCCTTGCCTCCACGATTTACTCACTGTGCAACTCTGGCCACGTTTCCACATCTGTAAAACAGAGGTAATACCACCGAGGGAGAGAAAAAAATCGTACACGTCACCACAAACGTAAAGTGCTTAGGATCCCTAAATTACAAAGCTCAGGAACCTCTGGCTAACACACCACAAGGCCAATCTGCAAACGGGTTATTTCATGGACTTTTGTTTTAGAAGTTCAATGAAAAGGTATCTAGAAAATGACCTGCAAACAATTTTACTTGGCATGGTCCAATTTAAGAAATACTTGGAAACCATGAAATTACTGAAGATATGCTGTTTGGTGAGGTCATAATTGTGGTCTATGAAATCAGGTGCCAAAGAGAGAATTATGATGTCAGGAATATAGTGTGACTTCCCAGAAGGTTCAAACTGAAAGATAAAAACTACCTTCATCACAGCAAGTCCTGGTTTAAACATAGAGATCTTTAGTAATTATCTGATATAGTAAAAAAAATCATGAAGGACAGAAAAGATGAAAAAAGTCACGTTTAAATGTACACCTGATTATTCCTTTTCATCTTCAGTGGTTAAACTATAAAGTTTTAGAGTTCCTCATTTTTGCTGTGGAGGACGTCCCTCCTCCAACCCCCGCCAATGACAAGCTGTTTTGAATATAAAAATAAATGACACAGGGTAACACCCTGGTTAACAAACATTAAATGCCTCAAGCCATTAGCGGCCACTATTACTGAACAGCCTAATCTTATCCCAATCAGAGTGAAAGATCTCCACTCAAAAGCTCATCGTGGCAAAAGAGGAATACTTGAGCAATACAAAGATGTTATAATAAAATGATATATATTTTTTTGATACTGAGCTCCATGAGCTGTTTGTATATTTTGGAGATGAATCCTTTGTCGTTTCATTTGCAAATATTTTCTCCCATTCTGAGGGTTGTCTTTTTGTCTTGTTTATGGTTTTCTTTGCTGTGCACCCTTATAAGGGCATAAAATAGTGGTGTTAGCTTGTATACAAGTAATGCAAAATCTCCAGTGTGAGGGGGGGGTTAAATTAAGATGAATAGTTCTTACACTTAATATATACTTGAATTTCTGACACCTTCTACTTCTGTTTTCTATATTCAGAAATAATTTCTATGGACTTTAAAAACCTCCTCTCTGTTTTTATAAAGCTTCTCTCTAGACCAATTAGTCAAAACCAGTTTCCATTCTGAATTTGTAAAAATTAAGACGCTACCAAAGAGCTTAACCTAAATTAATAAGTAAGGTGTGAATAACCTTACTAGAATATTTTGTATCACTTGGTTAACAAGATAACTCAGTTAATTAGAATACTAGCTTCTGAACATGTTGGCTTATTAAAACATTAATAGATTTGTTTTGAAAGTTACCTAAAGATGACACTGCCAAAAACAAAAACACACTGAAACTAAACAAAGTCCATCAGATTTTGTAGCAAAAAGCAATGATCTCCTGCCTCTTGCATGGCTGGGAACTAATCTCCAGTAGTGGGTTTTGGGGTTAACATTTTTCTTGCAAGGAAACACACCTCCCTTTGCCTGGAGCCATCTCAGGAATCCACTTTCCCATCCTAGTGTGAGGATCTCAAGTAACAGATTTTGCAACCAACTGAAATTAGTGGTAAAACTGCTTTTTGTTTTGTTTTTGTTTTTGGGTGGACTTGAAAGAAACATGGTTGCTGAAAACAGCCGTGTGCTTAAAAATGATTTGATTTTGTTTGGGTTTTAACACGAGCACAATACTGATGGGTGGATTAACACAATTGGGAGGAGGGTTCGATGTACTTAAGCTTGAACTCTCCCATAGACGGATGGGGTTTTGGAGACTGAATTTCTACTGTTGAGACAAAATTGTCAGGTATTCTTAGGAGGCTCAGATCAGATGGAATGCCTCTTGGCAGATTTGTTTCTCCAAGGGCAAATAACATTTCCGTCCTGGCTTCTCCAGCAAACCTAAGGACAAGGCTGGCGAAGTCCCTTTATCGTGGGCTCCGGACACTCGGAGGAAAATCTAAGAGCTCGAAGTATCTTAAAGGGTAAGAACCTTTCGTCTGAGAAAGGCGAACTGACCAGTGCGTGTGAGATGGCCTGGGGCCCCACGGAGAGGGTTCTCTGTGGTCCTTCGAAAGGCTGGGCAAGAGGAAAACACCCACGATGCCTAAAACAGGCCCAGCTGCGTGCTAACAGCTCCCTAAGGCTCTGCCGAACAAGTCAACGAGCATCGCTCCATTTGTCCTCGGGCCTCGGTGGAACTGTCTTCTCCACAAGGGTGGGTTCTCCTCGCCCGCCCCTCCAAGTCCTTGAAGAGCCCCAGTGCCGACCCCCACCAGCCTAGGGTAAACCCATTCCAGGGTAAACTTAGCTCGGGCGTCCGGGCCGGCTTCACCTCACCGCCAGCGGGGCCTCAGGTCAATGGGCTGCGCGACTCAGGGTCGCAAACGGGGAAATTCACGGGTCCCAGCTCCCAGTCCTCTCTCCGGAGCCTCTAACAATCGTGGGCAACCGTGTGGGTATCGGGCTTCTCCGCAGACACTTACCTGACCTCAGGACTGGGCTCCCGCCCCCCAACGTTCTGAGTGAACCGGAATGGCCGCAGGAGTGGGAACGCAAACGCAGTCCCGCGCCTGCGCACGCGCCGTACTCCTGCCGCAGCACCCCCTCACAAACCCGAGCCCCGTCTTACTAACTGCGCATGCGGGAAGCTGAGGCTTCTTTCCCGCGTAGCTGCAGCAGGTTCCCAGAGAGCCAATCAGACGAGAGGACTTGACTGTAGCCCTGCCCCCCTCCCCCCAGCTTCCGCGGGCGTCGCACCTCCTTCTTTGGTGAGAGCTGGGGGCGGGACGGGGTAAGTGGACGCGCGCGCCGCGGCTCGGCCGTCTCTGCCCCCTTCCGAGCATCCAATTGCAACCAACACGCCGGGCGCGCGCACGCTCCCTCGACTTTAACGGTCGCGAGAGGCGCTCGCCCGACACTGACATCGGCAGTGTGAACGGCGGCCAGGTAAGCGGCCGCC
>NW_006774065.1:1857200-1877170 GCF_000442215.2 Lipotes vexillifer
CGGCCAGGTAAGCGGCCGCCAGCCTGCGGGGAGCTGCCGGCCTGCGGGGAACTGCCGGTCGCGGGAAACAGGGGACGCGACTCGAAGACACCAAGTTAGCGGCCCCCTGAGTGTGCTGATGTGTTAGGGCGGGGGAAAGACAACACTTCCTCGACGCAACCTCAGCGGAGCGCGCGGCTATGTGGGGGCTTTGCTCGCGGCAGTGCACCTTTTCTAGACTCTGCCCTTGAGTGACACCCGCGCGGTCCAATCGCTGAGCGCCTCTTCCCGAGGGGCGGGGGGCTTGAGGGATTTCTATCTCTATTTTTTTTGGACCAGCTTCCTGGGCTTACTTTGAGAATCACGATTGTAGTTGTTGGACCGGTGGTTTTAACTACAGCCTCCCTGCTGCCTACAATTTAGGCAACTGCGTGGGTTCTCCTCGCCTTCATACTTTAACCCGAGAGCCGCCGCCAGCAGCTTTGGTCTGGCTGTGAGCGCGAGAACGTCAGGATCTGGCCTCAAAACCTGAAATCATGCCTTCTTTCCCCCTCTCAGGCTCCCACCAAAGCAAAACGCCTGGTTAACTTTTATATTCTCAGCAGACCCCCATCAGTCGTTCCTCTACCCCCTAACTCCCTTTTTCTGCTAGGAGCTGGGGCCATCAAAAGCGTCATATTTTGTTGATGGGAGATATAAAAGTCTGTGTTCTTATACCCATTCTCCATCAGGTTCTTAAAATTTTGCATTGTATATCTTTTTATAAAAATTTAATTCACCCCCCACTCTCCCACCCATTCCTCCCCACCCTCACGCTCTGCTGGGAAAGCATCATCGCATTTCAAGATCCATCTGGATCTACTGCATCCGGATTAACTCAACGGGGGAAATTATAGATGGGGTTGCAGGCCGATCCGCGTCCCTGGAGAGCTTGTGTTTTCCTGCTGGAAGAGCAAGGTGATTTGAATCCAGGTATTTTCGTTGCCAGATGGAAGGTGCAGCCCCTGACTTTTTCAATACCCCATTTGTCGTTGGTGATGGGCTGAGTCACTGGGGAGAAATCCGTTTAGCTAGGTCCGGTTACCCTTGGCCTTCACACCTGTCCCTGAAGGAAATGGTTCCTTTGTGAGCTGATGCTCTCAAGGTTGTGCTTTGTAAAACCAGGCCCTAGAAAGTGGGAACCTAGAGGAACCAGAATAATAGGTAATTTTCCTCTGTTGCACCCCCTGAAATTTCCATCTTGTAAGCAGCGTATATTTTCTCTATTCTTCCCCCTCCCCCACCCACTTACTCCTGGCTTTTTTTTAAGGACATGAATTCCTTAAGAAGCAGGCATGCTGTTTGACTTGCTATAGCCAGTTTACGTCTGTACATCTAGCTTCAGTTAAATTTTAGTGGACCTGGCAAATAGTTTATTTTTTAGGAAGTGATAACATGCACAGAGTACAAAAGTACTCTATGCATATACAGTATATAGTGCACTCCTTCCACTCCCACCTTCCAGCCAGTGGGGAAACAACCACTGTTAACAGTTTAATTGGCTATTTTCAGTACCAGATTCAATATAGATACCAAGTAGTTCCCATTCATCTATTCACTGTATAAATCAACAAGCACGGATACTTGGTAGAATTTATTAAAGGAATGAACAAGGCACGTATCAATAAGTATTCCAGTTGTTACACAGTAGAATTGTGTCTGGAACCTTGATTATTAAGCACATAAAATTGTGATATATTTACCTGAAAAGGTACTGCTACTTCTGCAAATCAGAAGATTTGTGGATTTTTTATTGACGTAACCACTGGACTGCCAGGGAATTCCCTTTGCCATAATGTTTTAAATGTTTATCCACAATGTAGCATAAATCAGTACTTTATTCTTTTCTACGACTGAAAAATATTCCATTATACAGATATACAACATTTATTTATCCATTCATCAGTTGATGGACATTTGGGTTGTTTCTGAATTTTGGCTATTATGAATAATGTTGCTATCCTTAATGTAGATTTGTATAAAAGGATTAAGGTTTCCACAGTCTTGAAAAGACAGTTGCTAGGTTTAATGGCTTTTTATAATAGTTTTTGTTCTTCATTCATTTTCAGACTCTCCTGGGACCTTCAGACATTTCGCAGTCTGAATGTCAGCGACTGAAAATGCCTTTAGACGATGAAGCATCTGAAGATGACTCAGATTCAGTTTCTTCAAACAGTGCAAGAGCCTACATTTTCCAGTGAGAGAGTGTAACAATTTCTGTACGCTATGGAAGATTTTGACTTGGGGAAACCCTTACAAAAAGCTTCATCTTCTGTAGAATCTGATATAAAAAATTCTCCCCATTCTCTTGGACTGAACTTAAGTACTAATAGGTAAGAATGGGATAGATTTTTTTTTTAATGTAATGACAAATCAAAATAACTTTATTTGCATAGTTTGCCAGTTTATCCAAATAGTGTCATAGTTACTGATTTGCATTTAAAAAACCCCAAAACTATGATCAGGAACTGTTCAAGGACAGTTGTTTGGGTTAAGAATAGTTTCAGTCCTTTCATGTTTTTCATTTCTCCCAGAGATGTACTTTTGCATGGGGAACATTGTGAAAAAGAATTTGTTTTGCTAGTTAGAGTTTTCTTTACACTTTTTTTGTTTTCGGTAAATTCCAAGTGTATCTTTAAAATTTAGTTGTCTAAATATTGTTTCTCCATTTTGAAGTTAAGAGGACAAATAATGTTTCATATTGCAGAAGTACCTCACCAATCTGGAAAGTAGCAATTAAAGTTGAATACTAGGAAGTAAGCAAAAAAGCAGGCTCTGAGTTGACAAAGTAGATGCTATCAAACAATGCATTTTATGCATTTTCTTTTTAAACTATCCCATGTTTGGTTTGTTTTTAATCAGGGCCTGTTTACTCTCATTTTGTACATAGTCTGGCAAGTTGATTATTTGGTTTCTAAATTACAGTACGTTAAAAACAGCAAAGAGGCAGGGACCACTGGAGAGGAGATCACCTATAAAAAGCAGGTACAATAAAACGAAAGCACAGCAGTCTGGGGCCTACTGGTAAAGGAGCAAATTTACACACAGTAATAGGTCTTGAAGAAATTGTGTATTTTAAATAAATTAATTCCTTAAAAAATTTGTTCATTCTTTGGCCTCAGGAGGAATTTAAGGCAGCTTACAAGAATACATAAAAGAAGAGGAGAAAGCATAAATTAAAATAGGGAGGAAAGGGGAAAAAAAAAAAAGCACGGGATAAGGTCCAGAAATGTTTGCCATCGTAATCTGTACCCACTTCCTGAATGTTGGCCACGCTTTTTGTTTCCTGTATCATTTGACAGCCCCTTTGAAACCCACTTCTAGAAGAAACCCCTTTTAGAACATAGTGTTTGATTTACTTGGAGGAACTTAAATGTGCCTTTCTAATGAAAATTATGTAACTGAACCGTCTCCCTTTTCATTGTGACTGGCAGTTAAATTGGCCAAATTTAAACTTGATTATTACACAACTATAATCGTATATTTAACACTTAATGGACAACATATTATGTTCTTTCCCTTGAATTTTTATTAGTATTTTCTCTGATCCTCTTTATTATTTTACTGTTATTTTCATTAGTGTCCTCTTTTTTGCAAATTGTTTGTGAAACAAAGCAGAGTATCAATAAGTAAAATGACCTTTCAACGGTTAGAATTTAAATAAATTTTAATGTCCCTAATTATGCCTGTGGGTTTATAAAACAAATCTGAAATAAACTCATCTCAGATTCGGAAAAGCAGTCCTCCTGGAAAGAATCAGTGCTATTTTACACACTGAATAGGCTAAATAAGTCCTGAATATTTGCTGCTAATTTGGTTGGCACTACTTTTATTCAAAGACAGTGCAAAGATAAGCATCACCTTATCACACCAAATTAGGGGGATCCAGTTAACAAGACTTGACTGTAATTCTGGGCAATGGAGAAAGAATCTCCATAACAATAAAGGTCTGTTCTTCAAGTGAGGCGAAATAATCCTCTGGGATAATTTAGATCGGAGTAGCTTAGAATTTTTCTTATTGTGTAGCAGAAACTTTTATTTTCTGCTGTACTCCGGAGTGTTCTCTCGCTTCTGGAGAAGGTTTTTCTGTTGTGTTCTTAAAAATACAATTAAGCGCTGCCTGTCTTTTCACTGCTGTTTTCCCTTCGTGGACAAACTTGTGATCAGATTTTCAGCAAATGAGGTGCCATTAAGAAGGATTAAATATCAGTAGTTTTGTACTGCTCTGCTAAATCTTGAACTGCTGAATTATTCAACACTTTGGTAGAATGAAGAAAACCATTTGAATTATTTATGTTTCAACAGAAGTAGTCCCCACCTTAGTACAAATGGGGTATCCTCTTTCTCAGGGAAGACCAGACCATCTGTAATTCAAGGTACAGTTGAAGTCCTAACCTCTTTAATGCAAGAGCTACACAACAGTGGAAAGACTGATTCGGAACTTTGGAAAAACTGTGAGGTATCTAGTTTTGTTTTATTTCTGGAATTAACAAAATAATTCTATTTATAAATATGCCTCTACTAAACTCTAAATTATTAGAAATTTATATCCTAAAGAGCATGATACTTAAGTTATTGCTAGAATAAAGTGGTCAAGGATATTAATTAGGGAACAATAAAGAACAAATGTGAAAAATGATCAAAGGTATGTTTTAACAATATATTAGTGATTAGACATTCTAATTTATACTTTAAATGTGAACTAAAATATTGTCTTTGTTCATAAAAATGGAAATTCCAAAATTATCGATATTGTTACTAATTCTGATCTTTTAAGTAACTTATACAGAATTGTCATCATTTTGTAAAACCTAAATCCACTTTGAAATATTTCTAATTATAAAGTAAGGCTTCTGTTTAATACCTTATCGCATTTAGCTGTGCTACATTGACTTATATTGGTTGTTCAGGTCAAGTGGTTCTTTCTTTTGTCCATAGGGTAAATTGTGACATAAAAATTTAACAGTTAAAAGAATACTTATAAATAAGTTTTGTTTCATGGAATAATGCCCAAGATAGACTTTTCCAAGGCTAGAGTTGGTGACACTTTGTAGAAATGTGTAAAACATTATTATTAAATTCTTTAGAGAGCAGTAGATTTTGTTGTAAATGTTAATCACAGTTTTAAAACTATGTAGAATAAATGGAATGAAAGATTATCTGGTTTAAGAATTCAGCAGCAGCCACCCCTAAGTGTAATTACTTATATTCATTATCCATAATCATTGGAGTTATAAAAATGACTATTATGGCAAACTTAAAAGAAAACTGAGTTTTAAGTTTTGATACCTTTTTTTCCCATATAACAATCAGTATGTGCTAATGCAAATGACCTATAAAATCCCATTGTAAAATGATGTAAATAATAATGGAATGTTTTATGAAATGCTTCCCCTAGTATATTTACTCATTAGCTTATAATACCTGAATTGATAGGGCTTTAAAAAAAAAAATGAGGCATTGCCTCAATGTGGCTTGACTTCTGGCAAATTCATTTTTAAGTAGAAATTGTTACTTTTAGTCTTTGAAATCAACATCTTAAA
Source organism: Lipotes vexillifer (assembly GCF_000442215.2). NCBI lineage: Eukaryota > Metazoa > Chordata > Mammalia > Artiodactyla > Lipotidae > Lipotes > Lipotes vexillifer. The sequence continues at coordinate 1,862,762 of NW_006774065.1, forward strand.
TCAGAATCAGAATATATTTGTGAATTTAAGACACAGATGATTACAAGCCAGAATACCAACCAGGTACTTACACCTTTTAATATTTGAACCGGTTTCTTTCTTTATGCCCTTTGTTCTCCTGTGATCTAACAGATGATTTTTTATTCTGTTGAGTATTAATTGACTACTTAATTTTTATAATGTAGGCATATAATTGATTATTCACTGAAGAGCTTCGTAAGCTATTTCTTACTTTGACAGAATATGAAATACTTTTTTGGCCATTTCAGTAAAATTTCTTGAATTTGTTTTGTGTGTTTTCATAGCCAATGAAAATAAAAGTCTCTGATGCTTTAGGGTAATGATGTAGAAAGAATGGGAAGGTAATGATTGTGCAAGTCTTAGTTCCCTGAATCTCATGTTTACACCTTTCTTTTGGAATAGTAACATTTGTCTGATTTCTACCACTTATAAGAAACTAATCTACATTATTACAGTAAAGAACTAAACCTCCACAGAGCTCTGGAAGAGATCTGGGGATTACCTGATTCTTTAGAATTCCTTTATAAAACATCTCTTCTGGGATTCTTAAGTTTATCACTGCTTAAACTTGGGAAGGTTATGTATTTTTATTAGATCAGGAAAGAGTCTTTTAAGGCATTTCCATAGAAATACTTTAATACGTTCTTAAGTACTTCCTAATATTTCTATGATTGTAAGAAAAATTTAAAAGCACATCATTAACTAAATTATTTTAGCATTTTAACAATTTAGCACTACTGATTATTTTGTAATAGTAATAGTTATGTGATAATTATTGAGTATTTGCCAGGCAGTATACTAGATACTTTCTGTCAGTGGCACTCAAGCTTATTGGACCCAAAGCCCTCTTTTTTTTTTTTTTTTTTTTTTTTTTTTTTTTTTGGTGCTGCCTCGGCCGGGACCTGGGCCCCCCGCCTTCCCTGGCCTCCGGCCCGGCGCGGTTCCTCCGGATCCCTAACCCCCAACCACTGCGCCACCAGGGAAGCCCCCAAAGCCCTCTTTTTATAACAGTTTTCAAAATAACATCAACTTATATTGTCCTGAAATGAAATTCACAGATAATATAACCTGCCTGTATCTGCTTTTAAAAAAAAAATCAATGTAATGTCCTAACTGTGCTATAAAAGAGGAATAATAGTTACTTATAATAAGATAATATGTAAATGTATAAATACTCAGACATATCCACATTAGAAAACATAATAGTAGCAGTAGCAGCAGTCTGGTGTTTACTTCTATGTAGACTCACCTTGAACGCAGCAGCTATCAACACAGACTGATACATCTGCCTTGCACTGATGATCCAGCACTGCAACTGGTGACATGATTTTTTGAAATGGTGACTCATTTCTGAGCAGGTTCTGAAACATCTTGGTAGTTGCATTCCTGGACAATTTGGTGATTTGAAAACTATGCAAAATATGTATCATTTTTATAATATAAAATGGACACAGGACAGTTCTTTATTGTCAGAGACTATCCTGTGATTTGTATCCCTGGATCCTGCCCACTAAATGCTAGTGGTGCTCCCGCTATCCTTGTGACAACCATGACCTCACAGATTTTCAAAATATACTTCCCCCATTGAGATCACTGCTTTACGTGCATCACATTTAAATTTAAAATTTAGTCCTCTCAGCCACCTATGAGGTGTTGCTGTTCCCCTTTTATAAATTAGGAAACTGAGGCATAAAGAAGTTAAATTTACTTGTTCAGGACCACCCAGGTTGTTGGTGGAGAGGTGGGAGTCTGGCCTGGGAAAAGCCCATAGGATGTTTCCCAGGCCAAACTAGAGCAGCGGACGGCAGCAGCCCCGTTCAGGCTAATAGCGCCAGGCACCTGGGCTCAGGGGAAAACTTGGCGCCCATGCCCTCCAGCAGTATGTAAGATGCGGGTGGTATACACAGGTTTAGTTGGAAATGAATAATAGCCCTTCTTAATAATTAAGTGTGTAATATTATTCACAGTATTAATAATATTCTTAAATTAGCTTACTTAAAATTAAAACATTAACAATAAAATCTGACTTGGAAAAACAGTCTCCACTAATTTATGGCCTGAATGAACTCTATTCATTTGTATCCTAAATAAGAAAATGATGATAAGGATGTGATTAATCTCAAGTGTTTCACATACTATGAAGCCATTTTTTGTTAAGTAAATTGTTATTCTATCATAATTTAGTTTTATGTGAATAATAACTTTATTAGGATAAAAATAACCCCTAGAGGTATAGAGGTATAACTGAATAAGAAAACTGTTGCCTGATGATTTCTTTTATGTTTTGATTAATATATGATACTTTATAAGTTGAGAAGGTAAGGGACTTGATTTGATCTAGTCCACCTTGTCCTGAAGTCAATTGATTTAGATTTCACGCTTCCTATCATCAGTACCATCGTATTTCATTTTAAGGCTTCCTTTTCCAGTCTTGAGGTTTTCTCCACTTTACCTTAATACCGTTATACAGGTTTCAACTTAATTCTGTTATATAAGTGGCTTTCACCATGAACCTGAAGGTCTCTGGATTGTGTAGTCTGTAATACCAAGAAAAGCGCAGCTAGCAGTATCCACTGTTATACACTCGTTTAGACTGTGTATCTGAGTGTCCACTCTTGGCCTTGTGTCCTAGGTGCTGGAGATGGGGTGGGCGCAGGGGTGGGAGACAGGTTAACCAGGAGAACAAGTGAGAGACTTTCCGACTGTGGTAAACGCTCCGAAGGAACTAAACAGGGTGCCAAGAAGGAGAGTGACTGTGAGGGTGGTCTGGGAAACTCTTCGAGAGAAGATGATAATTGAGCTGAAATCTCAGGGGGGGAAGAAGCCAGCCATGTTGAGAACTGCGGAGAGGGCTTTCCAGGTAGCGGGTACAGCAAGTGCGAGACTTTGGAGGCGGAAGACAGTTTTGGCGTGTCCAGGGAACAGAAGGGGCCCAGCGAGGCTGGTGTGTGTCGAGAAAGGGACAGAGAGACTTGAGATGAAGCTGGGAGGTGTAGATCAGCCAGATCACGCAGGGCCCTGTAGGGAATGACCGGAGTGGAAAGGCACCGAGAGGTTTCAAACAGGGAAGCCAGTTGTGGTAGCTACTTGTTGATATTGTATGTTACTACGTACGGTCTGTTACTGACAGTAGACCAGCCTTTAGATTGAATTCAGCCTCTGGAGAAGTGCGTGGCCCCTCTCCTCCTGTGTTTTGGCCTAGTCTAGTTATAAGAGCACTTAACTACTCTTGGGGGTCAGGATGGATCAGGACCTAAAAGTGGCCGTGAAGGGAATTATAGGTCACTTCTGTAGGTTTTCAGAGTCATTTTTTCCATTCTTTTTCAGCTGCAGTGCTTTAAAGCACCTTAATATCTGACTCTAAAAGAGGTTTTTTAACTTGAAGAACAACTAAATTAGGGATCAAATTCTCCTAATACTAAACTATTTGTGGTTTTAAGATGTGGGATCCTTTTTCTGGGTCCAGGTTAGTGTTTAAGAAAACCATTACGTGTTATGAGGAAAGGAAGAGGGCCTTAAGACAAATGTAAAGTACAACTAGCAGCAGTTCTTGATTAATCAGAAATGGTAGCAGATGACGTCAAATTAAGATGCCATTTGAAAAAGAAGATTTACTCAGACCCTCAAATTTACCCAGACCACAGGTAACATAAGAAAGGGGTGCCCAAGCCTATGTCTGTGTACTTCTGCATTAAATATAGTTTCATAATTAATTTAGCTTATGACTTTTACATTAAAAATGCATTTTTAAAAAAGGCTCTTTCCCACTGGAGGAATATTTCTGTGAAATATTAGGTTAAAAATTTATGTCTAACTAAAATGTTTTATAATTCACTAGACCAGGTGGTTACAACTATTCAATTTGGTGGAAAAACAATGCCAAGAGCAGATAGCTGCCCAGCAGGAACAGTTCCACAACCAAATTCAAGTAAGTCCTTTATATTGATTCTTGTTTTATACTGTAAGATTTGCAGAAGAACCAATTAGTTAATTTTTTTTCCCCTTTTTTTTTGGGAGAAGGAAGGATTCATTACTTGCAGCAAATGAGGAGAACACCGGGGATCTTTTCCCAAAGCGGTGTCTCCCCAAACTGCACAGCTGGGGAAGTTTTAAACTAAGGGTACATGCCTAATTGTGGAGGGGGCTTAAGCAGAGGAGAACTCAGCATAGAATTGGGACAAAGGTCCGCAGAGTCCAAGCTTTAGTTGATTGAAGTCCGTAGGGTCAGCATCATCATTCCATCCTGAGTTCCTGGTGTCAGCACTTACTGAAGCTCAGGTTCTGTGTGTCTCATCCCAGGAAGAATGCAGTGAGAGACAAAGTGATAGGTAAGAAGTAGATTTATTTATTTAGAGGTACGCATTCCATATATAGGACTCGGTCTGTCTCAAAAGGTGAGAGTGGCCCTGGGAGAAATGCCAGAGTGTGGACCATCTCAAAGATCCCAATTAGTTCTTTATATCAGTTTTGTTTATAAACTAAATATATTGCACATGTGTCATCTTTAGGGTAATATTTCTTAGTTTAGAACACAATATTTTAAGACATTTATAAAAATGTGATGTTAATATACATCCTTAGCCAAATCTGTAACTTTTTATTTTCAGCGTATACAGAAGGAGATAAAAAATTTAGTCAAGTTACAGACCAATAATGCTTCCTGGGCTTCCTGTGATAGAAGTTCTTTAAGCAGACAAATATCTTCGGAAAGTCAAATGGGTTTTTTTTCTGAAAACAGTGAGAGAAATGAATCTGTTATCAGTTATCCCAAGTCTAAAGAGCCTGAAATGCAGCGAGAAACATCCATGTCACAACCAGACTGCAATGTGGATAGTAGCTCAGTGAGCAGTGGGTATGGTACCTTTTGTGTCTCAGAACTAAATACCTACAAATCTAAGGAGGCTCAAGAGTTCATGGAGCACGCAGAGGTTTCTAAAGGACAGTTTGGAGCACCGGTGGTGCAAAAGGAGTCACTTGTAGATGGTGTGAAAAACCAGAGTTTTTATATACATACAAATGAAGAATTTTGTGCATCTTTAAAGGAAGATACTCCCATTTTTCCTGGTGAATTTGAACACAGTTTTCTTGGTGAAAATAAGATTTCGGAAGTATACAGTGGAAAAACAGATAAGTAAGTAGAATTTCTCCATCACTTGAAGGGAGTTTGACTTGTTTATTACATTTACAATAAGCTAAACATGTTTAGTAAATACAGCTCCTTTTAGTTTGGAATGAGATGTGTTTGAATGTCTATCAGTTTTATCAAATTGTTTTATTTACTGCCTGTGGAAAAAACTGAAATTAACAAAGCACACTACATGCTAACGACATCTATCTTCCCATTTACAGTGTTATAAGACTACTAAAACTCCTAAGGTGAGAGGCCTTGCCAGAAAAATACCTTTTGTATTTTCTAGTCACTATCGACTTGCTGAAAATTAGAGTATAGGACTGCATCAACAGTGGAATTTTGTCACACATGTTCATATAATTTAAAACAAAAAATTATATACAAGCATACTCAGTTTTATGTTTTTTGTTTATAAGAAGAGATTTTGTAAGTTAAATGACATTTTGATTGACCCAGGTAAAAGAAACTTTTGGTAAAAGAAACTTTGGCTGAATGTTTGTAAAGCAAATAATCACTTAAAATTATGTTCCGTTTTATGTCTCTGAAATATGTCATCCAGTGTAAGGTATTTTGCTGTGGCAACACAATCTTGGGTACCCATAAGTATAATTATAAGTCCATCTAAATAAGTATGCTTTCACTGTGGAGGTACACTGAGTACTTGAAGGGGCCGCTATGGTGGTTTTTGTTCTATTCCATGGCTACAGACTATAAGTATTGTTAATCACTGCTAGTCAGTCTTTTTCTTCGTTTTGCCTTTAATAGTAAGATATTGTCAGAAGAAATTTATGTGAATCAATAAAAATCCATCCTCTCTCTGCTAGTAGAAAAACAACTCAAAGCATTTTCCACTGACATAGTATCTACCAGTGTTTAGTTTTATTTGTGAAGGACAGCATTTAAAGAGAGGTGTTTTGTTTTTTTCTTTTTAAATAGTAAATCTATAACATCATGGGCTCAAAAGCTGAAGCAGAACCAACCAAAGAGAGCACATAAAGAAGAGGGGTGTTCAAAACCTATGCAAGGAAATGAGCAAACCAAGAAATCACCAATTGAGAAAGTAGGTGATAAGTCACCTGACTCTGGCATGCTTCATCTATGGACAATTAGGATAATTATGTTGAGTTTACCACATGTTCATTAACATAAGTTTTTTGCCCTTTGTTTTGTATTGTTAATTTGTTCCACTGACGTATCTTTTTTTTTTTTTTTTTTTTTTTGCGGTATGCGGGCCTCTCACTGTTGTGGCCTCTCCCGTTGTAGAGCACAGGCTCCGGACGCGCAGGCTCAGCGGCCATGGCTCACGGGCCCAGCCGCTCCGCGGCATGTGGGATCTTCCCAGACCGGGGCACGAACCCGTGTCCCCTGCATCGGCAGGCGGACTCTCAACCACTGCGCCACCAGGGAAGCCCCTGACATATCTTTTTTGGTGTCTCAAAGGATGGGAAGCAATGCTCCAATTAGTGGTTCTTCAGTAGGCTGGAAATCAAAACCAGTGAGAGATAAAGTACTACTAAAAAAAATGAAACATTTTGTAAAGGTCCTAATTCTCTTTGTACTGCAGATGTTTACGAGTAATACATTGTTTTTTTAAAAAGCCTCAAATTTGTTCTACTGTTAAGTTGTAATAAGTAGTACTCTATGTGTGAAGGCTTTAAGATGCCATTATAAAAACAGTTGAAGCTTGGACAACTCTGAATTTATAATCCAAATTGTAAGAGATTGAATGTTTAAATTCTAAACATTCATTTAAATTCCTTTTGCTCATATAGCAGCTGCTTTTGTTAACGAGCTATAGCTACTGAGTAAGTTTTAAACATCCTTAAAGACCTTCTGGCCTAAATTGTCATAGAATAACATTGTTTAGTATAATACATTGAAATCGCAAAGTCAAGTCTCTCTACAAACTTGATTCCTTTAGACACTGGCCATGTCTTGATCATCCTAAACATAGTCTTTCCATCTTCCTTTGAAAAAGATCTATTAAAGAATAGAAGTTGTGGGGACATTCCTGGTGGCGCAGTGGTTTAGAATCCACCTGCCAATGCAGGGGACGCGGGTTCGAGCCCTGGTCCGGAAAGATCCCACATGCCGCGGAGCAACTAAGCCTGTGCGCCACAACTACTAAAGCCTGTGCTCCTAGAGCGCGTGCTCCGCAACAAGAGAAGCCCCCGCAATGTGAAGCACATGCACTGCAATGAAGAGCAGCCTCTGCTCGCCGCAGCTAGAGAAAGCCTGCACACAGCAACGAAGACCCAACGCAGCCAAAAATAAATTAATTAAAAAAAAAGAATAGAAGTCGTAAGAAGGCAGTCCCCCAGCCTTCATAAGGCAGTATTTCTCTTTCAGTCAGTTTTCTTTCTTCAGCCCGTGATACTTAGGCTTCTTGATGTCATCATTTTTCTAACTTACTCAGATTTGTGTTGAGGAGGGAAGTGAAAGTGAAAAAGCTACATGACCATCAAGCCTCGGGGGCTGGTGCTGTATTGGTAGCTCTGTTCTTTTGAACCTGTGTTCCATCAAGCGTGGTATATCCTTATTTGGTGTGGTGGCATAAAAGCATGTGGAGACTGGGGTGAAAGTTGTTTTTTTCATTGGAATAGGTTGGCAGAAATGGAGAATGTTTTCATATATAGTAGCTTCATTTTTTCTGTTTTTACCTTAACTGAAACTCAGTTTTTGTGGAGACTTTTTCACTTCTGATGAACTTTGGATTTGTGGTGTGTAACTTGGTGGATTCACTGTCTTTTGTGACTGTGGATCGGTATTTGTTCTTTGTAGCCCTGTGGTTTCCAGAATTTACTGCACATTGGAGTCACCTGAGGAGCCTTAAAAATCTACTTATGACTGGCCGCCAGCCCCAGGCGGTCTGTCCTCATTGGTGCAGTTGTGACCTATGTCAGGTGGTTTAAAAGCTCCTCAGGTGATTCTTATGTGCTGTAAAGCTTGGAACCAATGATCTAGCCTAATTTTCTCCCTTGATTCAGTGGAGAGTCAGTGGAGAATCAGCTGAAGGATCAGAGACACTGCCTGAGAAATATGCCCTTGGGGGGGATAGGTCTACCTAGTAGCCTGTTCTGCCTCTGGGGATGTCAGTTGCGCAGAGGGTAAAGCTGTGATGAGGGCATGATTCCGTTTGAATTTTTCCTTTTCTTTGATCATCTCTGGACAAGTTTTATGTTTCCTATTTTTTAAAGGTGAATTAGATATTTTTGCTATTAAATCATTAGGGGAAATCAGGTTTCTTTGGTGTGGCCAAGTTTTAAATGGCTTTCAGGTAGTGGTGGTTATTGAATCAGACACCACACCTGAAACGCACTTCTTACCTGCATAATTCTGAATCAAATTCTGTGGATTCACAAAGGTTGGAACTTTCTTCTTTAGTTCATCCTTTCTCTTCTCCCATTGTTTTTTTTTTTTTTTTTTTTTTCCCTTTTCAGTCTAAATCCAGGGAATCTTTATGATTAGAATTCTCTTGGGATCCAATTTTCTTTTTATACAAGGTAGTTTATTTGGGGTCCTAGCTATCTTGAAGCATGTCTTGAAATTGGATATTGTTTAGCACAAGGATTTTCCAAAGCTCAAGTCGGTCTTTGTTTCCTTGGTCCTTTGTCTGGGACAGACTGGCTGTTACCATTTCCCCAGGTGTGGGCTCCGTGGTGGTTTTTCAGATGCTGCTAGACTGCTACTGACGAAGATCCTGTGCTAGGCTGAGGCCAGCTTCTTGGGAAGGGCTTTCCTTGCACCATACTTTCGTTGCTCTTCAAAAGCCAGGCCTGTTTTCTTCAGCCGATGCCTTGTGGCCCGGAAGAGTGCAGCAGGCAGCCGTGTGAGGTGAGCCCCCTCCAGCCAAGGGGGCGTGTGTCGACTGAGCACGTTAAGGTTTACACCAAAGAACCAGGAAAAAGTCAAAATATTTTAATTGGGATTTTTCACTTATTCTTCTGCAGTCAGCTTCTCTTGGTCTGTTAAGTACAGAGATGCAACAGAAATTTGAACAGGTAGGCGTTTTAGGAGAGACATTTGATGAAAAGGAGGCTAAAGTGGTGCCTTAGAAGGCTGAGGGGATAACCCCCTCCTTGGTATGTAGAATGTCATCAGCTTAGTGTGCTTTTGCTCTTGCAGTGGGTTCACAGGTGGTTGTAAGCAAATAGAGCTAAATACTTTTTAACAGAAATTAAAAGTTTGATGGTGGTGAAACTCACAAGAAAAATTCCAGTGAAAATCACATATCTCTCTGGGAAAACACGGATTTCTTGTGACAATGCCAGAGATATTGTGAGGAGAGTTTAGCTTAGAATTTTTATTAGAATTGAGGATAAGTAAGCATTTTTAGCCTTTTCTGGTAACCAATTATTTGCATATAAGATGTAGTCTACTATTTAAAGTTCATAGTAATTATTGATAATGCAGTTTTCAGAGTTGATTTATTGTAGTCTTAATGATTAAAAATGAATTGTTATGGCTTTTACACTAATTTTTATACTAAATGACTTTAATTCTAGGCACTTGGAGTTTCTTTTGGAAGTCAATGGCAAATTATAAATACATTTTCTTTTTTTAAAAAAATTAATTTATCTTTGGTTGTGTTGGGTCTTCGTTGCTGTGCACAAGCTTTCTCTAGTTGTGGTGAGCGGGGGCTACTCTTCATTGCTGTGAACGGGCTTCTCATTGCAGTGCCTTCTCTTGTTGCGGAGCACAGGCCCTAGGTGCGCAGGCTTCAGTAGTTGTGGCATGCGGGCTCAGTAGTTGTGGCTCACGAACTCTAGAGCACAGGCTTAGTAGTTTTGGCGAATGGGCTTAGTTGCTCCACGGCATGTGGAATCTTCCCGTACCAGGGCTCGAACCCGTGTCCCCAGCATTGGCAGGCGGATTCTTAACCACTGCGCCGCCAGGGAAGTCCATAAATACATTTTCATTCTGAACTCATAATGTCTGCTTCCGGTTTCCTCTTTCATCTCCACAGAGAATCAAAATAAACTTTTGTAAATTACACAGGAATAGAAAATCCTTCATTGTTAATTCCTATCATTTTGCGATCCTTGTAACCATGGGGAAAACCAGGCTTGCTTTCTTTGTGAACCTCTGAAAGTTTCTCTACGCCTGGGTTTGACACCTGGCTCTTATTCCTTGTGTCAGCAGTTTGTGCCTAATGATTTTAAGCTGGAAACTAATGGTTTTCTTTCTTGAATTGTAGTCTGATTTCACCGCTGCTACACATTCTCGAGCTTTTTACCTCAGCAAACCAGATGAGAGTCCAAATTGTTGGATGTCTGATTCAGGAACAGGTATGATACTTGTATTTCTAAAGAGTTTTTTTCAAAATAATAACGTGTGCATTTCTCATAGGGTGATAATCATGTATATTAGAGTGGTTTCTGTAAAAGTATTATGTGTTGTCGTGCGCCTCTGGTAGCTGTAACTTCCTTACTTGCCTTACTTTGTGTTACGAGTTCTGTAAAGATAGAAAGCAGTACTTTTGCAGTTATTTCAAACAGCTGCAAAAATCATCTCAGCATTTTTCAAATACTCCAAAATGAATTAAGAAATTCAGACTGTCTGTAAGCCATTCTTTACTCTCCACGGTAAGCTTATTTTAACTTTAATGGCTTTACATACTGACTCCTTTTTCCCACAGTCCCGCATCCAATTCAGGATGAATTAGCTTTGCCTTGTGAAAATTACCATGATCCGATCACCTGTCACCACCTTCCTGCTCTCATCCTAACAGAGCCCCATCACCTGTCCCCTGGGTTCCCGCGAGCTTCCTAACCAGCCTCCCTGCTTTCACCCTTGCAGCTTCCATCTGTTCTCAACACAGTAGCCAATGTGATCCTTTTTAAAGACAGGTCAGATCTTGTGACTCCTCTGCTCAAGCCCTGCGGTGGTTCCACTTCCCGCAGAATAACAGTCGGGAGGGAGTCTGTCCTGACAGAGGCCTGCAGGCCCGGAGACATCTAGCTCTGCTCTTTGACCACACTGTCTGCTGCTCTCTCCCTTTCTCTGCTTCAGTAGAGAGGCTGTTTGCTCAAATATGCCAGATAAGTTCTCATTTTAGGGCTTTTGCTTTGGCTGCTTCCTGTATGTGGAGTGTTCTCCCCCGCCCCTTACGGGGGCGCTCCCTCATATGTGGCTAACACGGCCAACCCTGACCACCCTATTCAAAAAGAGCGCCTGCCCTCCCTGCCACACGCACTGCATATTCCCTTACACTGATTTGTAAATTTTACTAGAGTGCTTACCACCTTCTGACGTACTGTGTGTACTGCATGATTGACGTACGGTTCACGGCTCACTCTCCACGCCTCCTCCTCCCCAGCTGGTACAGTGAACGCTCAATAAGGATTTGAATTACTGAATTCTTTAGATTCCTTCTATGTATGTCTGTACTGTGCATAAAGGAATTGACTTCTAATCATATGGTAGTTCAGTCTAAAATATTTGGATCATTAAGTTAGGAGTCTTACATGGCAAGGCACTTACGTGAATTTTTTCCCTTCCACATTCAATTTCCTGTATCCAGATAGCCAAAACTTCCCGTCAAAGTAAGTTAATCTAGAGCACATAGTTCCCATGTTTAATTTTCTTTAGGTAGAAATAAGTTACTCTAGAAAGCATTTTTGTCCTTTTTCCTCACCCGTATCTGTTCTGTGTATTTGTTCACATCAGGACTGACTTACTGGAAGCTGGAGGAAAAGGACCCGTATCACTCTTTGCCTGAGACTCCAGCCTCCTGCACAGATGTGTCGCCAAGCCAGGTAATTTAATAACCCACGATGCACGCGTGTGTTTCTTGTACCATTGTATACACTAGTTCATTTACAAAGTTTGTATTTTTCAATTTCTGATATATAGAAAAAAGCACGGGCTTTAAATCATATCTGCCTGCTTTCAGATTTGGTCTCTGTCATTCACTGCCTATGTGATCTTAGGAACGTTACTTAAAAATGGAATTAAAAATGCCTGGTTAGGGCTTCCCTGGTGGCGCAGTGGTTGAGAGTCCACCTGCCGATGCAGGGGACACGGGTTCGTGCCCCGGTCCGGGAGGATCCCACGTGCCGCGGAGCGGCTGTGCCCGTGAGCTGTGGCCTCTGGGCCTGCGCGTCCAGAGCCTGTGCTCCACAACGGGAGGGGCCACGACAGTGAGAGGCCCGCGTACCGCAAAAAAAAAAAAAAAAAAAAAAAAATGCCTGGTTAGTGTTTTATGAAATTAAATGACATGGTTTTGTGCCCACTATTTTAAATATAGTAGGTACACAAATAAATTTCTTCTCCCGTTCCCAGGCGTGGTTTTGATTTTCTGTTCTGTTACACCCTCCCGCTGATCCGTTTGTATCATAATTTTGAGCAATTTAATTTGCTGTTTTGATTCTCTTTGAGCAAGAAATGTAAATATTTTGTTGACTTCAGAGCAAAGAAATAAAAATATCCAGTATGTGTACATCGATGTATATATCTCACTTCTGTGTTTAGATCAGGAGATGAGAGAACAGGTTGGAGGAAAGGAGAGATACAATTAAAGTAACCAGGAGAGCTGTAAACACGAGTGACAGACATAGATGGACAGGACAACATGGGACCAGTGTATTTTTGGACATAGGAGTCCCAGAGAGGGCGGGAACCAGCATTCTGTCCTTCAGGAAAGGAGGAAAAAAGAGACAGATAAACACTAAGAAGGAAGGGTGGGGGAAGTGAGATTGAGGGGTCTGGGAGACTCAGTGGGCTTTGCGATTACAGGGCTCACTGCGTGTGTTTCTTGGTCTTCAGCATCAGTAAATTAACACTATATTTTGTTGACTCAAAATATAAAGTTGCCATCAATTTTAAGACTTCCTGTTTCATATTCTACCAAGAAAAAAAATTCATCAATCAGATGGATACGATGCTTTCTTATCCCTTAGAATTTATATTTTGTAGACTTAAACATATATTTTTATCTTATAATTCTCGTGCATGCTTATGGATAATATAAGTGAAGTAAATTAGTTGAAACTTCTTTACCTACAGGAGCTTACACTCCACACTCCTCTCTTTAAGTCAGTGTTGGCTTCTGTGTTTTCCACATGCCATTTCCCTTGGGCCACCAAGAGCATTGGTGACTTGGCATTGGCATTTCTTTAAAAAAGGATGAAAGGCCTTGGTGCTGAGTTTTTACCTGGCTTAGTAGTTATGTAGGACTGGCCTGCTTTCGACTCTCAGATGGGGAATGTTGCTAAACATGTCTGATTCACTGTCCCTTAAATATTGCTTCTCAGGGGTTCCAGCGTAGCCTCTAGGATTTTCTTCCAAGCTGCTGACAACGATTTGGCCAATTTTGAAAGCTCTTCTATTTGCTTATGAGCAGGCAGTGACAATTATGTCACAGCTGCTACTTGATCAACGGCATTTGTAAGATGCTGTTAATTACAAGGGACATCCTCACTTCAGAGATGTTAAAATATGACAAGAAGAGAGATCATAAAAGTGGTGAAAAGGAAACTCCCTAGCAGTCCAGTGGTTGGGACTCTGAGCTCTCACTACCGAGGGCCTGGGTTCAGTCCCTGGTCGGGGAACTAACATCCCACAAGCCACTCAGCACACCAAAAAAAAAAAAAGGTGGGGAAAAATATTACCTCGTATTACCTCGTATTACAGTGAGCTGTAAATAGAATAGTTGCAACTGTTCACCCAGGGCAGGATTCCTCAGGCTGTAGCCATAGTCCAAGAGCTGCTGCTTGGCATAGATTTCAGTGCTTGAAAAGGCTTCCAGGTTGTTGGTGTATAAAATTTCAAAGCAGGATTATAGAAATTGTGGTAAATTTTAAGGGTTTACATTTAACAAATTAATGCCTTTAATGCACACACAAAAAGTATAATTAATTGTCTTTTTTACAAGCTAGTTATAGAGTTTATTAAAAAAAACATTAGTTCATGGTGCTCTGCGTTCTGTCTATGTAGGGTCTGGAAATGGGACAGTTTAAAAGTTTAAAGCTATAGGACGAATGTGTTTTCAGTGCTTTCAATGTATCTCTCGCTCAATCTGTAATCTCATTTGAGAGAATGTCCACGTTAGTTTAAATTTGAGGCCCAGGGTTAAATGGTACCCCTGTCATGCCCTACAATAAGTCCCACATTGAAATAATTTAAGCCCAGTGTTTTAATATTTGGAGTTTAGGTTTGTAACACTTCCAGTGTAGCAAAGCCCTGATTTCAGCTGTAGAAGTTAGGATTGTATCTTCTTTTTTTTTTTTTTTTTTAATTTTTTTTTTTTTTTTTGT
>NW_006774065.1:1877322-1885799 GCF_000442215.2 Lipotes vexillifer
TTTTTTTTTTTTTTTTTTAATATTTATTTATTTATTTGGTTGTGTGGGGTCTCAGTTACGGCATGTGAGCTCCTTAGTTGTGGTATGCAAACTCTTAGTTGCGGCATGCATGTGGGATCTAGTTCCTCGACCAGGGATCAAACCTGGGCCCCTTGCATTGGGAGTGAGGAGTCCTATCCACTGTGCCACCAGGGAAGTCCCCATATCTTCTTATTTTACTAATTAAAAAAGGGTCTTATTTTGATTGGGTAACTTCTTTCTTAACACTTCTTGTTGTCTGCCAACTCTTAAACACGAATATAACTACAGAGCTGGGGAACTCCACCTTTTGACACCTGTCCCTTTGAGTCACAGGAAATTAATCTGGCCAGAAGTTTTCTTGCCCTGCTTCCTTCATTCATTATGAAGTCTTTTCTTACCTCAAAACTTGGTTCTTATTTTGAGTAAGGAGATTACCAAGGATTTTATTCTTTGGAAGTGTTCTTAGGCTGCTAAATATCTTAGGTTTAAATTATCCCCTTAATATTTATTGTTAGAGGGTATGAAAATTTTTTCATTCTGAGGGAGCCTCATAATAGGTAATGACTTCCAAACTCTTATTACAAATCTGGCAGTCTGGCATCTCAGTTTATTTTAAATTTTTCAAGAATCTTTTTATGGTGCTAATCTTGATATCAGGAAAGTAAACTTTTTTCATCATTGATTCGTTGATAATATTTAAATAATTTTGTTTCATATCTTTAAGTCTAATACTAGTAATGAGATGAAGCTACCATCACTGAAGGATATTTATTATAAAAAACAGAGGGAAAACAAGCTGTTACCTGAGAGGAATCTCCCTTCTGCTTCCAGCCCAAATCATCCACCGGAGGTAAAGTTGACAGCAGTCTGCTGAGTGACAATGAAAGATGACTCATGACTCTTAACTCTCATCTTGAGCTTCCTTTTCCCTAGGAGATCTAAAGCCTACTCACTTGAAAACGAAAACTGAGTACAGAGGACGAGAGCTTACTGTTGTCTGTCTTATTTCTAGGTACTGACTCTAGACCCAACATTACACCTGAAGCCAAGTCAGCAGATTTCAGGGATTCAGCCACATGGCTTTTTGAATGCCCTTGATGACAGAATATCCTTCTCACCGGACTCTGTTCTAGAACCTAGTATGGCTAGCCACTCTGACATAGACTCGTTTTCACAAGCAAGTCATGTTACTTCTCAGTTATCTGGATTCCCAAGATATCCTTCAAATACAAAACTTTCTCCAGTGGACTCTTGGAAAAATCATGCATTCCAAAATGAAAGTAGGACCAGTTCCACGTTTCCTGCAGTATATACTATTGGTAGTAACGACATCTCTGTCAACAGTGTAGATGAAGAAAACACTGGCCTGGTACCTTTTGCCTCAGTCAGTCAGTCCCAGCTTCCAGGTACAGCCAGTGGTGTCCCAGAATGCATTTCACTGACTTCCCTGGAAGATCCTGTGATATTGTCTAAGTATGTATTTCAGTGAATGGCTTGTAATGTCAATAGGTTTTTTATGATGTCTGCTTGAATGATGAAAATTGTTTTTATTGAACTTCAGTAATGTATAAAAAATTAAAAAGATAATATGTTTATAAGGTAGACCATCTAAAAAATAATGTCTTTTTTTTTTTGCTTTATTAGTTGTCATCTTGTGTATTAATCTATTCTATTTTCTGTGGGTGTATAAAGGAAAAAGACTGTATTTTTGTGTATGAGAATCATTATGTTCTTGGTTTTTCTTATTGAGATAGTGAGGAGATGCTTTCTAAATGATGTTTCTTCCTCTCACCAACAGGGTTAGGCAGAACCTGAAGGAAAAGCATGCTCGACACATTGCAGATATTCGAGCTTATTATGAGTCAGAGATAAATAGTTTGAAACAGAAACTGGAGGCAAAAGAAATTCCTGCAGTTGAAGATTGGAAGAAAACCAATCAAATTCTTGTAGACAGGTAAGACTTATAATTTAACTGTAAAGTTAGTGTTTCTCCAACTTGGATATATTATTTTCCCCAAAGTATAACATATTGTGATGTTAAAACACTTTGAAAACGTGTGCTTTAGATTTGAAAATTTTCACACAGAAACATGTTTGCCTAAGTAATTATTTTTAAAGATTTTAGGGAATTCCCTGGCAGTTCAGTGGTTAGGACTCCTTGCTCTCCCTGCTTAGGACCCGGATTCAATCCCTGGTTGGGGAACTAAAATCCCGCAAGCCGTGGGTGCAGCCAAAAAATAAAGATTCGAGCCATCCTCTTACAAAACACTGATAATTGATGAGGACATTTGTTTTGTGTGGGCGAAATACTGAGATAGTTGAGCAGATTTTGTATATGTAAAGGAATGTCATTTATGGGAGAATTAATGCTCTACCGATTCCCTAATAAGTCTATGATTGATGTCCTGGGGCAGTTCTCAACCTTTCTTCATACCCAGAAATGCATAACTTTAACCCAGACACTCATGAACCTGTGGGAACAGTTATCTCATTCAAAAAAACCATAGACACACAGGGGAGAACGGTCTTATACTAGGGATAGCTTTCCACTTATTTTAGAGAGAGAGAATCATTTACAAAATTTGATGTTTTTACTAGTATTAATAACAGCGTACTTGAGGGACTTCCCTGGCTGTCCAGTGGTTAATTTAAGACTCCGTGCTTCCACTGCAGATGGCTTGGGTTCGATCCTTGGTCGGGGAACTAAGATCCCACATGCCATGTGGCACGGCCAAAAAAAAAAACCAATAATAACAGCATACTTGCAACATACTTTACAAATGGTATTAAACAGATTGAAAACTGATGGAGTCTAGGTGACAGCAAAGTCTTCTCTAGGGCAAAAAAGACAAAACCCCTTGAGAAAAGATTAGGAGGGAACTGAAATCTCATCCAGTTAACAGTTTCATTCTAGGAAACAGAGAATTCTAGGAAAACTAGCTTTTATTTATTTATCTATTTATCTCTTTGGCTGTGTTGGGTCTTTGTTGTGGTGTGCAGCCTTCTCATTGCAGTGGCTTTTCTTGTTGTGGAGCAAGCGCTCCAGGCACGTGGGCTCAGTAGTTGTGGCGCACGGGCTCAGTAGTTGTGGCGCACGGGCTCAGTTGCTGCACGGCATGTGGGATCTTCCTGGACCAGGGCTCGAACCCATGTCCCCTGCATTGGCAGTTGGATTCTTAACTGCTGTGCCACCAGGGAAGTCCGGAAAACTAGCTTTTATACTAGTGTGTGGTTGCTGTGGTAGCTAACATGCTGTCTTGGTCCTGATCGTTTCTATAGCTTCCATTTTGCTGTTGGTGGTGGTGATGGGGTTACAGTGGCAGAGAAGTAGTTTGAAAAGAGCCGGGAAGAAAGGCCAGTTTTAGGTTTTCTAGGACAAAAAGAAAAGAGTAGATACCAGGCTGGGGGAAGTTTGTTCTTATTTTTGTTCTGTTTTGTTTTTTAAGAAGGCACAGATGACCACAGGTTCTTCCTGTTGGAAAACAGAAGTCTGAAAGAAGCCGACCAGTAGACCTTGTTAGGTCAAAGACGGGGTGCCAAAGAAGGGGGGCTAATTAAAACATCTTTATGTCTAGAAGCTGCTAGAGCACGTGGAGCAGTGAGAGAATGTAGGAGGAGCAAATTGGAAGTCAGGGTTTTAAATAAGTGGTCGTGTTATAACAGTAACAACAGCAATCTAGGTAGTGGAGTAAATGTACTGATAGTGTGCAAATGAAGAGCAACGCATTGTTTTCTCCTACCAGTACCCCTAAAGGGCTTGATTTGGCCTACCATATAAAACTGTGTTACAGAGAACAGTAGGAACAAAATGAGAAGTTGCAGTTATTTAGAACTGGAAAAACGATCTACCTAAGACAAAAACCAATATTATGTTGTCAGTATACACAGCAGTATTTTTCAAATTTCAAAATTGCAAATTGGGGAATCCCACTGCTATTGCAGATGGGACCATTATATTGTCACACAATTGCAACTTGGGGGATGAGATCTCTGGCATACCGGAATCAGTGAGGTAATTACAACAGAAAAATAACAACACAGCAACACTTGACTATTTAGTGATCTTTGTTTCAAGAACAGTTTCATCAGTGTTTCATTTCTGCAAGGCATTAATGCATAGTGGGTAGGAGCATGACTCTGGAGCCAGACTTCCTGACTTAGAATCCCAGTGTGACTCTGGAGGAACTTAACTTCTCTGTCTCTGTATTCTCATCTGTAAAATGGGAGTGATGACAGTCCTAACTCACAGGATTGTGAGGATGAATGCAAAGTGCTTAACAAAGACTGAGTGTGTAGTCAGTGCCGAATATTCACAACACATCATTGAACACTGATTCAAAATGGTGACCAAATTCTTCCATGTATTTTCTTATTTTGAGGTTCTATGGTAATTAACTGTACAAAGAAAGTCTTTAATTGTAAGAATAACATTCATGCTGATTTGAAATAGTACAGAAGGGTTTAATATGAAGTCTTTCTACCCCATCTTCTGTTTTCACATCCTAGACTTAATTTTTTGCATCCCTCCAGAAATTATAATGCATATACATATATGTTTTCTTCATAGATCAAGTTATTTTATGCAGTTTTCTATGTCTTGCATATTTAATTTGTATTTTTTAATGTGATAAAATAAGAAAATCTACCATTTTAACTATTTTTAAGTTTACAGTTCACTGGCATTGTCCATTCACATTGCTGTGCTACTGTCACCAGTATCCATTTCTGGAACTTTTTTTATCTCTCAAAACTGTTGTTCTATACCCATTAAACAATAACTCCCCATTACCCCCTCCCTCCAGCCCCTGGCAACCATCGTTCTACTTTGTCTCTATTAATTTGATGCTTCTGGGTACCTTGTGTAAATCGAATCACAGTGTTTGTCCTTTTGTGTCTGGTTTATTTCACTCAGCATAATGTCCTTGAGGTTCTTCCGTGTTGTAGCATGTGTCAGAATTTCTTTCCTTTTTAACACTGAATAATACTTCATTGTACACACCACACCACACCACACACACACACACACACACACACACACACACACACACTGCATTTTGTTTATATCCATTCATCCCTTGGTGGACACTTAGGTTGCTTCCATCTTTTGGCTATTGTGAATTTATGCTGCTATGGACGTGAATGTACAAATACCTGCTCATATCTTGCTTTGTTCACCTAATACTTCTTAGGGATCTTTTCATATCATTTTTAATTTTTTCCGGATACTATAATATCAGGTTCATTGGATATATTTTACTAAAATGGCATCCTTAGTCTTGGCTAACATTGGAGAATTTGTTTTACCTAATATATTGGAGAATCAGTTAGATTTTTATAATACTTTTAAGAGAAAGGATCTTGTCTTTGATTGTTTTGTTTCAATATATGGTTTTTAGATGTGGCCAGTTAGATGGTGCTCTGAATGAAGCTACTAGTCGTGTGAGAACACTTGAAAATAAGAATAACTTGCTGGAAAGAGAAGTGGTAAGTAAGTACTCTATTTTTTGTTGTTCTAGTGGCTTAATGTTAAAAATTTAAGCTTTTTTATTAATTGAACTGTAGAGACAAATGAATAGTTTTATAAAAACATTGGTTATGTGTTGCTTGTCTTCTCCTTTAGGATGTCTTATTGTTACGTTTATTTTGAATGCTGCTGGCTTCATATGATACTATAAACTTTTACCCTCTAAAAATTTTATTTTTTATTTGGGATATAATTTGCATATCATAAAACTCATCCTTCTAGAGTGTATAATTCAGTGGTCTTTAGTATATTCACAAATTTGTGCGACTGTCACCACAATTAATTTTAGAACTGTTTTCTCACTCAGAAAGAAACCCCAAACCTCTTAGCCATCTCCCCCCCATTACATGCTCTTCTCAGCCATGAGCAACCACTACTCTGCTTTCTGTTTCTCTGGGTTTACCTATGCTGGGTATTTGATGTCAATGGAATCAAACCATATGTGACCTTGTGTGTCTGACTGCTTTCACTGAGCATTAGGTTTTCAAGGTTCATCCATAGTGTAGCATGGACCAGGACTTCACTCTTTTTTATGGCTGAGTAATATTCTGTAGTATGGATATACCACATTTTGTTTATCCATCCACCAGGTGATGGATGTTTGGGTTATTTTCACTTTTTGGCTATTATGGATGATAGTGCTACGAACATTTATATTTTCAAGATTTTATGTGGATGCATTTTCAGTTTTCTTGGGTGTATAACTAGGAATGCTTAACCTTTCCACTTAAATAACTTTTCTTTCCCATGCATTACCAAGTTTTATTCTTCTGTGCATAATTTTACAAACAGTGTTTTGCTGCAAAATGCCAGTTATATTCTAGACATTGTTTCTTTGTCTTTGATGGGTTTTTTGTTTGTTTGTTATTTTTTGATGCTGGAACCGGGATAGTTTTGATGTTTTTTTAAGTTATCTTTGTCTCCTCCTAAACTATAAACTTCATGAAGTCAGGGACCTTTCTTGTTGATTTTTTTTTCTTAATTTAATTAATTAATTTATCTATTTTTGGCTGTGCTGGGTCTTTCGCTGCCCATGGGCTTTCTCTAGTTGTGGCGAGCAGGGGCTACTCTTCATTGTGGTGTGTGGGCTTCTCATTGAGGTGGAGCACGGGTTCTAGGTGCATGGGCTTCAGTAGTTGTGGCACACGGGGTCAGTAGTTGTGGTTCTAGAGTGCAGGCTCAGTAGTTGTGGCACACGGGCTTAGTTGCCCCGTGGCATGTGGGATCTTCCTGGACCAGGGCTTGAACCCGTGTCCCCTGCAGTGGCAGGTGATTTTCAACCACTGCTCCACCAGGGAAGTCCTCTTGTTAATCTCATATTTCTAGCACCCTAGTGCCTGCCATCTAGTGGATTTGCAATTAATGATTGTTGAATGAATATTAACATATCAGATGTTTTGAATTTTCTCTTTTATTTTCATTGTAAGTGAGAGAATAGGGTAAGAAATGCTTTTTTTCCCTCTAAATATTAATGTGGGGCAACAAATTCCAGCTATGCTTTTGGAATCATTTCCCTAATAGCCATGGTTATTTTTTCCTCATTAAAGTCATCTACAGGTGAGTCCTGGAATCAGAATGCCTCAGACAGTGGTTTTCTGTGTATTATTCTGTAGGGTAATCCTTTCTAGTCTCCGTCCCAGGATATAACAGAATATCAAATTTGTTCATTTCCATTTATGTGTTTTGTTTTATTACTTTTCTTTTATATTTAATGTCTACAGATTATTAGCTGCTATTGAGACATCTATTTTATTATTATTATTAAAAACAGTGTATTATCCTTGTCTTTGTTTTGTAGAGTGATCTTAGAGAACGCTTCGGTGCAGCCAGCAGTGCCTCCAAAATTTTGCAGGAACGAATTGAGGAAATGAGAACAAGTAATAAAGAAAAAGACAATACCATCATTCGACTGAAATCTAGACTTCAGGATTTAGAAGAGGCATTTGAGAATGCTTACAAACTCTCAGATGATAAAGAAGCAAGACTAAAACAAGAAAATAAAATGTTTCAAGATGTAAGTGACAAGTAACTCAGTGACGTGGTTGGCTAAAAGTAATTTCATATATTGTAGTCTTACAAGCTATTATGATTTTTTCCACATTTATTTTCATTTTGCATAACTTTGCTCTAGCTGCAAATATACGTAGACTTTTCTGATCGAGTTAGTTGGGTCTTATCTTAAAGCAGGAAGTCAGGGCTTTCAGAACTATGGTGTCACTCCCACGCCTTTCTGTCTCTGGCAGGGCAGCCTTTGAGCTATCCTAAATCAACATCTGTGTGTCCGGCAGGTACAACGGACCAGATTTAGAACAGGCTCGATAAAATTTTTCACTGTGATTTAATTTCACTTAAAAGTTAAGATTTGTATAACATTGAAACTGGATTAGGTTTTAGGTTTTGTTTTGTTTTTTTAAAGTAAAATCTGGAAGTATTTCGGCTGTTGATATTTTCTTCCTGATAGCTTTAGATTTTTGATTCTTGCTGCTTTGTTTCTTAAGATTTATTTTCATGAAGGTGATACATGTCAATGGTTTAAATGGTCAAATATCAAATGAGAAACAGCAATCTTCTTCACCTCTCCCTATCTCGGAGTCCTCTACCCTCGAAGCCATTATTTTCAGCTCTTTTAGCCACTCCTTCTAAAGTTTTGCTCCATGTTTCTAAGTAACAAACTTACATTGCTCTTTTTTTTTCCCCATCAGTTTCAGACATTATATATTGACTACCCTCTGTGCAAGGTCACAGTGTAGCTTTCTTATACCATTTGCTCCCCAAACAAACACTCCCCCCCTCTTTCCAATGTGATTGACGTATTAAATTGATTCTGAGAAGCTTATTCTTTTTTTTTTTTTTTTTGCGGTACGCGGGCCTCTCACTGTTGTGGCCTCTCCTGTCGCGGAGCCCAGGCTCCGGACGCGCAGGCTCAGCAGCC
>NW_006774065.1:1886166-1909698 GCF_000442215.2 Lipotes vexillifer
TTTTTTGCGGTACGCGGGCCTCTCACTGCTGTGGCTTCTCCCGTTGCGGAGCACAGGCTCTGGACGCGCAGGCTCAGTGGCCATGGCTCACGGACCCAGCCGCTCCGCGGCATGAGGGATCTTCCCGGACCGGGGCACGAACCCGTGTCCCCTGCGTCGGCAGGTGGACTCTCAACCACTGCGCCACCAGGGAAGCCCGAAGCTTATTCTTTACATTTGAACGACTCAGAAATTGGAATGCATCTTTATAGTGTCATATTTTAATTGGCAGCACTTTTTCCTCTTAGTATTTTAGTAAACAGTATTAAATAGCATGATTTCTAGTTAGTGGTGTCTTAGACTTTAAATATGATATACTATCATTTATAAATGAATCAGAATTCAGTGTTTCTTATGTCTATGCAAATATTTTTCAAAGCTAAGCTGCAGTGTTCAGTGATTGCATTTCCTTTCTCTTACAACTTTTATTTTTCCTAGACTTAATAATTGGCTTGTCTCTTTATCTGCTTGCTTAGTTTTTTTACATGCATAGCACTTCCTTTCCTCCCGCCTCCCCAGTATCCTTGCTTCAGTCTGAACTGATTGCCCTTTGAGGTCTGATACACAGATTTCTAGGACTTGCCTTTGTCATCATCCTGGGAATTGTCTTCGCTTCTTTCCCGTAAAAGGACAGAATCTGTCCTTTTGTGTGGATTCTATATCTTCTTTCTTGGTTTAACTCTGTTTTGCTAGAGTACATCTCCTGAGAAAAAGAAGGCATAAGAGACAAATTTTGAGGCCTTCCATATCTGAAAACTTTCATAGTTGCAGTCACATTTTACTTTTTAAAAAATACTTTATTTTTTAGAACAGTTAGAATTACAGAAAAATTGAGGAGATAGTGGAGTGTTCGCATATGCCCCACACCATTTCCCCTGTTATTAACATCTTGCATTAGTACCATACCTTGGCCACAAATAATGAGCCAATTTTTTTTTTTTTAATGTTTGTTTATTTTGGCTGCTCCGGGTCTTCGTTGCCACACGCAGCCTTCTAAGTTGAGGTGTGCGGACTCTTGGTTGCAGCATGCATGTGGGATCTAGGTCCCCGACCAGGGATCTCACCCAGGCCCCCTGCATTGGGAGTGGGAAGTCTTACCCACTGGACCACCAGGGAAGTCCCAATGAGCCAATATTGATACATTATTATTAAGTAAACACAGTTTATTCAGATTTCCTTGCTTTTTTCCTAATGTTCTTTTTCTGCTCCAGGACTCCCTCTAGGAGACCAGATTACATGTAGTCTTCATGTCTTCCTAGGCTCCTCTTGGCTGTGACAGTTTCTCAGACTTTTCCTGTTTTTTATGATCTTGACAGTTTTGAGGAGAACTGGGCAGGTATTTTGCAGTATGTCCCTTGGGATTTGTCTAATATTTTCCTCATAATTAGACTAGGGTTGTTAGGAGGAAAATCACAGAGGTAAAGTACCATTTTGGGCATATCATACCAGCAAGCCCTCTGTTTTTTATTCCTTTATAGTCATTTTAGTAAAGTTTCAGGAGGGAGTGCATGTTAACACTCCATTCAGTGTGCTATATTTGATTAGAACTTTACATGGTTCGGTTATTACTGTTCTCATTCATACACATTCATAGTGTAATTTTAGTGTGTGTGAGAACATGAGCTCCTGGTTTTTAAAATGTGTACTTCTTAACATCAGACCTACAGAAAGTTGCAAAAGTTGTGTGAATAACTTTCATATACCCTTCACCTAGATTCTGAAAGTTAACATTTTATAATATGTGCTTTATCATTCGGCCCACATATAGTTTAAAGATTTTTTTCAAAAAAAAAATTTTTTTTTCCCAAACTTTTTTAAAGTTAGAGATATAATGCATCTCTATCTCTAAACACTTCAAGGTCTGTTTCTTAAAAACAAGGGCAGTCTTTTATATAACCATAGCAAAATTAGGAAATTAACATTAATATAGTAATCTAATTTATACATGCCATTCAATTTTTTGCAAATTATACCACAAGTATTCCTTATACCAAAAGAAACTTTTTTTCCCTTGTTCGGGATCCGATCCAGGACTACGTGTTGCATTGAGTTGTCACATCTCTTTTATCTCCTTTAACCTAGAGCAGATCCTCAGTTTTTCTGTCTTTTATAACCTTCAAACTCTTTGAAGATCATAGACTAATTATTTTATAGAACTACTCCTTCTAACATGGTAGCCTCTAGCCACATGTGACTATTTAACTTTACACTGATTACAGTTAAGTAAAATAAACAGTTCAGTTCCCCAGTTGCACTGGCCACATTTCAAGTGCTCAGCGGTCACACATAGGTAGTGGCTGCAGTGTTGGGCAGCGTGGGGGGACTGCATCCGTCATCGCAGAGAGTCCGTTGGCCAGCACATTGTGGAATGGTCCTTAGTTTGGGTGTGTGTTTCTTCACAGTTAGATTGGGTTGTCGTGATGCACAGGAACCCCTCTTAGCACTTCCTGTTAGGAGGCACGTGTGAACTGTGTGGCTGTCAACTCCAGCCACTTGGTGAAGGTGGGGTTTGCCAGGGGTCTCCACTGTAAAGTTATGCCCTGCCCCTCCTCCACTGCAGTTAACATGTAATTTATGAGAGGGTAATTTAAGGCTCTGCAAATCACCTTTTTCTCATCAAACTTTTACCCACTAGCTGTAGCTTGCCCTGATGTGTCTTGCCTGAAACCACTAATTACTGTGGCGGCTGCCAAATGGTGTTTTTTCTATTTCTATGATTCCCTCTACATTTTACTGCAGGGAGTAGTCCTCCTTTCTTCTTTATTTCTGCTTATCAGAGTGGACTCATGGATTCTGATTTTATTCAGTGAGGTAGTCTTTTTTACCCTTTATTATTTTGATGCTTTGTCTTAGCTTTGGCCTGAGGGGTACGTGTGAAGCTGGCTTCTGTGACCTTTTGACAGTTTCCCGTCATTCTAGACTTCCTGCCACAGCCAGGTGTTCCAGGCCCATCTTGTACTTTTCTAGCCCGGGCCCTAAGTCAGTCATTTTTCCCCCGGAGCCCTGGTTCCTTTAAGCGGAAGGTGGTATTTAGAAACTTAAGATCTAGGTATGTTCATTGCTTCTGGGATGTCATTGTTTTTAATTAAAAACCCATCATTGTTTGAGTAGCAGTGAAGCACAAAGGATAGGTAGAATGTTGTTTTCAGCTGAAATTGCATGAATATTTCCAGGGATAACACTGACTTTTTCCACATTTATCATGTCACATATTTTAAGCACACAGAAAGGTATAGAGTAATGCATTAAATCCCCATATACCGGCCATCCGTAGATACTGTTGAAAGACACTCTTCTTTTCCTCTCTCTCTCACCCTAGAGGTGCCTGCTATGCTAAATGTGCTCTTGGTTATCCCCACTCTGTTCTTTTTACTTCTACTATAAATGCACGTTGTTTTAAACAATATATAGTCATGTTTCGTATGTTCGTAAACCATATATGAATTGTATTGCACTGTATCCTTCTACCACCTGTTTTTCTCTCAACATTGTTTCTAAGATTTGCCGTGTTGATACATGTAGTTTTTATTCTTTTTTATTTAAACATTTGTATGTGAAATATTTCTGGTATATACAAAGGTATAAAGAATAATATAACAAATACATGTAGACCGACCCACCACCCACCTTAAGAATTAAAGTACTGTAGATGCCGTTGAGGCCCTCCACGTACCTTTTCTGATCACCTCTGCCTTCTTAGAAGTAATTGGTCTGAATTGGTCTGAATGGTGTGAATGTCATTCCCATGTCTGTCCCATGTCATCATATTTGTATGGTTACTTAGTCAGTGTTGTTTGTTTGGCATATCTTAAAACTATAAATGCTATCATACTGTATTTACTGTTCTGAAACTTTTTTTCCCTTGTAAGACTTATCCAAGCTGATACATACAGCACTAATTCACTTCTTTTCATCCCTATGTCGTATTCCATTGTGTGAATATTCCACAATTTATTTATCCATTTTCCTGCTTCCAGTTTCTTTTTGTTGCTGTTATGAGCAGCACTGCCATGACCATTCCTATATACACGTCCTGTGCCAACGTGTGCAAATACCTCTAGGGTATTGTTGCAGTTACCAGAACTGCAAAACAAATGACCCCCAAACTGGACATACTCTGCTCATGGGCTCGGTGGTCTAGGAACTTGGACTGGGCTTAACAGGGACAGCTTATCTCGGCCCAGCATTAACTGGGACCTTAGCTGGAAACTCAGAAGCTGGGCCTTTGATGATGGCTGTCGACTAAGGCTGCAGTTCTTTCCATGTTTGCTTCCATGTGGCCTCATTTGGGCTTCTTTGCAGCATAATGGCTGACTACTAAGGACAGGCGTCCTGAAAGAGCTTCCTGACAGCCACAGTGCCTTTCATGACT
This sequence comes from Lipotes vexillifer, assembly GCF_000442215.2. NCBI lineage: Eukaryota > Metazoa > Chordata > Mammalia > Artiodactyla > Lipotidae > Lipotes > Lipotes vexillifer. The sequence goes on from NW_006774065.1 coordinate 1,890,578, forward strand.
AGCCTTCTGCAAGCTTTCTAGCATCTTCTTTTTATCCCTGGTATTCTGAAAGTCCATAACAGTGTTTGGGGCATAGGTTCTTCCAATCTGGAAATTAATGTCTTTTAGTTCTACAAACGCTGATGTTATTTCTCTATTAATTTCCTGCCTCTCTCTCTTCTCTTTCTCTGGAACTTTTATGAGTAGTTGTTGTATTGCATGGGTTGATTCTCTACGACTTATTTATGTTTTAGTGTTCATCATGGCCTCTTTGTCCTTTATCTTCCAGTCTTAGTATTAATTATGTCTTTTCTCATTGTTACTTTCTAAGAGCTCTTTATTCTCTGATTGCTAGTTTTTCAGAGCTTTCTGTTCTTGTTTTGTGACTATAACGTTGTTATTTCTCTGAGGATATTAATAATAGCTTTCTTTTTTTCTAAAGATTTATTTATTATTATTTATTTTTGGCTGCATTGGATCTCCTTTGAGGCACGTGGGATCATTTGTTGTGGCGCGTGGGCTTCTCTCTAGTTGTGGTGTGCGGGTTTTCTCTTCTCTGGTTGTGGCGCGTTGGGTTCCAGAGCACGTGGGCTCTGTAGTTTGAGGCATGTGGGCTCTAGTTGAGGCACGTGAGCTCAGTAGTTGTGGCACATGGGCTTAGTTGCCCCGTGGCATGTGGGACCTTAGTTCCCTGACCAGGGATCGAACCCACATCCCCTGCATGGTAAGGCGGATTCTTTACCACTGGACCACCAAGGAGGTCCCAATAATAGCTTTCTTTTGATACTTTCCTTTAGTTTTGGTTCATTATTTCTTCTAAGTTAACCTTTCATTTTGATTTGAAGTCTGTTTCATATGGAATTTTTTTTTTTTCAAATGTTGGTTCTTTGGTAGATTCACATTTAAGAGGGAGGCAGTAGAAAGCTATTTGGAGACTCTGTGTGCACAGATGGGACTTACTTCCTGGTACCTTCACTTACAAGCAGTTGTAAGTGATGCACCAGGCATTTGGTTGGGGAACCTCCAGGTGTAAATGTGTCTTTTTTTCTGGGGTTGTTCAGTTTTCCCAAAGAAAAGTCTTTGGTTTCTTGTCTGGAACCTATCAGCCAGGCTCTGGTGGCAGTGAGGGAGGGGAGAGTCAAGTGGGTCTTTTTCTTTTGAAGACTTTTCCTTAGTCATTTTCTCTTTATCTCTTTGCCTCCCCCTCACACCCTGCTATCATACTTGTGTTTCCAAAGTTGCGTTTTTCTCTCACAGTCATGTCTTCTATGCCCTATTGCCTGGCTGAACAGTCCACTGCTGTATGGGTTGGGAAAGGGCCCTGGGCGCTAACCCAGGACTTTGAACCGGTTTCCTGTGGTCAGCCCTGTGCTTCAACCCTGCCCACCACTGAACCTGGGGTTCAAGTTGTGAGCCTCTCAGGGTTATGAAGAGATCAACCTACTTGCCATTAGCATCCTTTATTCAGACTCTGGAAGTTGTAGCCTTGTTGCATCTTCATTGAAATCTCTCGCTCGTTGCTGTTACCTCCTTTGTTTTCTCTTTAATTGCTTCATTGTTAATTTAGTGGGATCTCTGGATAAAAAGAAAATCCTGTGATGAATCTCTCTTCTTTCACCAGAAGTCTCACTTATGTATTTTTAAATAAATTACCTAATTATATTAGACTTTGGGGATTGTACCTTTACTCTGTGGAACTAACTTAACAAAAGGTAGTGTGCAACAGATCCAAAGAGAACAATGCAAATACATTTTAATCTTTTCAAATACTGCTTACTTAAAGGGCATTGACTGAAATAAATTATTTGTTTTACTTTCTATTTTGAAATAAATTCAAATTTACAGAAAACTTGCAAGAACTGTCGTACTCCTATATCCTAGGATCCCCAGTTAGCATTTTGCCATATTTGCTTTATCATGTTACATATATATATATTTTTTTCACACACATACACACACACATATATATATATATATATATATATATATATATAAAATTTTTTTTTTTTTTTCTTGAACCATTTGAGAGTAAGTTGTAGACGTTGAGCCCCTGTACTTATATACTTTTGGTATGTGTTTCCTAAGAAATACATCTATAGTCACAGAAAAATTATCCAAATAAAGAAATCTAATACTGATGGAGTCCATATCCAGATTGTTCCTTTATGTTACCTTTTTCCCCAGTCCAGGATCTATTCACTTATCTCTTTAGTTGCCTTTAATCTGAAACAATGTGTTAACCTTTTTCTTTCATGACACTGGCATCGTTGAAGAGTAAGGGCAGTTATTTTACAGACTGTCCCTCCGTTGATATTATAATATTTAATTTTGTGGTGCAATTCTTTGTTTTTCTTTGTAGCTTTTAGGAGAGTATGAGTCCCTTGGAAAAGAACACGAAAGAGTAAAGGTAACAGTTGATCATTCATGTTCTGAACTTCCTGTCGGGGCAAAAGCATTAGTTTGGAAGTCGAGAGACCTGACCCTTTCCCCCTTTGTCTTCCCCTCCTCTGTCCCCATCTGGCTCTGAACTAGACCGCTCACTTATCCTCTCGTGTCCGTTTCCTTATTTTCAAATAGCTGCCCATTTAACTCACAAATTTGTTAATTTAACAAATATTTATTGAATGGCTATTGCATTTGAGATGAGATGAAATTTTTAGAAGAGGATAAAATACCATACAAATGCAAATAATTATTTAATACTATTTAAATATAAGGTTTTGTTTTTCAAAACATTAGCTTTTTGTGGGGTTGAGTTAATTATGTTTAAATTCTTAATTAAAACTCTGTTTGGGATCTACGTATTTGAATTCATTGAAACCCCACAATAAGTAAATGGGGTCCAAGTAGTTCTGTTGCATAAAATGCAGGGTTGTGATTATTCAAGGTTAGTGAAAAGGCCTGCCTAGCTAGGTAGCCAAGACGTCTGGGGTTTCAGGGGCCAATTGTTATATCTGAAATCTCATCATTGCAGGTATTCACTTTGCCTTTTACTGAGGTTTTAGTCAAGTTTGTGTTTAAAATATGTCCACTTTAACACTGTTTCTAATCAAGCAAAGCATAATAGGCTTTGCTTATTAAACAGGGGGCTTACACACAGCTATTTGTATAAACCAGTACTTTGCTGGTCATTTTTTCCCTTGAATTATGTATACTGGCTCTGTGGCTGATGCCATACTTGCTGAGTGTCTGCATAATTTTCTTTGTAGCTCTCTGGTGTAGTCTTAGATTAGTTTTATATTATATATTTTAAAATAAAAGGAATACATCTGAATATTTATCTTCAGTTATCTGAATTTTTCCTTTATTTTCATAGGATACATTAAATAAAACTGAGAACAAATTGCTTGATGCACATACTCAGATTTCTGATTTGAAAAGGTAAAATATATTGTCTTACTAATAAGCAAATACCTCTAACTGTTCTTTCAGGCCTTAAATATGTGTCTGTATTAAAAGTGATGAAAAAAGCTTTTCTTGGGGATTTTTAAGCACTTTGAGATTAGATTTTAATCCTCATCTTCCCTTCACCTGGAAATACATTTGATTTTAGCTAAAGATTTTTAAATGATTAGAATATATTGGTGGCTGTGCCTGAAAGGTGTGCATGTCCCCAAACATTATGTATTAATTAGCACAGGTAAAACCTAAGTGATATTAAATCATTGAAAAGAATCTTAAGAAGTAGTCTAATTCACTGAATTATCTTTGTGCTCCAAAAAGAAAATAGCATTCACACCAATTTTGTGGTTAGCTACTTTCTTAAAGACCTGGTTTGAGGACTGTATTCATGATCTGATTTGCTTACTTAGGGAAGGAACAGTCGTTAAGTGGTCCCTATGGCAAATGATTAGATATTTCTAATTGGCTTTAGTGTATATTTTTGTAGTTTTATTTGGAGATAAGTGATGTCCCTGACTTAGAGATTTTATTGCACTCTTAAGGACTTCTCATAGGGAAGAACAGGAACATTGTCTAGCTTTCTTGTCTGCTCAAGTCTTTTCTGTGAAGCATTCATTTCTAGGGATCGTTTGTTACCAGTTTGGTATAAGCATTAGCCCTGTTAGAGCTTTCTCCCTCAAACCTTCCTTGCAACAGAGTAGGTAAGAATTTAAGTTTAAAAGATGAGATGGAGACATATTCAAAGTTTTAAAAGACAGAAAGAATGCCAAGATATCCGCCAAACAATTAACTGGCCACAGTGCTTATTTTCTCTTGGTAAGCTTGAAGATAAGCTTTTATTCTGAACACAGCACAAATCAGATGAGCTGCCTATAGGCTGAGAGTTTTTCAGAACAGGAAGTTCTTTTTAATAGCTCTGCTTTGGATAGTAAGCCTGCTTCCTCTTTTGTGAGAGCCTTACCCGTCTATATTTCATATGAATACATACGTATTAGAATTAAACATGTTAGAATTGCAATTTATTTGACTGCTGAATTTATTTTATTTTTATTTAAGTTATACTGTGTTTGGATCTGTAGTAAAATTTCTAAATTTTTTTTTTTACTTTCTGTATTAAATGTATTTGTTGTTCCCTTTTCCTTCCGTTGTAGCATATGAAATGCTCCTGTATAGAGTTTCTTCTATTTGCCTTCCTATTTATTCTCCCTGATTTTTTTCAGCTTTTTAAAGTGTAATGTGGCTTTTTACTATGAAGAAGGTTTATGCATGTGCAGCTCTTTTGTCACCCCTTTCCTAGAAGTATCTGTTAAATAAATAATTTGTAGTTGAGCTGTATTTTAAGTTTGTTGATATGTACTTAATTTATCTTATTGCTTTTGAATTAGAACAATTTCAAAACTTGAAGCTCAGGTCAAGCAAGTAGAGCATGAAAATATGTTAAGTCTTCGTCATAATTCTAAAACTCCTATGAGACCCTCACGTGCCAAGTAAGTTACTTCGTTTAATCTCTCTGTAAAGCTAGTAATAGGTGCACCCTGTAATTGAATTGAGACACTCATCTGTCTAAATCGTGAGGAAGACACAGTTAAATGTCATCACAGAACCTGATGCGTAGAAACATCTAAGTGTTAGATATTGTGAAAGCTCATATGCAGAGGCATTTGCCGAAAGGTAATGTAGAATCAGATTGGGAGTGACGAGAATTGGGATGTTTTATTTGTTTTTGACTCTGCCCAGCTGTGTGACCTTAGGCAGATCACTTAATTTTTTGGAGCTCAGTTTTATCATCTGTAAAAACAAGGACATTGGGTTAGAACATCTCAAAAGGTCTTTTAGCCCTAAACTTCCAGAAATTTTATTCCCATGTTAATGGAAAGAATTATGAAGATGGATCTGCATTAGGTTGTGTGGATTTTTCTTTTTAGTTTTTCCAAATTAGCTTTGTTATAATCTAAGAGCATTATCTTGATGATTCATTTACACAGTAAGTTTTTTTCATATTAGAATTGTTTTTATTGTGATTTTGATGTAAATAAAGAGTATTAAATGAGTAGGTCATAACTTCCTAATATTGATGTTTTATCAGGAAAAAATTAACTTGCAAATGTTAACCTAAGTTGTAATTGTCAAATGAGAAACTTTTTCTAGATCTTTACTAATTAATATTAGTAGGACATAATGAATTATTGAAAGGTAAGATAATGTAAATAACTGAAATCGGACATTTGAGATTGAACAAAAAGGAGGGCTAAAGTTGGAGTCAGGGAGGGGCCTTTCTGTGGAGGGACACGTTAGTGGAGAGGGAAGACATGCAGAGTCGTTCAGGTGGGAGGTGTGGAGGGAGGGGTGTTCCAGGCAGAGACTGTGCTCTGCTGAGTCCTGAGGTAGGAAAGAGCTTAGTCTTATGTTTGAAGAACCCAGAGGAGGCTCATGTGGCCTGACTGTTCCCGGCAAGGGACAAAGGAGCCCCAGATAAAATCACAGACCCATCATACATAGCAATGGACAGACGAGGCAGGGCTAGTGGATAGATGGCGCTAGCTGGGTGGTGGCCGTAGCAATGGACAGACGAGGCAGGGCTAGGGGAGAGATGGCGCTAGCTGGGTGGTGGCCGTAGCAATGGACAGATGAGGCAGGGCTAGGGGGGATGGCGCTAGCTGGGTGGTGGCCGTAGAAATGGACAGACGAGAAGATTCTGCATGAATTGGATGGCAAGGTCAGAAAGGGAGGCGTCAGGTCAGTCCTTTGTTTCTGTCTTGAACAGCTAAAGGTGTAGCATTGAACCAGGGAGGAGATGGGAAGAGCAGACCATGGGGTAAAGATCAGAATTTACGTCTTGAAGATTTTAGTTTGAGATTCATGTAAATTCCAAGTGGAAATCAAGCAGGTGATGATAAATTTCCATTTGGAGTGCAGAAATAAGGCTGGAGTTATAAATATTGGAGTCGTCTTTGTAGATAGGGCTTAAAGCTATTGGATGGATGCGTGTGTTTAGTGAGAAGGAAGCCCAGGACAAAGCTCTGAAGAACCCCAGTGTTTTGGTGTTGGGTAGAGAAGGAGCTGGCAAAGGAACCTGAGAAAGAGCTGCTGGAAACCAGGAGAAAGACTGAAGCAGCCATTAAGAGAGCCAGTGAGATGAAGAATGGGGGTCTGTTGGATTTGTAAGCTGGAGATTCCTGATGACCTGGCGAGCAGTTGGCATGGAGTGATCGAAGCGGAAGGCAGTTGTGAATGTATTGAAGAGTGAATGAACACAACCTAGATGTCTAACAGCCTGAATGTCAGTGTATTGTGATACATCTATGCATAATACTGCTCAACATGACAGTGCACAGACTAGATTGGTGGTTGGCAAACTACAGCTCCCCAGCCAAATCTAGCCTACTGCCTGTGTTGTTTTTTTTTTTTTTTTTTTTTTTTGCTCCGGGCTGCACGGCTTGCAGGATCTTAGTTCCCTGACCAGGGTTTGAACCCGGGCCCACGGCAGTGAAAGCGCCGAGTCCTAACCACTGGACTGCCAGGGAATTCCCATACCACCTGTTTTTGTAAGGCCTGTGAGCAAAGAATGGTTTTTGTTTTTAAATGTTTGGAAAAAGAAAATCAAAGAATAATATTTCATGACACCTGAAAACTATATGAAATTCAGCTTTCAGTGTCCAGAAATAAAGTTTTATTGGAACATACCTAAGCTTATTCATTTGTGTATTGTCTATAGGTGCTTTGTGCTGCAGTGACAAAGTTGAATAGTCGTGACAGAGACTATCTGGCCCATAATACCTAAAATATTTATCATCTGGCTCTTTACTCACAGTTGCCAACCCCATAACTAGCCTGTCAACATGGTTTAATCTTAAGAACATAATATGGAACACAACAAAAAACTAGTTGCAGAAGAAATTGGGTACTAGTTATATCGACTTCAGCATGTAAATCAGCTCTGCAGATCTTACAGGTCATACAGATGGAGTAAAGGTGTAAAAGCACTCATGGGGATGCTGAACACAAATTTAGCATGAACGGTTGCTTTTGGGAAGAATGAGGTTGGAAAGGTACACGATCAGTTGTATCTGTATTGTTCTGCTCCGTAGAATTCTAAAGGATATACAGCAGAGAATCAAGATTTTATAAAGCGGGTTGGTTGGTGCCTGAGTATCATCTGGATGTCTTCATGCTTGAACTATTTTACATTAAAAAATTATTTATTCATTTTTAGCTGCATTGGGTCTTCGTTGCTGCACGCAGGCTTTCTCTAGTTGTGGCGAGCGGGGGCTACTCTTCGTTGTGGTGTGCGGGCTTCTCATCGCGGTGGCTTCTCGTTGTGGAGCACGAGCTCTAGGCGAGCGACCTCTAGAGTGCAGGCTCAGTAGTTGTGGCGCACGGGCTTAGTTGCTCTGCGGTATGTGGGATCTTCCTGGACCAGGGCTTAAACCCATGTTCCCTGCATTGGCAGGCGGATTCTTAACCACTGCGCCACCAGGGAAGTCCTACATTTTTTAAGTGAACAGGAACCAAAAAGGATTAGTATCCAGAATATAAAGGACTTCTACAAGTCAAAAAAAAAAAGAGAACCTCCTCAATAAAAAAGTGATAAAAGAATATGAACAAGCTGTTCACAGAAAAAGACTAAATGGCTAATGAAAATGAAAAGATGCTCATTTCACTAAAAATCAGAAAATTGCAAATGAAAACAGTAATGGGATACCACTCACACCATCAGACAGGCCAGTCATTGTAAAATTTCACAGAGATATGAAGAAACAGGAACTCTCAAACTACTGGTTTGACTGAAAATTGGTACACCGCATCTGGAGAGTGATTTGTCAGTATCCAGTAAGACTGAAGGTGAGCACACCCCAAATTCCACAGTTCTAGTTTAAGGTGTTTACCTTCGAGAAATTCTGGCACATGTTCATTCGAGCATTGTTGAAAGGTGATACATTAGAAACTAAACATCCACCAACAGGAGAAAGGATAAATGACTTGTGATGCAGTCATACTGTGGATAAACTATTAAAATGGTAGAGCTGTAGATATTAACATGGGTAAGTCTCAAACATAACGTTGAGTAGAAAAAGCAGCATTAAAAGGATGCGTACATTATGCCCTTTATGTAATTTTAAAAATGCAAACAACCATATATATGCTATTTATGTCTTACAATTAAAAACACATATGGTAAAGATGTTAGCATTTATTAAAACTAAGTATGGGCAAGTGCTTGTTACAGTACTCTGTAATTTTCTAAGAATGTTTGAAATGATTCTTAATTTAAAAATTGAGGGGAAAAGGAGTGACTGGGAGCTGAAATGAAAATACTGATAGATAAAAGAGGCAACTCTTAAAAAGTTTGGTTGTGAAAGGAAGCAGAGAGAGGAAGACAGGAGTTCCTGTCCCGTGGTTTCTATTTTCTCTCTGGAGTGTGATGCAAGGTTATCACCTGACGGTCAAGGCTGGGGCGAGAGGTTTGAGGAGAGTGGAGAGGGTGTCAGATAGTCATATTGGGGAATCGGAGCTCCTTAATTACGGAACGATGTGTTGGCAGCCAGCGTTGGGTGTCCACTTGAGATAGTGATAGTGATTCTGTGGTGATACCCCAGTCTACACAGCTGGGCAGCTTTTTTCCAGCAAAGCTCAACTGTAGGAGTACAGACACAGAAGAAAAGTGAGCTCATTGTAGTCAGACAGGCTTAGGTTTTGCTGCCAGTCAGATGCGATGGCAAGTGAGCAGGGAAGGGGGTCCAGGCGATGAGTACTGGTTACCAGGAGCGTGGGCTGGGGAGGTGGTGGGAGTGGGGTGAAGGGGAGCCCGACAGCTAGGAGGGGCTGGTGCACAGGGAAGGGGAGGCCCAGGGTCATGGGCCCCGTGGTGAGAGCGCCATGGGGATGCTCGAGCACGGGAGCCAGAGCATCTTTGGAGCTTTGATTTCTGAAGGGAGCTGCCTTCTCTGGGATGATGCGTGCAGTGAGCGTCCTCTGAAGGGGCGACTGAGCAAGGGAGTCGGGTCGTCGGCGGAGTTGGGAGCAGCTCCCGTGTGCGCGTGGAGGCTGCGCGGGATGAGGGCAGGAGGCGGTGTGGAGAGGATGAGGCCTCGAGTGACCGGAGTGTATGGTGGGGTGAGCCTCAGTCTGGCCGGGCTTCACAGTCACAGGGAGGAATGTCATGGTCTAGAACTGCACTGTTCAGTACAGCGGTGCTGCCCACCACAGCTGTTTAAATCTAGCTGCGTTGCAAGCATTCACGAGCTCGTGTGTATGTGGCCGGTGGCCACGGTATCGTACTGTGCACATGGAGGGCGTTTTCTGTCTTCACAGAAAATTCTTTCGGCAGTGCTGGTCTGGGAGGAACAGGCAAGGTGCTCTTGCTTCACCTTAGGGCCCTGAGCTCGACGGGGCATTAAGGGTGTGAAGTGCGGTGAGGGGCTGGGCCGGGGTGTTCGGAGCCGGGTACACGTGACGGTACCTAAATCTTGACTGTTCTTCTGAAACCAAGAATAACAATTCAGTTGGAGCTGAAAACTGTAAAATAGAGTTCATCTAGCTAAAATAAGATTGTTTTATGCTGTTTTTAAATTCCTGTGTAAATGTGGAAATAATATTTCAGAGCAGGTTGTTTTCTGTATGTGCTCAGTCTAAACTGGAGCACAGATCGTGCAATGCCTGAGAACACTTCTCGTCCTCACAGCACACTGGCGAGCTCCGACGTCAGCCGGCGGAAGTGGCTGATCCCGGGAGCAGAGCATTCCATCTTCACTGGGCAGCCTCTGGACACGCGGGACAGCCAGGCAGACAGCCAGCCGGAGGACACCTGCCTTCCTGGGTGAGACAGCTCCGTCGAAGATCATATTTAGAGACTGTTAGGTTTTCTTAGAGATTTCAGTTGCCTTTCAAAGTTCAGGAAGTTGTAAAGAGCCATCTCCTTGTTCCTTTTATGTCTTAATTTTGATTTTTACTTTATTTTGAAAGCCTAGTGCTTTTCGGAAATTTTCCTTTTGTAGGCCTTGTGGAGCTATCTCCACCTGTGCCGCTGGCACAGTGCTGTGCCCTGTGCACGGGCTTACAGTTCGGACAGGAGGTTGGTCCTCACCCTCCAGATAGCTGAGTCCCCCATGAGCAACCTCGTTCATTTACTCCAGAATGCCATATAAATATTTTACTTCTGAATGCTCTAGGCTGTGAAAAGGATTGGGAAGCACTGTTCTGTTGTATTCAGGCTCAATTTTATTGATTTGCCTTGTGAAGCATATGCATTCATTGTGGAATAACTGTCAACCCTCATGTGATTCCCCTAGTAATCCCAGTAAACCACCTTAGTTCAGGCTCTGCTACAACAAATTACCCTTGACTGGGTGGCTTAAGCAACAAGCAGTTATGTCCTCCAGTTCTGGAGGTGGGCAGTCTGAGATCGGGGTGCCAGCATGGTTGGGTCCTGGTTCTGTCCTCACATGGCCTTTCTTTGGTCCATGTGTGCAGGGAGAGATCAAGATGTCTCTTCCTTATTTTACAAGGGCACTAATCCCAGCTTGGGGGCTTTACCCTCGTGATCTCATCAAAACCTAATCACCTCCAAAAGGTGAGGACAAGAATTTGTCATAAGAATCGCATTCAACATAAGAATTCTGGGGAGACACAAATATTCCGTTCATAGCACCCTGTGTCTTACCATTATTATTTAAGGTACCATTCTCCTCTGGAAAAGCATCCTTCACCTGGAAGTTCACCAACAAGTTTATTGATAAAAAAACAAAGAGACACTTCAGACACACCAATCATGAAAGCTTTGAAAGAACTTGATGAAGAAAAAGTATTTAAAAATTGGGGCACACAGACGGAGAAAGAGGATACCTCAAATAGTAAGTATTTTATTCCTTGTTTGATAGAAATATAGATATATAGATCTCTTCCCCTTTCTCCCCCAATTATATTGCCTTCTTAAAATGAAATGCCTCAAGTAATAAAATAAAAGGTTAAATTTATTTTTATGCTGTTTTGGCCCCATTGCAGACAGTTGAATCCCCTAGTTGTTAATTTTTTTTTAAGTAATTAATTAATTAATTTGGCTATGACGGGTCTTAGTTGCAACACGTGGGATCTTCATTGAGGCATGTGGGATCTTTTGTTGCGACGTGCTGACTCTTCATTGTGGCACGTGGGCTTCTCTCTGGTTGTGACGTGCGGGTTTTCTCTCTCTAGTTGTGGTGCTCAGGCTCCAGGGCGTGTGAGCCCAGTAGTTGTGGCACGCCGGCTTAGCTGCCCTGCGGCATGTGGGATCTTAGTTCCCAGACCAGGGATTGAACCCCCATCCCCTGCATTGGAAGGTGGATTCTTTACCACTGGACCACCAGGGAGGTCCCCCCCAGTTGTTAATTTATCATTGTCATCACATAGGTACCTTTTCAAATGACATATTATGTTCTGATTATTAAAGATTTACGTGGCATTCTTAAGGATATTTGAAAACTTTCCACATCAAAAAGTTATGACAGGCATTTGGTGTTCATAAAGTGAGATGTAACATTTCCTACTCTCCGTTTCTTGCTTACTGAGCATCTATCAGTAGGACAAGAAGTATGTTTAATACTGTTTATTTCACAGGTCCGGGCACTTGTACTTGCTCTGGTGCTTATTTGGTTGGGCCTGCTAATTACGTCATTAACGTCTTTGTCTTTGGCATTGCCTTTCCAAAGCAGTATCCGCTAGTAAATAAATTAGTGACCTGCTTTCTAAAAATAGACTCTTGAAAAATCACCTTGAATGCCAGTTGTAAACAGAGAACCAGAATGAATTCATTAAAAAGTCCCACGTTTTTCTTCATCAAGCATTTTTTAGCATTGTAATGTGCATTTTGCAAGTAATCATTATAATCTAGATGGTGAGAAGAATTGCTTGCTTGATGTAACCATCTGTTAATAAAAAGCAGATAACTGAAGCTAGGTTTGTTTTGTTTTTTTGTTTTTCTTTTTTTACATTTTTCTGTTACAGAATTAGTGACTCCTCAGCCAACTGACACTTCAGTCAATGCAAGTCGGTCCCCAGAGAAAGGTGCCCAGCAAAGACAAAAGAGATTTAATTCTGCTTCACAGAGATCGTCATCTTTACCACCTTCAAATCGTAAATCAAGTACTCCAAGTAAGAGTTAGAGGTTTATGTCTCTTGGGCTTGGAAGAGTGGCATCTGAGCCATACACACTGTTTGATGCTTTCTGTGTCCCTTACACTCTTCCTAGCACCTAGTACAGTGCTCTGAACACAGAATCCCTAAATACGATCTTGTTCAATAACACCATCTGATTGCACAGTTACTATGACTATAACTGAAGAAATTCTCACTGTTTATCAAAGTGAGATTTTTGAGTGTGTCCCACAAATGTTTTGCAACTAATACCACTTAACAGTTTTTGAGACAAACTCAACTAGATATTTTGACAACTATCTAATTAAACAGTAGTTCAAACAAATTAAGCTAGCCTGAAAAATGATGTTTTTTTCCATATATTTACCTAAGGTTACTCAGCATTAGTCACCTTTTTCTTTAGCCAATTATAAGTATGGTCTTAAAGTTAAGCATTGGGCCTCTGTATCCTTAATTTCCATTTCCATAAGTGCTGAGGAGATTCGTGTATGACTGTGTTATTAGGAATGTTCACTAGTGCACTGGTGTTTCCATCTTATTTCCAGTCGACTTCTAAAATCCTGAAAAACCAGTTTTGAGTCAGAGCGCTGCAACTACAGTCCGATACACTAAAATCTTGCCAGTGGTTTCCTCTAGATGTTAGGATTATGAACTATTTTTACTTTGTATACTCTTATTTATCTTTGAAAAAGTTTTACAATGAAAATGTATTCTTAGTTAGAAATAAGGTACTGAAAAAGAAGCTATGCTCTGCCAACCTAGCACATACATAGAAGGAACAGACTGTCTCCTCTTCGTTTTCCTCTGTAGCGAAAAGAGAGATTATGTTAACACCAGTGACTGTGGCTTATAGTCCAAAGCGATCCCCTAAAGAAAATTTGTCCCCAGGATTTAGTCATCTACTTAGCAAAAATGAAAGCAGCCCGATTCGGTAAGTTCTCTAAAATTGTTGAATAAAATATATATAGTATTGATTTTTTAAAAATGTCAACTTATGCCTCTAGCTGTCACTAATTTTTAAGTTGTTAATGGGGATTCTGTGGATTTAAATCATTTAAATAAATGTCATACTAAAAATAAAAAAGTACTATAATACGTGAAAACAGTTTTGAAGTATGTAAACTGGCTCCTATAAAATTTAAATACTGCCTCAGAACCTCTTCCAGCTTTTGGATATAGAATGATAATTCTTTGTTTTCCTGAAAATGTATAAGATACAGGGAGAATTGGGGGCCATTTGTACAAGAAGTGGGCTGTCCTGGTATGGCCCTGGCACTAAACACAAGTTTACCTGTGCTCCTGAGAAAGTTCTCTCTGAAGTGTGGTTGGGAGTGGCTGTGGGGGGAGGGCCACTGACCCCTAAGACATGAGGGCTGGTGGCCCAGCTCCGTCAGGCTCTTGGGGAAAATTACCGAAGCACATTGAACCTCAGTTTCCTCTTCTATAAAACGGGGATAATAATGCCTACCTGCTTATTTCATATGGTTGTTACAAAGATCGGGTGAGATAATGTATTGGTAAATGCTTTAAGTCGCCAGTATGTAAATATAATTTTGTGTTATAAAATATAAATTAAATTTCAGTTAAAAAAAATTATATGACCACCTTTCTCTTTTAAAAATACGTGAATATGTAAGTTAACTGGATGCCAGCTCATCTTTCTAGTGGAGATAGGGAACGTCAGTTAACACTTTTTTTCTCACAAGTAACTTGCTTCATTCAATAGATTTGATATACTTTTGGATGATTTAGATACTGTTCCTGTGTCTACAGTACAACGTCCCAATCCAAGGAAACAACTCCAGTTTCTTCCTCTAGATGACTCAGAAGGTACCTTTTCCTAAAAAAATGTTATGGTTTTAGTCTTTCATTTTGTGAGTTTCTGGTATCTTTTCAAGGTTCTAAGTGTCATTATATCCTGCACTTAGATCTTTTTTTACCCAAGGGCCTCTAAAAATAAGCATTTGTGACACTCATATTGTGTCAGTGTTGTTATGCTCATTGGAAAGTTGGGAAACCGAGGCACAGGGGAATGTTAATCTTTAATTACCAGGGCCATACTGTTCAGTTTTTTATATTCTGTAACTTATATGCACCTTCTTTTTCTCATTTATATTTTAAGTTTCTTTTTCTCACTTATCTTATAAAGTTATAAGATAATGTATGTGAAATCACTTGGGTAGGCCCTTAAAATACTAACTCTGTAATGTTGGTTATATGTCCACTAAATGTGTTGTTTAGTTTTTAAACTTTTTTTTTGCTTTAAGTTTATTTAGGGAAGTTGTGAAGATTGTCAAACTGAGGGCAGGGCTTTTAGAATTCTGTGGAGAAAATAACTGAGTATCTATGACTCATTATGTATCTCTTTTCATTACATTCTTTTTGGCCGTGTAGCAGCCATTTCCAGAAAGTGGAGTTGGGTAACATATTTAGTATGTACATGCTCTGTTAGAAGAGCTGATAAGAAATAAAAGAAACTTCTTTTCTCTCTGACAGAAAAAAAATACTCAGAAAAAAACACTGACATCCATGTTAATCATAGCTCTTCCCCCGAACCGTTGCCAAGTGGAGTGAAGAAAGTCTCCGTGAGATCAGCCTGGGAGAAGAATAAACCAGTTAGCTATGAACAGTGTAAGCCTGCCTACGTACCACCACAGGGTAATGACTTTGAGTATACAGCAAAAATTAGGACCCTAGCTGAAACGGAACGGTTTTTTGATGAACTTACAAAAGAAAAAGACCAGGTAAAAACAAACATAAAAAAATGTCTTAAATCTTTTTCTGCACCTAATGCTTATGTCTGAGGAATAGTCAGAAGGGAATTATTGAGTCAAACCCAGGAAGTTACTGTGGATGCCACACAAAGCCGCACTAGAAACGTGTGTGAGCCAAGCTGTTGTTGCTAATTGTGACAGAGGGAACTTATGCGAAGTTGAGATGGACAAGAAAATACTAGGCTGAAGTCTTTTGTCTCCATTCTGTTATAAACCTCCCTGCCACTAATTGGAATTCTCCTGTTTTTATTTAAACATTTTTCTGTGTTAACAGATTGAGGCAGCACTAAGCCGAATGCCTTCTACTGGAGGACGAATCACTCTGCAGACAAGATTGAATCAGGTGAAGTGTCTTACCCTGAGTCTGCTTCGGAGGCTTGGTGCTAGTCAGGGCTCCATTTAACCACGATGATTTTTTAATATCACAGTTTTTAGGCACACTGCAACAGTCGGTCAAAACTTTTAGCCTTTACAGGAAGTGTTTGGTAATGATAGCATATTTTATAACTGCATGCTAGCTTTCAGGAACAAAAAGTGATTTTACCTTTATACTTCTAAGAAAAAGGTGTTCATGCCATCATGTTTTCAAGAACCTAACTTGGGAGCAAATGGCAATATGTCTATTAACAGATTTTACATTTTTAAGGCTCTCGCATTAAATCTCCCTTTTTTGTGTTTGTTTTTTCCTCCCCAATCTGCAATTTATCTCTGAACCCCTTTCCATTTAGTAGACATGTAAAACAGTGGCACTTTGCAACTGGAATAGATGTGAGGTTAAAAAGAGAGGTGTGATTCCATTATTGAGCAGGAGATGGTGCAGGCGAAGTGGGCCGTGTACATTTTTTTTAGTTGCTTTTCAAAGAGAATTAAAATGCATGAAACCATGGAACATTTTAAATCTCTTTTTGTAACATTTTAAACATAACAGCAATGATATGTCTCTTATATAACTGCAAGCTTTGGCTTTTCAATGCCTTAATGTCAGGAAAAGTTCAGTTTCAGATTGATCTGTGAGAAAGACACACAGAAAATAGCAGAGGTCTTTTTCTAGGGCCTGTATCCTTAACTTCTCTTTTTTTCTGACTTTCTTTCATTTTTTTTTTTGTTGTTGTTCTGAACATTTTTATTCAATAATTT
The DNA here is from genome assembly GCF_000442215.2 of Lipotes vexillifer. NCBI lineage: Eukaryota > Metazoa > Chordata > Mammalia > Artiodactyla > Lipotidae > Lipotes > Lipotes vexillifer. Next base: position 1,906,999 of record NW_006774065.1, read on the forward strand.
GTCAAAGTCAACACATGAAATTCATTTTAAAATAGTTTACTGGGGGGACTTCCCTGGCGGTCCAGTGGTTAAGACTCGGTGCTTCCAATGCAGGGGGTGCAGGTTCAATCCCTGGTCGGGGAACTAAGATATCCCGCATGCCGTGAGGTGCAGCCAAATAAATAAATAAACAAACAAACAAATAAATAAAATAAAACAGTTTACTGGGAAAGCAGAAGGAAAACTTGTTCATACTCTAATTCTAAATGTATCTGAAACTTCTGTTTAATATATTTTTTTTACATAATGATGATAAGCTCTTAAAATAAGACTTAAAGGGCCCTAGGTTCTGTTCATATATGTCAAAGCTATTTCAATCCAGTAAGAAGACAAATGGCAGCAAAAAAGGGCTGAGGATGCTTGTGTATGATTCATAAGTAAAAAAGGTAAAATTGGGCAAAAAATATTGAAAAATGCTTGGCCTCACCAATGAGTAAAAACAACCCACACATTTAAACAAAAGCATCATTTTTAAAGTATCACATTGGCAGGTATTTAAAAACAAAAAACAAAAAACCACCAGAACCTGGGCTAGGGAAAAGCTTATCCTTGTACACGCGAGTGGAAGGAGAAAGCGTCACAGACTTTCTGGAGTTCAGCTTGACATGTATCCAAAGCTTTAAAATTTTACACTTCTTTGGACCTAGCATTTTTACTTTTGGGAATGATTCCTAAGGCAGTATTTATAGGTGTGTGTAGAGGTATGTTTCAGAATATATATTGCAGCATTATTTGTGATATATGAAATTAGAAGCAACCTAAATTTCAACTAAAAGATTCTTGATTAAATATGGTATATCTGATGGAATATTGCACATTAATTACAATGATGTCATAAAGTATATTCCATAACAAGAAAAGTTAAATTGAAAAACATTCTGAAGTAGAGTTTGATTCTGATTTTACTTTTCTTGAAACTGGTGTTCCTATCTGCAGAAAAAAACAGGAAAGGGGAACAGTGGTTATTTGTTACTTCTTGCTCGTCTGTCTTCTAAAAATTCTAAAACGAACGTGTAATTTTTTTTACAATTTAAAGTTGTTGAAGAGAAAATTTTTAAGTTTTATTTCAGGATACCATTGGAGTTAATATCTAATAAAGTATCTAAAATGATGAATATATATTCCAGGTACTATTTAACAGTAGTACTATTTATTTAAAAATAGCGTTTGTTACACTGACTCATTGTGAAATATCTTGTTTCTTGGAAAAGTCTCCTCCAGCGTTTTCCCTCTTTTTTAACCTAGAAATTTTTGTCAGAAGAAAGTTATCTGATATACTTGTAAGTGGGATACGGCACCAGTCAGATGTGTCCGTTTCTTCTGGCGAAATGTGTGAAGAACCTTCTAGGTTCCTCTTATACTGTTCTCAGTTCAACGGAGTCAAATAATTCTCTCCTTCTATTTAAAGATAAGCAGTTATCTTGAATGGTTGAAAAGTTGATTTATGTTTAGTTTAAAAGAAATAAGGTAAATGACGATTTGTGTAAAAACCAAAATGATTGTAATTTTGATGTTTATACTTGCTCTTTTGCTGAAAGAAAAGTCATTTTGGTGGTAATTATAGAATCGGTGAACTTGATGTAGAATTCTAATTAAGTTTTTTCCATGATTTTCACCCAGGAAGCCTTGGAAGATCGTTTGGAGAAGATTAATCGAGAGCTGGGTTCAGTTCGTATGACATTAAAGAAATTTCATGTTTTGCGCACCTCTGCAAATCTTTGAGATTTGTAGCCATTAAATGTTGAGACAGTTTTGTTTGCACTAATGTGTAATTATGCACTCAGAAAAGGCAAACTATTTTGTACTGTTTATAAGCTTTCACACAGTAGTTTTACAATCATGCTATTCTTTACACTTGCTATTTTATACTTCAAATGGCCACATATTTTCAAGATATTTTTGTTATGCTCAGGAATCTCTTGTATATTTTACTATTTAAAAAGTATTATTTTTAAATAGTATATATATCCAATTTATATCAAGAATAAGGAAATGTAAATAGGGGAGACAGCTTTGTTTCTAAACAAATAGTGTTATCCTTTTACCATTAACTTTGCACACCAATTTTATAAACTTGTCCTACGTTGTGAATATGATTCTTTTTTTTTTAAATAAATGCTTAAGAACAGCTTCCGTAATGATAGACTAATACATGCTGAATGCAAAAAAAAAAAAAAAAAAAAAAAAAAAAAAAAAAAACCAAAAAACAGCATACCCTGGATTTAGTTGTGTTGAAGTTTTTTAAAAATAGTAATGTAATTCGTGTTTGAACCGTGTCTTAGAGTGGATATTGGAATAGTTAATAATGGAAATGTTGGAAATAATGGAATATTGGAAAGCTTTGAAAGTAAGAATATCTCATTTTGTTTCCCTTAAACTTCATTATTTGTAAGAAAGAAAAATGATAGAGATGTAATTCTCTAATTTTGTGATAGATGTAGTACTTTTCAGAAAAGTTTAACAACTGGGGACTTGTAGCTTTCTGCCCATCATTCTGAATGTAATTTGTGTCCCGCCCTTGACAATGAGGTGATAAAGCTTGGATGGAAATACAGGCCACCACTCAGGTTGTAAGAGCAACCCCAGTTTCCTCAGTGTACGTGTCCTCAGCTGTCAGATCGTCATGAAGACATTTTTAACCCCTCTCCGCACCCCCCCACC
>NW_006774065.1:1909708-1914161 GCF_000442215.2 Lipotes vexillifer
CACCCCCCCACCCCCACCCCCGCCAAAAAGAAAAATAAATACTCCCATAGTAGCTGCTGTAAGAACAGATGAGAGCAACCTTCCCTGCTTGTTACTGGACAGGGAACGTGTCTAGATAGAGCTCGGTGCCTTTCGCGTGGCCGGCCTTGGCAATGCCTCCTGGCTCTCAGAAGTAGCACGTGGGCAGGAAGCTGTGCTCTGATTGGGAGCGTAGCAGGTAGAGGTCCTGACTTCTGGTCGGGTCCAGGCTGCTTAGCTGCCCACCTTTTGGTGGCCAGCCAGAACCCAGTGCCCACATATTCAAGCTCGGTGTGTGTTGACAAACACTCATTCCAAACTTTCACCATTGATTCCCACTGATTCCGGTTTTACAGTTTGGTTTACTTTTGAGCTTTTTCTCCTTCTTCTGTGGCTCTTGATAGCATGTAGTTATATTGAGCCAAGCCACCCATTATTCCATTAGGGTATATGTATGCCTTCGAGCAGGGGTCTCAGATAATCTCTGAGCACCCTTCACCGGAGCTTCCCCTGCCTGAGCTCGGGCCTGGCGCCTGCAGCCTCCCTGCTCAGCTCTGGGGTTCCCAGCAGGCGGGGGTCGCCTGACAGCGGCCTCTCTTGCTCCTTCCTGTCCGTGAATCAGACCTTTGCTTCCAACTCCTGCAACCTGTTGGAGACCTCCAGCTAATCAGTTGCTCATCAGCAGAATCAAGTGCCTTATTCTTGGTGTTTTTTCCTAGTCTTTTTTTCTTTTTAATCTCCTAGTTACAGTGAAGAAAACGTTCTTTTTAATCAAGTTCCAGGAGAGCTTGTGTCAAGACTTAATAAAGGGGTCGACTTTACCGATGATACTCCCTTTAATGTGTTCCTATACGTGACATTAAAAACTAACTTGAAAATTATTAGGATGTTTCATTGTTCCCTACTTTTATTGTAAAGTCTAGTACATTCTTAAGAATAGGAAATGGCCACTTCAGAAGAGATGAGAGTTTTCTCTTGTCAGGGAGTTACCTTCTTAGTAGCCTTATTCCAATCTTAAGCCCCATTAAAATGTCTTCTGCACCTCTCAGGAAACATGTGCTTTGATTTGTGACGTGTGTAATAGGTTGGAAGTATCAGTCACTTATTTTAAAATTAAGAAAAAAAAATTTTTTCTTCGTAGCTGTGAAGAAGGGCACCAAGGAAAATCCTTTCAGCCGCGTCTTTCCCTTTGGTAATGCTTAACGTGCACATACTCCATTTAAAAACAACCTGAAAGCTGGAGAGGTGGCAAGCTTAAAAAGCAACTGTTGTTGCTGTCTGGGGCTGAGCTGCAGTTAGTAAAAAACCTAAGTGAATCTTCCACTTCTGGGAAGTGCCTTTTAAAATGCAAGTAGAGTTACTGCTCTCCTTTTCCCTGGATCTACCCCTTTCCTTTCCCTGAAAAGCCTCCTGAGGTGGGGGGAATGTCCTCTGTCCTTCAAGGGTCCCAAGTAGATGCAGCTACTAGGCAGTGCTAGGACTGCAGCAGCTGGCCAGGGGACAGGCGAGCCAGACAGACCTGGGTCACACCCTGCTCAGGGCTGCCTTCCTCCACGTAAAGATAAGAAGCTGCCTTCCATTGTGAGAGCTTATGTAAAGTGCCTGGTGTCTAGTAAGTTTTCAATAAACAGTACATTTCCGATTCATTCTGGGTTATTAAATAGGCTTTTGAAGTAGCAATTTCAGTGCTTTCTTAGATAGAAAAGTAGACATGTGTCCCCAGCAATTGACTTTAAAACTGCCTTGGGTTGGTTGACATTTGTTAGGTGGTCTAAGCTGTTCTCTCCATCTTTTTGCAAAAAATGAGCTTTCTTTAAGTGAGCTGTGCTCATTTAGAGTTTAAATGGTGTGTTTTTAATGAGTAATTGATAACTTGGCTAATGTAAGTTCAGAAGCCCTGTGATCTTAAGTAAAGTAGATGATTTGGGGGTTATTTGATATAGGCTGTTTTACCCAAAAAAAAAAAAAAAAAAAAAAAAGTATTGCCAATATAATCAAAATAATTGCACCTTTGAATGTTCCATAATTAGACTTCTAAAGGTGCTGGCCTGTGACACAGGAGCACATGAAGGAAGTGGTTGCCACTGAACGTTTGGAAGATCTATATGAAGATTATGATTTGCTTTTGGAGTTTGATAAGCAACCAAAATTTGTTCCCCCTTTTAACTCAGAAAAGCCAGGTGCTTTGCTGAATGCTATTTGAATTCTGAACTCTGTACTTATAAATGTAGAGAAGTTAGACATTTTTGTCATTTTAATTTTTAGATATCTCAAAAACAGTTTTCACTAAATTTTAATGTGCCATTTGTGCTGTGAGTCTTTAAGAAGCTTTAAAAAATAAATACATATCTAGAGCCCTTTAGGAATCATAAAGGTAAATCATATTTACCCATCATAAGTGATTGTACATGGTTATGAGATTTGCAGGTCTAATTAAACCAATTATATTGCACAGATTTTGCAGGAAATAATTTCCTGCCTTGCCAAGAGTTCTGTGGCAGTTTAATATGTTAAACTACACCAGTATTCTTAGGACCTGTTTGTTAAGCCTTCCCCTTTTGATTTGTGTTTTATTTCAGCAGACCCCTCTCAAATAGGAGGAATCAAGCCATAAATTTGCATTTGCTGGACATTATATGTCATGTCATCGCTGTGACTACAGACTTCAAAGATAATGTTTTATTCACAATTTCACTGTAACAGTGACCAATATAATGTGAGAAATTTACTTCCTATAGTGCTGCTGACATTAGACAAAGACCAGTGCTTGTTGCAGTTTTTAAATCTAGTCAAATGCTGGAGTAATGAAATTGTAAGCTCCATGAGAGCAGGGACCATCTCCTCTTCATTCTTGAACACAGGCACTTAATAAATATTTGTGCATACGAATAATTGTGATATTAGTGTATTTATTCCTACCGGCTAACTGTGGGATCTGGTTTTTAATGGTGTTAAGTCTTCTGAGTTACTGGTCTGAGGGCAGTCATTGCAGGGTTACAGTGGCAGCCGTCCAGGTGCTCCGTTCCGACTGGCCTGCAGGCAGAGCCTCACTCTGGAGATCTGTATGCTCTGAAACCATTTTTTTTTTCTTTTTACTTTTATTATTAGGTCAAAGCACAAGTACAGGGAGAATAGCAGCAAAAGGGTCTGTCATCCAATCCGGTTTCCACGGGTCCTCAGGCAAGGAGGACGGTTGTACAGGAGACAGATGATGACTCAATCCCTGGCCGACTCAGAACAGCATTGGGGCTGAAAACCGTCAATGGGTCTTAGGGCACCCCTTGGTGGAGGGAAGGAGTTGAGGGTTTAGTGTTTATGGGGACCCCTTCACTTGTCTCCGTGTGATCGTAAGGCAGGTGTTTTGAGGCAAGCTGTGTTACAGTGGCTCTCCTGGCCCATGCAGTGTCCAAGGAGATGGGACAGCCTTTGGTCAGGGTTGTTCTCTGACTTGATCTGAACTCATCTTGGAGTGCTCTCCCTTGAGCCTGCCCTTGCCCTTCCAAGGGAAAGCGCTCCCCCGCTCCTCTCGACCTTGTAAGGCGGTGCTTAATGATAGGTAAACTACCCATAGGTTTTGGGTGTGCCCCATTTAATTCAGTTACTTCAGATCTTGACAAACAAGGCCTTCCTTGCTCAGTCTAAGTATATGCTTTATGATTTCCTTTAAATTTCACTCAGTACCCTCTTGGTCCGACTGGAGCGTCCATCGGGAGGGCGCATCACGATGAAGCTCTTTCTGATCCTCTCTGCCAGTTCCCTGAGGTCAGGGAATAGAACTTACCCTCTGGCTACTATTACTCCCACGACTTCCGATGACCAAAGAGCATTTTCAGTTTTTGGTCCAGACCATATTTGGGATCCTGAGGAGAGAACTCCTTGATGCCTATTTCTGCAAATCGGGTCGGTAACTGATGCAAGTACCCGGCATCAAGGTTTGGACTTCAATTAACTATCTTTGGTTTGTCCACACATTCCAAATGCCTTCGGAAGTCTTCCGCAGTTCGTTCCCCTTGATTTGCCATTTTACTCCCGAAGGACTTGATTTTTTTGTTTTGTTTTTTTTTCCAATTTCTGCAGATCTGCTCGTTCCCTTCCCCTCTTACTGTTCACGAGTCTCCCCGATAGGCGAGGCCGATGGTGTTAAAAGGGCCGAGAGGTCGTGGGCCAGGTCCAGCGCCCGGGGCCTCCCGCGCGGAAGCGAGCCCCGGGCTTTCGGGGGTCGCCGGGGCGACAGCACACCCGGCGCCGGAGCGGGGTCACCAAGTTTGCCGGGTTGCTCCGGGCGGAGGCCGGACCTCGGGGAGGGCGGAGGCGGCGGGCGGCTCCCCGCGTGGCCTGACGGAGGCGCAGGCCTGCCGCCGAGTGAGGGAATGCGAGGCGGGCCCGGCGCGCACGGGCAGCAGCGGCCGCTGGGGCGCGCGGGGCACGGCGGCGC
>NW_006774065.1:1914734-1932156 GCF_000442215.2 Lipotes vexillifer
GGTGCCGGGCGCCGGGTGGGGACCCTGGGCGGGCGGCGGCTCCCGGAGGCCCAGGCCCGCCCGCCCGCCCGCCTGCCTGTCCGCCGGCCCGCGCGCTCGGCGGGAGGGAAAAGTAGGAGACCCGGGCCCCGCCGCCCCGCGCGGGGAGGAGGGTCTGGCGCGCGGGGATCCCGGGCTCAGGAAATCGCCCCCAGCCCGGCCCCTCGGGAGGCGCTGGCCCTCGGGATTCAGGGGGTCCCCCGACGCTAATGCCGAATTTCCGTCGGTTCCGGCTGGGGCGCGGAGGACTCCCCTCCCCCAGTGACAAGTGTCAACGGCGGCCGTGGGGCAGGTGTGTGTGCAGTGCTGGGAAAGGGCCGGGAGGAAGTGGTGGCCAAAGCCCTCGGTCTAGCCTTCTGGGCTTCCCGCCTCCACCTGGACGGCCCTCCAGCGCTGGCCTGGCGGGGTGGGTGTCCGGGGCCTGAGCCCGGGGTGCGGCCCTCAGAGAGGGGGCCAGGACTGGGAAGAAGTCCTGCCGGCGTCCCCCTCGCTGGAGGAAAGTCTGGCCTCTCTCCATCCCGTGAGTCTCCCTTTGCTGTTGTAACCTGAGGGGCCGGCGCTGTCTCAGAGCGCCGAGCTTCCTCCCTACCCGCCTCAGCCTTGCTTGTCAGGGGCAGGGCTGATGGGGAACTTGGGGAGAGGGAAACGCTAGTGCCCGCCTCCGCCATAGCCGGGAAACCTCAAGTGGACACTCCGAATAAATAGAGTGTGTTTGCTGTAGGCAAATGTCGTTTCAAGGCAAAGCTTTAGCTCTGTCCCTTTTCAACGCATTTGCTGGCCCTGCGTAAATTCCAAATTCCTCATCCTACACTCCTCTCCCTGCCTCTGAAATATGGACTGGGGCAGTTCTCCAAAGTCTCAGGCCTCCCTGCGTCCTCCCCTTCAGAATCAGGGTTCTTCAAAGGGGACCTCCTCTGAGCATCTTTCTTGGTCCCCTCCTAGCTCTCTCCCCAGCCCCTACCTGGGAGCCACTGGGGCTATAGGCTAGAGCCCCCCGCCTCCTTTCTGAGGGGACTGTGGTAAATGCTCCCCGTCATCTGAATCTCCCCTGCGGCCAAGCCCCCAGCGTGACTCATCTCTGCTCTGAACCCCCACTGCACCTTATCTGTGTCTCTTGTGTGACTCTTATCACCGCCTGCCTTATTTTATAGTTACTTTTGTGCCTGGCTTATCTCCCCAGCTGGATTGTGAGCTCCTGGAGGATGGAGGACAGGGGTGGAGTTTGATTCATCCCTGGTCCCCTGCCCTGAGTCAGCACCCTGTGCACCATCAGCGTCAGTGTCTGGATGCACTAGAAGCCCCCTCCCCAGCTTGCCTCTGGGGACCTAGCTTATCTGACTCCTGGACGGTCCCTGTTAAATTCTTCTTCTGTGATCAGAGGAGATTCCCAGGCCTCTCCCTTTGCAGAGAGAAACACAGTGAGTTAGGAAGGGCTGTTTTTCTTATAGGGAGGGACTTGCCAGATGACTAGGACAGTACATGCTGTGCTATGACGATGGCCAGGCACAGACTCTGGGCTCTCTGGGCACTGGGTGTGGAATGGGCTTCTGTCTTTGGCCTTCTGCACTCACCGTGCAGGGGATGCAGCAGGGTAACTGAACTGTGGGAGTCAAGGCTCCAGGCCTGGCCGTCCCATAAGGTCGTACGAGCTTCACTGAGTCACTTGGTTTCTCTTGATCTTCGTTGGTCCTTCCTTATGGAATCTGAAAGAAAATTCCTCTGCTTGTATGAGGCCCTGTAGGATTTGGGCCTTGCGTCCTCTGCCTTAATGACTGTTCGTTACCGAGACCCAGGCTTCTTGTCTTCATTGGCCTTCCCAGGTGGAGTCCATCACCTGCACCTTTGTGCCACCCTAATCTAACTTAGGCAGAACGGCAGTTAAATGTTACTCTCTACCTCCCTGCCAGACTGAGCTCCTGTGGGGTCAGCGCTGAATCTCATTTCTCTGCATCCCCCATGCCTGGCACATGGGAGGCTCTAGGGAAAATGCTGGATAAATGGTGAGGAGCTAAGAGCCCTTGTCCCAAGTGGACTGTACATCCTCTCTCACTGGGGCCCAACTTTGCCTTCCTCCATATCTAGAGGCCTCTTTTAAAAGCAGGCAGATGTTCTCTTAACCATCTCATCCCGTTAAGGCTTTCCAGCTTGGTCCCTGAGAAGAGCCAGTCGTGGAGACTGTACAGTTCATTTGTAGAGATTAGAAGAGGAAACTTCTGGTGTTGGATTTCCCTGGTAGCTCAGTGGTTAAGAATCCGCCTGCCAATGCAGGGGACACGGGTTCGATCCCTGGTCCGGGAAGATCCCACATGCCGTGGAGCAGCTAAGCCCGTGTGCCACAACTACTGAGCCTGCGCTCTAGAGCCCGTGTGCCACAACTACTGAAGCCCGCACGCCTAGGGCCCGTGCTCCGCAACAAGAGAAGACACCGCAGTGAGAAGCCCACGCATCGCAACGAAGAGTAGCCCCCGCTCGCCGCAACTAGAGAAAGACCGCGCACAGTAACAAAGACCCAACGCAGCCAAAAATAAATAAATAAATTTATTAAAAAAAAAAAAAAGAAAAAAGAGGAAACTTCTGGTGCTTCATGATTGCTGCCTCGCTGCTTTGGGAGAAGACGGTGGGGGTGGGGGCGGGCATGTGCTCTGTCATGCAAGGACAGTGATCTCACGCCTGCGTCCTCAGCCAGGGGCAGGAGAGGTGGTCAGCCTTGCAGACAGCCCTCCTGAAACCTGCTCACCAGGACCCCCTGCCACTAAGTGGTCTTCAAGTAGCTTCCCTGTAGGTCCTTCCGTCAATGTTTATTAGGCTTTCACTGGGTACCCAGGTTGTGATCAAATAGAGCCATGGCGGCCATGGCAAATCGTCGTCTGGCTTTGCTCTAAAACCAGGGCTAACCGTAACGTGGGGCGTTGCCCCCTCTCTGCTCAAGTCTTCTTACAGAGTCTCGTATGAAAAATTTCTTTTAGAATTTACGGCCAGGCAAGATTTGCCTCCCCGTGTGCGGGGAATGTCGGTTGCTTCTTCCTTTGATAGCGAGAAGGAGGGTGGAGAAGGGAAACAGGTCTGGTTTGTGTACTGCATGCACACAGCGTGCGCGAGGCTTCCCCGTGAACCCTGCGCGTTAGATGGTGTCCTTCCTCCATTTTCCCAGAGAAGGAAGTCAACTGATTTGCCCTAAGGCACTCCGGGTTTGTACCCAGTTCTGCCAGACTCTTCCCATTCCACCCACACTGTCTTTCCAACTGATTATGGTCACCTCCTCTTCCCTGGCTTCCAGGATGCTGGGAGCACAATGCTATATTTTCATGTAGTGACTGTATTCACTTACCCTTGTGGTCAGCATACTTATTTCTACTTTACTGTCTGTCTATGTGCACGTGTATATGTAAGTGTAAATCTATCTGTATTCTATATAACTCATCACAAAAGGTTTCTGGAAGACTGGACAGATAAGAATTGAATACAGTATGTAACATTGCACCTAAAACTTAGGCTGACTCACGGTGTGGTTAGGGAGATGCACCCCACGGGTAACACCAGGCATGTGAGATAAGTGTTGCTTAAACAGCAGACAGGCTTCAGAGGAGGAGACACCCTTTCTGGGTAAGGCGGTCAGGGTTGACTTCCTGGAAGAGGTGGGATTTGAAGGAGGCCTTGAAGAATGGGTGGAGTTTTGATAGTCAGGGCACCTGGAAAGGTGTATAGGATTTAGAGTCAAATTTGTGGTTTTCACCACGGCCCTACCGGAAAAGGTTCCTGCGTGAAAGGAGAGAATTGGTCTGGAGGGAAAGTGGGGAGCCTGATGGTGCCTTTTCAAGTCTTCTCCAGCCTTGCTGGAGGGTCTGGGAACACTGGAGCTGGGAGGGCTGTACCCCATTAAGGATGAGAGGGCGAGGCTGACAGAAGAGCAGTGACTTGCCCAAGACCTGTCCTGCAGCCTGGAACCCAGGTCCCTAATTACCAGCTTGGTGCTGGCTCTTTATACTGGTGAAGTTGAAGTCGGACAGCAGCCCTGTACATCAGCCCTTTTTTCTTGTCAAACGGGTACAGGGGTACCGTCTTCCTCACTCCCAGCCCAACAAACACCAAGAAAAACCCCTACTAATCCTTTATGACCAAAGGCAGAAAGAGACTGTTGGGGAGCAGAGCTGGCATTCACCTCAGTTACTCCTATTAACAACCGCCCTTGGGACTTCGCTTGTGGTCCAGACCCTGCGCTCCCAATTCAGGGGGCCCGGATTCCATCCCTGGTCAGGGAACTAGATCCCTCATGCAGCGACTAAAGATCCCGCGTGCTGCAACTAAGACCTGGCGCAGCCAAATAAATAAGTATTAAAAAAACAAACGTGGAGACGTGGATGGATCTAGAGACTGTCATACGGAGTGAAGTTAAGTCAGAAAGAGAAAAACAAATATCGTATATTAACGCATATATGTGGAACCTAGAAAAATGGTACAGATGAACCGGTTTGCAGGGCAGAAATAGAGACACAGATGTAGAGAACAAACGGATGGACACCAAGGGGGGGAAGTGGCAGGGGGTGGTGGTGGTGGTGGCATGAATTGGGAGATTGGGATTGACATACATACACGAATATGTATAAAATAGATAACTGATAAGAGCCTGCTGTATAAAAAAAAAATTCAAAAATTCAAAAAAAGTAAAATAAAATTGCTTTAATCGTTTAAAAACAAACAAAAAATATAGTTACTGTTGAAATAAAGTTCGTCAGAATAATAATTAAATTTGAAAAAAACTGCCCTTGCCAGAGGACAGAAACAAAATGAACCAACAGGCAGGATTCCAGCAACAGACAAATCAAACCCAAGCAAGAGCTTTGGGGAAGAGCATCAAGAAAGCAGTTTCACACCCTCTCCTCGCTGAAGCCCCGAAGCCCCGAAGCCCCGCTTCCCTCTTGTGGGAAGGTGTTGGGAGTTGGGAGTGCAGGGGAAAGGCAGAGAGTTGTTAAAAAAAGCCGCAGGACTCGGGGACCCCGAGGCTGATTTCCATCTCGGAGTGATGCTAATAGGCCAGGTGTGGATAGTCAGCTGCAGGAGCGATAGCCTCACAGAGCGGAAGCCCTCGAGTATAACACATCCTAGGTCACATGTGCACACAGTCGAGGCCCATTCCTGGCAGTTCTGCAAAGTGCCCTGAACCACTGCTCTTAGGGGAAATACGGAGTTAGGTTCCCGCCAGCCTCTGGTCACAACGTATTTGTCCACCGATCAATACATAACTCTCTTATGTGTGTTTCTCTTTAAAGATGCCTTATTTATTATATATTATTGATTCATTAATTGGACTCAGCCAACAGCGCTATCACTCACGCCTGAGCGAAGCTCGTCTAACACACGAGTTTTCTCCATAAGGCACGTCACAGCCTTCTCGGCTCTGAGCAGCTCTGAGCACTAGGCTTCAGCTTCATGCTCAGGGCCATGTTAAATCACTAACAAAAAAAGCACAAAAGTGTGAAAACTGTGGCAGTAAATGGATCATGGAAAGGACACTTGTTGACAGTTTGAACTGAAACGGAAGGCAGAGGGCCACCTTGTTTGACCTGTGCTGCACGTTGGGCGTTGGGTGACTCAGTTTCCCCCCCACCCCCACCCTGTGCATGTCTGCAAATGACCTCGTAAGCGCAGCGATCGTCAGTTTCTGGGTTACAAGTAAACTGTAGCAAGTGGAGGGATTCGTAAATACGGGAATCCGTGAATAATGAGTATGGACAGTTTATACAAAGTAGTTCCACAACACAGCATTCCAGAGAGATAAGGAGGGACTGTTGCCACATTTTATAGAAAGGAAACAGGCTCAGAGAGGTAAGTGACTTGTTGGGGTTTGCATAGGTGGCTGGGGCCGAGCCAAGACTTGCCCCCACTCCTGGCTGATCCCAAGTGTGGTGCTTTCCTCTCAGCTCCTGCAGCGTTCGCGATGAGATTCTTTCCTCCTCGTGCTACCCCCCCACCCTCACCGCAATGACCCATCTGCCGTCTTTGTCACTGTGTTTACCCCCATGGTAACTCCAGCGTACGGAACGGGGCCCCTCGTGGACGCTCAGTAATTACTTGGTGAATGAAGGCCAGGGCCGCAGTTTCTTGTGTTTGCTCTGTCTTGGGTGCCAGAGGAAGGAGAAATATCTGGGCATAGGCTCCCCACCTTGCCCTCCTATATCCTTTCCAGAAGGGCACCCATCTCCCCTTTCCACAGGAGGTCCCGTGTTCTTGCACACAAGGGGGTGTTGGCAGCCCCACGTCTAACAGAACTAACTGGTCTTTGCTGGGAGGCGCCAAGGGCAGCCCTTCGCCCAAAGGAATGATCCTTTTTTTTTTTTTTAAGCTTTTACCATTTAAAAAATACATATATATTTATTTATTTGGCTGCACCGGGTCTTAGTTGCGACACGCAGATCTTTGTTGCCGCGTGCAAGATCTTCCTTGTGGCATGCAGGGTCTTTAGTTGCAGCCTGCGGGATCTAGTTCTCTGACCTGGGAATCAAACCCCAGGCCCCTGCATTGGGAGCGTGGAGTCTTAACTCCTGGACCACCAGGGAAGTCCCAGAAATGATTCTCTTTTTTTTTTTTTTTTTTGTGGTACGCGGGCCTCTCACTGTTGTGGCCTCTCCCGTTGCAGAGCACAGGCTCCGGACGCGCAGGCTCAGCGGCCATGGCTCACGGGCCCAGCTGCTCCGCGGCATGTGGGATCTTCCCGGACCAGGGCACGAACCCGTGTCCCCTGCATCGGCAGGCGGACTCTCAACCACTGTGCCACCAGGGAAGCCCAGAAATGATTCTCTTGAGGCATTTCGGGCCAGCACGGGGCTTCTCGGGTTCCCAACCCTCAAATCCTGGCTTTCTTACTCCTTCTTAGTCCTGCAAACCTTTCCAAAAATGTTCTGCCTCGTGTGCCCTGTGAAGAGTTGGTACATAAGTAATAGGGATTATTGCTCTTCTCTCCGAGGTTCTTTATTTCCCTTTTTGGAAATGGTTCCCCGAGAAGGATGGAATTTTCTCTCTCTGCAGCTGGGGGGCTTTCCCCCAGGTCTCTGTAGAGTCTGGCTGACTCATCGGCTGTGCTGTGCAGCAGGGCGAGAGCTCTCTCCCGCTGCTGCCCTGCTGGACTCAGTCAGGCCCTGCAGCCTCCTGGCCTCACCTGGCCATGGTCCACGAAGGAGTCAGGCCCCAGGGAGCGCCCACCAGGCGCCAGGGCCCTGCGTGAGGCGGGTGGAGGGAGGGCTACTCCGTGGGGGCTGCCAGCTGTCCCTCTGCTATCTCTTTACAGACCCTTGAAAACCCACCTTGAAGGGTGGGGGGCGGGGGCTAGGCATCGGGGTAGAAACAGGCGGCCATTCCCATTTCCAACAGGGAACAGCTTCCATCGGGGCGCGGGGCTGCCGGGGAGGCGGGGCTTCCCGCAGATGGGGAGGCGCGGTCGAGGCTGGTTTATCGCTGGCTGGTCCATTGCGCTCTTCTGTCCTGCTGGGCACTTTGTGAGAGTTGACTTTTCACTGCAGGTTTTTTTTTTTTTTTTTTTTTCTCATCAGTTTTCATAATCAATTGAAAACTTTTTGAAATAGAGAGTATGTAATTACCAGTATATTATAAATATTGACATTAAGAAATTTAAAATTTTTCATCACTCTTTTAAACGTATTTTAAGCAATACAAAAAACATTAGTTTGATAACCATATCTGTTAAAGATATATAGGTATATATTATATATATATATAAGACCTAATGTAATCATTGGAAATTTTACATTGTTCTTTTTTTCTCCTTGATCTTGTACTTCCATTACACTTTCTGCAAAGAATTTTATCCTAATGTAATATACTTGTATGCTTGAAAGACTTATTGATTACCCTATCATATAATACTCCTCTGCAACAAAGATCATTTATAAATTGAAATTATTTTTTTCATATAACCAAAGGCTTCAAGTATTAAACTTTTACCTGCTTTGAGTTATCGTTATAAATGTTAACATACAATTGATTAAAACAGTATAAATATAAATTTATACATATCATTATTAAATATAAAATGTCAAATTCTGTGGATGAGAGTGCTGATTATGATGCCTTGATTAAAGCAACAGCAAAGTGGTCCCTATGCTGCTGTGGAAGATGTATGCCTTGGGAGGCAATAAGCCATAAGAGGGCTGTGACTTCCATTTGTCACGTGGAAAGCTGGTTCAGTGTGAAAGGGAAGGAGGAAGGGAGAACCTGAACTTCAGTGGCTCCACAGGCAGATTAATTTTCAGGCAGAATATATACAGAAGTCGAGAATCTGGAATTTATTTCTTTCAAATTCCTACCTTTTCAAAATAGTGTCCCTCATTAGAAGAGCCCTGCTGTATACTGCAGGTTTTTTTTTTTTTTTTTTTCCATAAGAGGGAGAGATATCAAACATTTTCTGCAATTAGAAATTTTCCCTCTTGGGTAATCACAATGGACAAAAAGCATTTAAGTCTTTTGAAAACCACACGGAAGCAGGAACCCGGGGACCGTTCAGTTGGCAGGGACGGCCAGCCATGGAGGCAGTTCGGGGCTCTTGCATAAAGAAACAGCTATTTCACATTTATTTGGGGTTTGCTTCTTGCAGCATATTTCAGTTAGTTCATCAGTGCTGTGCATCTGACAGGCCACACGTTCATTGTGGTTGAGCCATCTGGGAGGTGGGAGGGCTGCAGCCCTCCGCATGGCAGTCGGTAACTACCAGTTTGAAGGAAATTTGTTTGATGTGTTTAAGAACCCAACACTAAAACACCATTAATAACAAAAGCTTCAAGAGTTCTGAAAGCATTCCCCCTTGTTGAGCCATCAAATGGACATGCATAACTTAAGACCTCATTTCTTCCCCTACTCCTGTGACATTTTCCAACCCCGTGAAGCGGAGTTCTGGGGTGGCTTGTTTCATTGGTCCAGAGCACGATTTGCACTAACCTGGTGTGGAAAGGAGCTCATTAATTTATACTTGGGGGCCACGCAGCCTGGGCATTTGCTGCCAGGAGTAGCAAGGGAGGTGGTGAACAGATCCCCACATCAGTATTCAGCTGAGCTCCCAAGCTGCTCGTTTCATTTCGGGTCCCAGCCTCACTCGGGTGACTCACCCGAGCATCGTGAGGTCATGGTGATGCATGCTGACCAGCGCATCTGCTCTGCACTCCTTGGGTACCAAGGTTTAGAGCACCAACTACACCCATTTCTCTCTCTTTTTACCTCTGTTATTTCTCCTGGCAAACGGTCCCCTTTCCTGAGGAATGTTCTGTCTGACTTTCCAGCAGGGAGGAAAAGAGGAATTCAGCATCTTAGGAGAATAGGGGAGCCGGAAGGAGCGTGGGAAAAAACCAAGTCCAAGGGTTTGACCTTTCAGGAGGAATGACTTTCCGTTTCCCTGAAACATTACCACCCCAGGCTGGACGTGGAGCAGGATTGAGACTCACCACGTGGTTGTAAACTGGAGGCCGGCTTGTGAAATCTGGGATGTTCGGTTCACTCAAGTTTGTCCTGGTGCCCTGGGAGCTGCAGGACTGGTGTTTGGAGGGTTTAGGCTGATAATGGCACCCATCCTGTACCAAACCAGATTGATGCTTCATGATAGACTTTTCTGGATACTGAGATTCCTGCCCAAGGAGAAGGCGGCAGGCCTTCCCTCTCCAAACCATAGGGATCCCTGGTCTAGCCCAGCTGCTCTGCAGGCTGAGGGACCTTGGCTTATTTGTCTTTGAGTCCCTGGTGCCCAGCATAGTGGCCTGGTGGTGACTCAGGGCCAGATGACCATTTGTGGGGGAGGCGGTGGCTGGAAGTCCAGAGGCAAAGCAGCCTTTCTCATTCATCCACCTTTTGTGTAACACCCTCCATGGCACGGAGTGCTTCTGCCCGTTGTGCTTCATTTGACACCCAGAAGTGCTGCTGTGCCCATTTTACACGTGAGGAAACTGAGGCTCGAAGAGGTCATGATTTGGCACTCAGTGCTTTCAGCTGTCATGTTTCATAGACGGGCACACTACAGCTCAGGGAGGTCATGAGTTGCGCCAACCACAGAGGAGGTTACCTGCTGGCCAGGATTCTTGTCCTAATCGGGGTCCTCCATTCTTGAAGTTCACGTTGTCACATCCATTACATGGCCCCTGCCATGTTGTTACGTTGTTGTTGTTTTTAAAATCCATCAGGGAGAGTCCCTGGTGGCCCACTGGTTAGGACTCTGCACTTTCAGGGCCGAGGGCCCGGGTTCGATCCCTGATCTGGGAACTAAGATCCCGCAAGCCACGTGGTGTGGCAAAAAAGATAAAAAAAAAAAATCCATCAGTATTTCCTGATCTAGTTCAGTCTGAGCAGTGCCCAGAAGCTTTCAGTTTGGGTTTGTGTGAGTTTTTTGTTTCTTTTCTTTTTTTCCAGAGAGGAAAACAGAATTTCTCTTCTCTTGTTCTGTAGCTTTTGCTCTCCAAAGAGGCCAAAAGGCACCATGGATTTAGAGCAGGATTAGATTCCCCAAGATAGGGTTGCATGCTCTGGGGTCACGGCCATGTACATGAGTTGGAGGCCCCATTGGGATCCTGTTGTCAAGTCTTGTAGCCACACGCCTAGGAGGCTGTGGTCAGAGGCTCCACCAATTGTGTGTCTTTGAGGTCTTGGGAAGTGGTGCCTTTTCCTTCCCTCAGGTCAGAGCCGCTTTCAGACTGGCTGAGTTAGGAACCCCGTTTATGGGGGTGGGACAGGCATGTTTTTAAATGGGCACAGTTCAGAGTGGGCTGGGGCTTGTCCATGAGGGTGGGCCCTGCTCACCACCCACTCTGGGTTCTCAGCTGGGGCTGGTCAGTTTGCTCTGGGTTGTTCCCCCTTCCTGCCCCACTTCTGACCTTCCCCTTGCTCATTAGATAAAGAGCAGGGACCCAAAGCGGCCTGGTCAGGACGCAGAGGCAGGTGGGGCAGGAGGTGGAGGCCAACGCTTTGTCTCTCCCACCTGCACCACAGGTGGCTGCCTTGCTATGTCCTCTGAGCTGGGAGAGTTGAAGGGCCTGTGGCCGCCAGGCGGAGAAGAGACACAGGTGGGTCCCCGTGGGAGCCCCTGGCTCAGGCCGGGGTCCCTTCAGCAAGAATTCGAGGGTCTGCTTTTCCCTGGGGCTCCCCACACTGTATGAGCCACTCCCCGGACTGTTGTTATCTTGGTGTAGCTCCCGGGGCCCAGGTGTCCCAGCTGGGCTGGGCGGGGGCTCCCAGGGGCAGGGCCGAGTTATACCTTTTTGGCTTCCTCGGAGCACCTTGCCTTGTTCCGAGCTTGGAAGAGGGCTTAATGAAGCCTCTGACGAAGAAAAACTTGGGGAAGGTGGTCTGGCCCACCTGTTCTCCCAGGAGGCTGCCTTCCAGATTTCTCCTGCTCTCACTAGAATCCTAACCTGTTCGGAAGGACACACACACAGAAGGATTCCAATCCCCTGGCTGTGCTCAGACCTGGACGCAGAGGGAAAATGGAGGTTCCAGTGTGTGCAGCGCACGGAAGGAGCAGGAAGGGCCGCTGGACAGATGGCCAGCAGAAAAAGAGGGCACCGGGTGAGGCTTTGGATGCAGGAGGAGAGAAGGCCAGAGAACGGGAGAGTTTCTTTCCTTTCCTTCTTTTTATAAAAATTGAAGTGAAATTCATGTAACATAGAACTGACCATTTCTAAATGTGCAATTCAGTGTCATATAGCACATTCACAATGCTGTGCGGCCACCACCTCTGTCTAATTCTAGAGCATTCTCACCACCCCAAAAGGAAACCCCAGGCCCATTAGCAATCATCCTGCATTCTCTCTCCTCCCCTGGCCCTTGGCCACCACTAATCTACTTTCTGTCTCTATAGATTTACCTTTTCTGGACATTTCACATAAATGGAATCGTGCAACGTGTGACCCTTGGTGTCTGGCTTCTTTCATGTAACATAATGTTTTCGAGGTTTATCCATGTGGTAGCATGTATCAGTACTAAATTCTTTTTTTTTTGAGTGGTAAAATACACATAACATCAAATTTACCATCGTAACCATTTTTCAGCATTACGGTTCAGTGACGTTAAGTACATTCACATCGTTGTGCGACCATCACTGCCATCCGTGTCCAGAACTTCTTTGTCTTCCCAAACTGAAGTTTTGTCCCCATTAAACAGCAACTTCCCATCTCCTCTTCCCTCCAGCCCCTGGCACCCACCATTCTACTTTCTGTCTCTGTGAATTTGACTCCTCTGGGTACCTCGTATAAGTAGAATCATACAGTGTGTGTCCTTTCACGTCTGGTTTATTTCACTGAGCAGAATGTCCTTCAGGTTCATCCATGCCGTAGCGTGTGTTAGAATTTCCTTTCTTTTCATGGCTGAGTAATATTCCACTATATAGATAGACCACCTTTTGTTTATCTGTTCATCTGTTGATGGACACTTGGGCCATTTCTGGGCCAGCGAGATGTTGACTTTGGCTTGCCCTTGGATGGGGAACAGTGAAAGATAACTGAACTAGGAGGGCCTAGGGGTCTGGGAGGCAAGAGCTGCACCATTTCCAAGGTGAATGGCCTTTGATGATCGCACCTTTCTGTGCCTCGGTTTCTGTATCCATCCAACAGGGGCAGCGATGCTCCCTCCCAGGGGAGGATGCAGTGAGAGTCTGGATGACAGGGTGGTTTTGTGGACTGTCAGTTGCCCTGCACACGTGAGCTGCTGTCTTCCTGGACAGGGACAGCCCTGGTCTTCATCAGTCATAGGCTATGAGGGTGGGTGGTGCCTGGCCCTCCACCCTCCTGGGACTCACTTGCGACTTCCACGTCCTGGAAAGTTCCCTCCCTTGCAGAGGTTCCAGAGCCAGCCCACAAGAAGGTGTGTCCTGCCTCTTAGTGGCCTTCTGAGCACTTGCTGACTCCCAGCTGATAGTAGTAGGGGAGCCGGGAACACATGGTTCCCTGCAGCACTGTCTCCTGGGCCCTCTCCTTGGAGCTCCAAGAAATCGAAGCCAGGAGGATGACATTGGCAGCCTCCTGGGGTGGCTGAGTCAGAGCAGAAAGTCAGGCTGGAATTCACTAAGTCACACTTGCCTTCATTAGGCTAATTAAGTTTCCATGTGAATTAGCTCTGTGAGCTGATTTAGGAAATCCATTACCGGGCAGGGCCAGTTCCATGTGCAGTGGTGCCTAGGAGGCTGTGCCTTGCAGTTCCATATCCACCAATTAAGGCTGCTTAATTATTAACTTAGGGCTGCCTGACTAATGAGGAGTTGCACTTGTGTGCTATTTGAGAATTTTAAGGCCGTTTAAAATTAGCCGTAATATAGTTAATAATCATACTAGGAATCATACGTTGTGATCTGTGTTATAGATTATTCGGAAGATAAGCTGAGGCTGGGGGTTGATTTGTGGAAGGTCATGTAGATGGAGAGTGGGGCGGGGGGCATTCAGTGTGTGCAAAGTGCTGGCTAATACGGAGAGTTTCCAGCTGATGCACAGCTGGCACCTTGAAAGGCTGCTTTCAGTTGGGATGTCCGTTCACTATTGGGTTCTCAGGCTGGCCCGCCAACAAGAACATGACCCACCGGGCCACTGAATGATTGAGCTCTTGGGGCACTTACTCTCCGCTAGGTCCTCAATGGCCCATTGTACAGATGAGAAAACTGAGGCCCAGAGGGGAAAGCTGACTTCCCCAAGGTCGCGTGGCTGGTAGATTCAAATCCAGGCAGTCAGGCTCTGAAGCTCTCAGCTAAACGGCTACTTTAGACCATTTACCACACACTGCACCCATTTTGGAGTTAAGTAGGTTTTTGAGAGCCTACCTGGGGAGCTAAGCGTTTTGTAAATCTTCTTTTTTTAAGTGAGGAAACTTAAAAAGCCTTGGTGCCTTTGGAAAAGGAACACTTTGTACTTTCAAGGCTTAAGAGTTGCCTCCGGAGGCCTGCCATGGACGGGGTGCTTGTGCGTGTGTGGGAACGTTTGTGCCCGGAGGTCAGGGTGCCTTTTGCTTGCTGGTGTGACTCACACGGAGCCGGTTTGTCTGGGAACCTGTGGGTGACGACCATGGAAAACTCTTTCGTGGGAGCACAGGTGGTCTCTTGTTCCTGGTGTCCCAGGTGTCCTGTCCCCTGTTCTCAGGGCGGAGGGGCCTTCCTTGCTGTTTAGGTGTTGGCCACTGAGCATCACCGAGCCCTCCTGCAGCTGGAGCTGAGCAGATGGGGGTTTCAGAAGGTGGAGGCTTTATTTTTAGCCCCACATCTTCTGTGATGCTGTCACTATGGAGATGCCGGCTGAGGGCCCACGAGGCTCTGTGCTTTTCCTGCTCGTGAGGAAAGAGGGTCCTCTTTCTCTTCTGGAACGTGGCCTGGGCTGCTCGGTGGAGACCTCAGTCACTGTGTGTGTGTGTGTGTGTGTGAGAGAGAGAGAGAGACAGACAGACAGACAGACAGATGTTGCTGCTGCTGTGGAATCACTAGCCCTGGGCCCGCACCCTGCGTGGAGCCCAGTGTCCGCAGCCATCTTGTGCTTTGGCTCAACTGCACAAGAGTCCGGAGGCTCCACATCAGCTGTGCTGTGTGACCTTGGGCAGCGTTGCCTCATTTCCCCGGGTCTTCATTTCCTCCCCTGAAAATTTGGGATGCTAATTCCTGCCGTAACTTGCTTCTCTGGATCTGGTGACATAATTGATTTGGGCAAACTTTGAATCCACAGTGAGGTTCAAGTGCTGTGTGTATTTGTGTGTACACTGGTACGTGTGTGTGTGTGTGTGTGTGTGTGTGTGTGTGTGTGTCCAGTAATTATTCTGAGGCCAAGGCTGCCCTCAATAGGGCATCTAGAATTTTTTCTACTCCTTCTTTGTCTTCCTACTTTTTCCTGTATTTTGGCTTCTCCATTCAAAGGCAGAGAAAGAAGAGGTTGAAGGGGAAAGTATTCTAGTCCTGCCCATACATTATCATAAAAGATCTATCAAGGGAGGTTGAAACCACCCCCCTTTCTACCACCTATGTGTCCCCCCTGTAGAGTTTCTGAAAATACTCTTCTGTTGCTGTCACAGATTCACAGCCCCGCCTCCTGCGGGAAGTACACTGGGCTCGTTAGCTCTGTTCCCACAGAGGACAGACCTGAGGCTCAGAGTGGTTAAAGTATTTGACCAGCGTTGCACAGCCATAAGCACCAGTGCTGGAACTGGAATGGAATTCTCTTGACTCCCCAGCCCTTGCTCCTGCAGCTCTGCACAGAACGGTGGGCCGGAAGCGCACGGACACCAGCGGGCTGTGTCTGGGACTCCTGAGGCACTAGCCTCCTCCCTTCTTCTGAAATCTCCGGCTTGACTATTATCCCAAAGCAGAAAATAACAAGTGTTGACGAGGGTGTGGAGAAATGGGAATCCTTGCGCCCTGCTGGCGGGAATGTGAAATGGTGCAGCTGCTGTGGAACAGTTTGGTGGGTCTGCAAACGGTTAAGCACAGTTACTGGAAATTCCCTGGCAGTCCAGTGGTTAGGACTCCGCGCTTCCACTGCTGAGGGTGCAGGTTCCATCCCTGGTCGGGGAACTAAGATCCTGCAAGCGTGCGTGGTGCGGCCAAAAAGAAAAAAAGAACCCGCAGGGTTACCAACTGATGAATGGATAACCAGAATGTGGTCTATCCCTACAATATAATATTACTAGCAGTGCTACTCCTGGGTTATTATACTCCAAAACATTGAAAGCAGGGACTCAAACAGGTATTTATACACCTATGTTCACAGCAGTATTATTCACAATAGCCAGAAGGTGAAAACAACCCAACCTATCAGCTGATGAATGGATAAACAAAATGGAGTATATCCATACGATGGAACATTACATGGCCATGAAAAGGAATGAAGCACTGACACAGGCTACCGCACAGGTGAACCTCAAAAACAGAATGCTGAGTGAAAGAAGCCAGACACGAAAGGACAATATTGTATGATTCTACTTGTGTGAGCTGCCTAGAATAGGCAAATTCAGAGACAGAAAGGAGAATGGTGCTCACCAGGGACTGGGTGGGGCGGTGTTAGTGGGGACAGAGCTTCTGTTTGGGGTGATGAAAATGTTCTGGAAATAGCAATAGTGGTTGCACAACACTGGGGATATCATCGATGCCACTGAATTGTACACTTAAAAATGATTAAAATGGGAGACCTCCCTGGCAGTCCAGTGGTTAAGACCCCGTGCTTCCACTGCAGGGGGCACGGGTTCGATCCCTGGTTGGGAAACTGAGATCCCACATGCCAGAGCTGTGAGGCCAAAAGAAAAAAAAAAAAAAAAAAAGATTAAAATGGTACCCAAACAAAACTCTCAGGCTTGTGCTAGAACCTCAGGTGGGCCTTGGGCTGGACCACACCTTGCTTTTGCATATGAGATGCCCGCACCTGTGGCCTGGCCAAGGCCGCCCAGCTCAGCGGTGAGTCTGCACCCCAGGCTCTCGTGCCCCCCGGGGGAGGCACCCTGGCAACCACTGGCCAGGCCGGGTCGCTGTGTGTGAACGACATCTGTCTCTATGGAACGCTTGTGCACCTGACATCGGGCATGGCCTTTTATGGCTCTCACTCGCTCTCAAGGAGTGGAAAGATAAATACCTTTTCAAAGACTAGATGCCAACTGCCTGGGGTCCCCACAGCTGCAGAGCGAGTGGGAGATGGGCCTGTGGGGGGCAGGTGCTGCAGCCCCGGGGGAGCTGGGAAGTGTGCCAAAGAATTACCCACGCCCCCCCCACCCCGTGCAGACAGCCATGCAGATTTGGAGTGTGATTCTACCACGGACCTGCTCTCTCTTGGAGCTGCTGTGTCCTCAGCTGTCTTCTGGCTGACCCTGATGTTTAAAGGACAATGTGTGTGGAAGTGCCTAGCGTGGTGCCTGGTGCCTCGCAGCTTAATGAAGCTTGGGTTCCTGTGTCTGGCCCGGGGAGTTACTGCGACGCTCAGTCACAGGCTATGGGCGGCATGGTGGCTGCGAGGACGAGGCCTGTTGATTGGGGTGGGGGAGGATGATGTGACTTGAGGGATTCCAGGCCAAATGCTCCCTCTGCCTCCCAGGGCCCCCTGTTCCGTGGGGAAAGCCCTGGGGCTCCTAACCCAGGGCTGTGTAACCAAGCACCACAAACTGGGTGGCTTAAAACGATAGGAATTATTCTTTCTCAGTCCAGGAGACCCCAAGTCCAAATTTAGGATTGGTTCCTCTGTGGGCATGGGGGGAGAATCTGTCCCATCCCTCGCTCCCAGCTTCTGGTGACGGCCTGCCATCCTCAGTGTTAATTGGCTTATAGCTGCATCCCTCCCAGCCAGGCTCCTCTGACCGCTGGCCTCTGCACCCTGAGTCTAGCCCTCTGGCCACCTCCTGATTCAGCCAACTTTCAGGGTGGCAACAATAACGTTTATTACAGGGAAAG
>NW_006774065.1:1932166-1959563 GCF_000442215.2 Lipotes vexillifer
CACTGGGTTTTCTCTGCTTCCTTTCTGCTCAAGATCTCAAAGCTTTTTTTGTTTCTCTCTCCCTCCCCTTGGAACCAGGAAAGACGGTAGGGATGGCTCGGTGATCTTGGACAAATCAGCTCTCCTCTTTGAACCCCGGCCTATAGAGTTTGCAGATGAAGGAGGCTAAACCGGGTGCCTCCACAGGTCTCTTGGTCTGTGATTATTACTGTTTTATTGCTGAGAAAATTATAGGCGAGGAAATCATGCCCTTGGACTCCATGTGGGGCAAGACTCAAATCCAGATGCCCACATTTCCAGCCTGTCTCTAAATCCCCCCTGCCACCTCCTGCAGGAAGCTCTCCGTGATTAACCTGACTCATGTGTGGTTCCTGGGGTCCTCACTGTGCCTTGTGTGTGATACATGAATTCACAAATACTAGCCTACCATTCAGATGGTATGTGTGTGTGTGTGTGTGTGTGTGTGTGTGTGTGTGTGTGTGTGTGTGTGTGTGTTCTTCATGTTCTTTTCCCCTCCCTTTCCTCTGTAGGCAAGAGCTATTTTCTGGGTGTCTCTGTGCTCCCCCATTCTGGCACCCAGCAAAGGGCTTGTTACATTGGGTTGTGGACCAGCCTCGAAGTCATAAGCAGATGATTAAACACTAGGAGTCCTACCAAAAGAAAAAAAAAAGAAGAAGAACTTAGATGCTTTCAATAGATGTCAGAAAAGCATTTGATAAAGTTCAATATCCATTACCCTTAAAAACAGCGGCTGAGGGGTAGACATAGGTGCATGATAACATCTACAACACTCTACAGTATTACCCAAAGTGTGTTTGAGGAGCACAGAATGCTCCTGGAGATTGTGTCAAAAAGAGATTTTGGGGCCAAACAGCATTTAGAAGATCCTGCTCTAAGAGGACTTCCCTTAATGTCAGTGGCCAAGCAAACCCTCTCCCACTAATAATCATCACTCAGGAGTGAAGCCAGTGCCATGGGCTAGGAAAGAAGCAGAACAGAACTCTTAGAAACAAAGTTGCACAATTGATGTTTTGAGATGGATACAGCTTAGGTGTTCAAAGTAGATACACTGAAAAATAATTAGAAGTAATAAGATGGTATGATGGCCAAGTCAAAAAATAAAAATGAAACCGCCATCACTTTCCCAGGTGAGAGCTGGTTTGTCAACGTTACCGGAAGGGACACCTCTGGCACCTGTTTGCTCGGGGGTCCACAAGCCAGTGACCTTATTTTCTGGTTAGAAATGACAGTAACACCCTAGCCTCAGGCAACTGCCAGGATCTCCTTTGCCTCCTGGAGCCCAGATTCCTGGGAAATGCAGGAATAATGGTGCATGGCTCAGTATCCCGGATCACCTTAGAGCTTAGCCTCCCATTTAGCGTTTCGGTCACGGAGGTGTGACCGGGAGTCAGGAGACCTGGTCCCAAGCCTGGCTGTGCTGCTTGCTGGCTGCGGGGTTTAGGATGAGTTGCTTAGCCTCTCGGGACCAGAATGTCCTCATCTGTGAGGGAGGGATCCTAACCTCATCCTCGCAGGGTCCTTCTGCAGAATCTCCGAGAAGTTTTGAACACGTTCGCACACCACTGAGCTGTTGTTACAAAGGCTGGGACCCCGTTATTTCAGCTCAGCACTAATCCTGGGCGATGGAAGCCACTTGAGGAGGGTCGGACCTTCCTCATTCTCGGGAATGGGGCTGTCGGAGTCCTCGCCGGGGTTTGTCACAGGTCCCAGCTCTGGTCTCCCCGAGGCCACCATGTTGAGTGGGAAGGAGATGCTGCTAAGAAGAGTCCACTTGTTGGAAGGAAACCATGAACTCCTGTTAGAAACCAGCATGAGGACACCTCCCGAGCCAGCTTGGTGGGGACTGAGGCATCCTTCACATTTCCCTGGTAATGATCCTGCTTTTTCTCAAAGGCATTTCTTTCTTGCCTCTCTCTGAATAAACAGCGAGCCCTTGGTATAGTTCAGTCTTTTAGGGGTGGCTGAGTCATCTGGCTGGCTGGGACTACCCAGATGCAGATGGAGTTCTGGTGTCACGAACAAACCGGGCCGTCCTGGGAGGCCTTGGAAGGGCTGGATGGGGGACCGTCTGCCAGACATCCCTCTGGCTGAACCCCGGGCTCCCTTAGTTCCTTTTAAGGTAGCCTTCCCTCCTGCCTATTTCTTTTCCTGTCCTCTCCTCAGTGTGGTTTTGCTTCTGTTCATTTTTTGCCTTATTTTAGCCACAGTTGTTTGTATGGGTGGCCAAGGGGGCCGGTATAACTTTCCGAGGACTGAAGTCCTCGGGCTTTGTGGAAGCTTTTTCCTTGAAGCCTGGCGGCCTTGCTCGGCTAGTCAGCCCACTTCTCAGTGGTCAAGGTTGCTGCCAGCTTGCAGGCTGGCTCGTGGAGGATCACAGGCAAGCGCTCCCAAGCTGGGTATGTACGCTCAAACCTTGTAACCAACTCACTGGAGAGTGGTGGTTTTTTGGTCTACTTTCTGATTCTTTAGGAATATGTGGTTCGTGGAATTAAAAGGTAGATGTAATGTGGTTTCAAAAAATGTATTTTAAAATCGTTTGGGCCACCCATTATTATTTTTATTATTTTTGCATTCTACAGTTTCAAAGGAAACATTAAATGTTGGCTTTTTAAAAAAAATTCTAAAATAGTTATTAAAATTTAAAAGCTCTTTTTCAGGGGAATTCCCTGGTGGTCCAGTGGTTAGGACTCTGCGCTTTCACTGCCGAGGGCCCAGGTTCAATTCCTGGTCAGGGAACTAAGATCCCACAAGCTGCGAGGCGTGGCCAAAAAGCCCCAAAAAACAAAAAGCACTTGTTCAGTTAAACTTTTACCATCAACATCACTGCCCTATGAGTGGTGTATACCTTTCTTCAATATCACTGAGTCTGATTTTTCTACCTAGATCTCCACGATCAATCAGTTCCTGCATCCCCTCAACCTTTTCTTTCCCTGGCAACTCAAGACTCACAGTTTTCTAGTATTTAAAGAACATTACTTATTTTTCCAATGCCTTTGTTCACTCATCATTCACTTAATCATTCACTCTCTCAATTCTTCCATGGCTTCAAAAAATTACTAAAACACCCAGAAAGTTGTATGTGATGTTATACAGGACATTGACAAGGTTTTAAAGATGAATTAGATCAAATCATTATGCTGTACACCTTAAACCGCATACACAGTGCTGTCAACTGTAGCTCAATAAAACTGCGAGAAGGAAGAAGATAAATAAGATACATTTCTCGCTTCATGGAACTTACAAGTTCATAGGTTACAATAAAGTAGTCAAAAACCAAAAGAGTAAAGACCATATTTGGTACGAAAAACACTGCTTGGATAAGTAACACATTATACTTGGTACCAAATGGCAAGTGGCTGAGAGTTAAATGTAGGACTTCTTTGCTCCCTGTCTGCGGTCTCCCAGTGTGTATACTCTTCAGAGAGATTCTCTGCATATATGAATATATGTTACATAAGAAAAAACCCCACAAATGGCTGTTTCCCTATTCACCTGCTGTTTTGACTTATCAATTCATAAATCTGGAGGTGGTCCTCTGTTAGTTCATTTGGGCTGCCCGGGCTTTTTAACAATGGGCTTAGTGTTTGGCTGATGGATGCACCATTATTTTTTTTTTTCTTTTTAAAATTTTCATTGGAGTAGAGTTGATTTCAATGTTGTGTTAGTTTCAGGTGTATAACGAAGTGAATCAGTTATACATATACATCTATCCACTCTTTTTTTAGATTCTTTTCTCATATAGGCCATTACAGAGTATTGAGTAGAGTTGCCTGTGCTATATACAGTGGGTCCTTATTATGCACCACCATTTCTTAAGCCAGCTCCCTTTCCATGGAGTTTTGCATTCTAACCGTGAAAGACTGGGAGCAAATAGTACCTCAGTGAGTCTCCCAGTATGTAGGTTTTCATGCAAATAGGCTTTCAAATCTGCAGAATAAATTTCCCCAAAGCAGAATTGCCAGGTCAAGGAGTGTTTTCCTTTTATTGTCGGTAGCTACTGCTCAATCGCTCTCCATAAAGGTAGGACCAATCGACACTCCCACTTAAAGCGTGGGAGCATGAGGCAGTGGTTTTTAACCTTAAAACCCAGGCAAGGAAGAGCTTTTAAGTAAGATGAAAATCTGGAGAAAACCGGGTGAGAGGCTTTCTACCGCAAAGGGCAGCTCTAGCAGAGTTCCTGGCCAGACGTCTCCCATTAGGTGCCCACTCGAACACGACCGCGAGGGGGCCGCCCCTGATTTCTCCATACTGGCTGTGGCCTGAAAGTTTCCTTCCTGGTGGGGATGGGGGACAGCAGCTGCCTGCCCCCTCCTCTGTCAGCTTGTTTATCACCGAGTATCTGAGAAGCACCAGGAGCTTGAAAATGACATCAGGACTTATAAGATTACAAAATAATTTTGCCAAGTGAGGACATTATTTTTAAAGAGGTACCATTCTGGGACTTCCCTGGCGGGCCAGTGGTTAAGACTCCACGCTTCCATTGCAGGGAGCGCGGGTTCGATCCCTGGTCAAGGAACTGAGATTCCCACACGCCATGTAGCCAAAAATAAAAATAGAATAAAAACATAAAGAGGTACCATTCACAGACATTACCGGGGGTTGGGGGAAAAGAGGGGTGGGGAGTTAGTGTTGAGTGTTTGGGGTGGTGGGGAAGGTCTAGAAACGGGTGGTGGTGCCGGTTGCACAGTACTGTGCATACACTGAAGGCCATCGAAATACACTTAAAAGTAATTGAAATGGTAAAACTTATGTTATAAGTAACTAACCACACACACAGAAAAGCTACAATTCCCCGTAGCCATCCTCTCATGAATGAAAGGACACTAAGAAATAGGAAAGGTCTAACCTAAGAATAAGAAGAGAATAAACAGAGTTTGTAGAACGACGACTTGCTCTCTTAACCATGTGGTTCTCATTTCGCCTTGAACTGGTGGGGGCCTGGCAGTGCCTGGTGCTGAGCAGCCTGCTGGGATGCGGGAGCCAGGGCAGGAGGCGTTGAAGGCTGGAGACAGTAGGAGCTCAGGCTGGGCCTGCAGGGGCTCCACGGTCTGGAAAAGATCCTGGCTCCAACTTAGGAGGCCCAGGGCTAAGCTACTCCATGTCCCGAGGCGCTGGACCCACCCTTAGCTGTCTTTTCTCTCTGTGTTTAAACAAGAAGCCTGTCGCTGGCTTGCTGCTGGATGTTTTTGGCACCTGTTAGGAGTGAAGCAAGCAGTGACCTGGGTGTGGTCTTCCTCACGATATTCCTGTGTCCCCAGCGGTTCACTTTGCAAAAAGAGCATTTGCCCACCCCTGTCTAGAAGCCGGTGAGCAGAGCAGGTATCTGTTTGAAACTACTTGGTGGCTCCTAGCAGATGTCTCTCCTGGGGCTTGAGGGATCTGAAATGCCTCCCAGAGAATGTCGCTTGGGCCTCTGCATGGCCACCCGGCCTCACTGGGGTGCTAGGTGTGTTACCAGTGCAAACTGTCATTCCAAACTATGTATTGTCAGGCACCTCGTGCTGTCGGTCTCAGTGCTTTTAGAGCACGTGGATGTGCACACGTGCTTGCTCTCCTGGGCCAGGGTTGCAAACTCCTGAGCCTTGCGCGATGTCCAGCCTCAGACTCTGACTTTTTTCATGGGCCTCTCTCCATGTGTGGGGTTTATGGTCCTCACCCTACTTGCAGAGAGAGAAGAGCCAGTCCTGGGAAAGACCGTGACCCTCGATTGAGTCCATGGCCACAGACACCCATGACCCAGGCCAGTGCATCCCAGCCACCTGATGACTAGAGAACCAGCTCGTGACTATCAGGGCAGGAAGCTGCTTCGAGCTGTGTCACTCACCCTCATTTCACAGTCAGAATCTCGATTCCAGGGCTTCCCTGGTGGCGCAGTGGTTGAGAGTCCGCCTGCCGATGCAGAGGACACGTGTTCGTGCCCTGGTCCGGGAAGATCCCACATGCCGCGGAGCGGCTGGGCCCGTGAGCCATGGCCACTGAGCCTGCACATCCGGAGCCTGTGCTCTGCAACGGGAGAGGCCACAGCGGTGAGAGGCCCACGTACCGCAAAAAAAAAAAAAAAAAAAAAATTCCCGATTCCAGGAGGCAAGGTGGCCAGCTGGCACTTGAACCTGGTCCGTGTGCTCCCCCAGGCTCTAAACGCTCTGGTTGGTGCATTTTAAATCTTCGAGGGTGTTTGTTATAAAAAGACTCTAAAGCTGTGGGTTTATAGTGGACGGAAACACCGCCGACCTTCCCCACAGACGTGCCTCTCTGAAAGCCCTCATCAGAGCTTCAAGCCAGGCCCCTGGCCTCCCAGCCACTTGTGACGAGTTTGCATTTGACTCACGGTTGTCACGAAGGTGCCACGACTCACCATATTCACTGGGCGCTGTGATTGCCGAGCTGACACAGCTCCTCATGTGGGTGGCGAGCGTATGCTTCCCATTAAGAAAATTGCTAATTTTGAAACGAGCTCCGAATGGAATATTTTTTGCTTTTACTAAAATTAAGAAAATAATAATAAAACCACCCGCCCAAACACCCCAAGTTTAAAAGAAGAAAGAAAGAAAGAAAAAGGAAAAAAATTTAACGTCAACCCAGAAAAAAAACTCTGTGATTCAGCCTGGTCTCAGAACTCAGCAGAGCCACACGGACAGAAGGAAGAGTCAGCTCTCAATGAGGCAAGGTTAAGCTCCATCCTCCATCCTTCTGGAGCGGTGGTACCTCATCCTTGTCTCTGCCTCCCTAGCGAGAGAAAGCTCAGGCAGAGGCGGCTTCAGACACAAGCGAACTGTGCTGTTTGCCTCTGAGAATTCCCAGCAGCCCCATGAGATCACTGGAGAAATCCCGAGGTGGCTGCAGAATCAGGGCTGCCTTGCCGAGTGAGTCTTGTTTGGAGCACTTGAGTCCTAAAGAGATCCTTGATAGTGTCAGGAGGTTATCACCCATGCTCACCCAGGCGGAGCAGGGGTGGGACTTTGAGGGCCCTCCTCCCTACCTGCAGGGGTCTGAGGCCGATGGCGGGTCCAGGCCGGCCAAGACGTGAGATGGCCTCCCGGGTCCCCCGTGGTCCAGCGTACGATGCGGATGGGACCTGGGATGCCACCTGAACCCCGGAGCCCGGCCTCCGTCAGTGCTAAGGCACAGCATTCGTGGACAGGCCGTGTGTTTGACGGTACTTTTACCGCATCCAGTAGCCAGATGGTCTAAACAACCCGTTGTGGTACGGGTATGTAAATATTTTACGTCATTATCGTGGTGCTGCCGTGTTGACATTAACCAGGATGAAGAATTTTGCTCGCCACAATCAAGTGCCACTCAGGCCACAGGAGGGCCTGAAAAGCTGGCCCTCTACCGTGGAGGGGACAGATTTCGGGGCAAGCTTGGTCTCCTCTTGCTGCCTTCTGCCAAATACCGATTCCCTCACCCAGAGACCCTGGGGAGACTTCCTCTCAGCGCTTTCGGCCAGGACAAAGAATGATTCTCATCATGAACAGTATGTTTTTCACTGTCAGCAGAGCTCTGTGGCCAGTGTATATCCCTCTTTGCTTTGCCTACTAGGAAGCCCAAAACTAAGATTTGTTGTTGTTGTCGTTTTACTCATTTGCACGTAGATTGTCCTCAGTTAGGAGTTTCTGCATAGAGGATCATGTGAGGTGTCTGACGGGCCAGGTTGGAAAGCGGGGTGTACATCCCTCTACGCACAGAACTAATCACACAGTTCCACTAAGAATCCAGGGGCCGGGCTTCCCTGGTGGCACAGTGGTTGAGAGTCTACCTGCCGATGCAGGGGATGTGGGTTCGTGCCCTGGTCCGGGAAGATCCCGCATGCTGCGGGGCGGCTGGGCCCGTGAGCCACGGCCTCTGAGCCTGCGCGTCCGGAGCCTGTGCTCCGCAACGGGAGAGGCCACAATGGAGAGAGGCCCGCGGACCGCAAAAAAAAAAAAAAAAAAAAAAAAAAAAAAAAAAAAAAAAAAAAAAAAAAAAAAAAAAAAAAAAAAAAAAAAAAAAAAAAGAATCCACGGGCCAAAAGTGTAATTTAGGAAGAGGAAATTGGACCACACTGGATTTCCACAGGGAATGTTGTGGAAGGAACAAATTCAAATGAAGGACACAGAGATAAGAGTGAGGTTACAAGGGGACAGAGGTAGGGATTCCAGTGTGTGTGTGTGTCTGCCTTGTAAACTAGATGCAAGTCATTTGGACTTTGTTCAGTGTTTTGGATTCTGTTTCAGTGTTGCTTTCCCTTCTGCCAAAACTATAGCATTGCAGAATGTTGGAGCTGAATGGAGAGGTCTTATTATTGTTTTTTTAATTTTTAAGAAATTTTATTGGAGTATAGTTGATTTACAACGTTATGTTAGTTTCAGGTGTACAGCAAAGTGATTCAATTATACACATACATATATTCATTCTTTTTCAGATTCTCCTTCCATATAGGTCATTACAGAATATCGAGTAGAGTTCCCTGTGCTATATAGTACATCCTTGTTGGTTATCTATGTTTTTTTTTTTTTCTTGCGGTACGCGGGCCTCTCACTGCTGTGGCCTCTCCCGTTGCGGAGCACAGGCTCCGGACGCGCAGGCTCAGCGGCCACGGCTCACGGGCCCAGCCGCTCCGCGGCACGTGGGATCTTCCCGGACCGGGGCACGAACCCGCGTCCCCTGCATCGGCAGGCGGACTCCCAACCACTGCGCCACCAGGGAAGCCCCTGGTTATCTATTTTATATCTAGTCGTGTGTGTATGTTAATCCCAAGCTCCTAATTTATCCCTCTCCATCATGTTTCCCCTTTGATAACCACAAGTTTGTTTTCAAAATCTGTGAGTCTGTTTCTGTTTTCTAAATAAGTTCATTTATATCATTTTTTAAAAAATTAGATTCTACATGTGAGTGATATCATATGAGATTTGTCTTTCTCTGTTTGACTTACCTCACTTAGTACGATAATTGCGAGGTCCATCCATGTTGCTGCAAATGGCATGATTTCGTTCTTTTTTATGGCTGAGCAATATTCCATTGTATATATATGTACCACATCTTCTTTATCCATTCGTCTGTCAATGGACATTTAGGTTGCTTCCATGTCTTGGCTATTGTAAATAGTGCTGCAATGAACATTTGAGTGCATGCATCCTTTTCAATTATGGTTTTCTCTGGATATATGCTCAGGAGTGGGATTGCTGGGTCCTATGGTAGTTCTATTTTTAGTTTTTTTAAGGAACCTCCATACTGTTCTCCATAGTGGCTGCACCAGTTTACATTCCCACCAACAGTTCAGGAGGGTTCCCTTTTCTCCACACCTGGAGAGGCCTTTTAAACATCAGCCTCTCACTGTACCGGTAGGAAAGTGAGGCCCAGAGAGGGGAACTGACTTACCAAGAGTCAGCCAGCTAGAGCTTTGCTGTCAGCCCTCACACCTGGAATTGTGGCATCACACACAGGGAGTTCCATCGATACCTCTGTCCACACCGTACAAGCCCCTGCTCTGGAGAGGACGAGTGAAAGTCACGTAATTAAGTGACAGCTTGAATTGATCAACTGACGGCCTGGTTAGTCTATTGGATCATTGGAGAAATCCCACAGCCTTCCCAGCAGCTCTTTGAAACTCAGCGCAAGGCTTCACTTCAGCATTTATTCCATTGGGATTTGGGGAAAATTAGTCTCTTCCTCAGACTCATTCAAGCACTGACTTCTCTCAGTGACTCATATGTGAGAGTGTGAAAAATCTTCACAAGTCTCACATTAGGAATAGAAATTTCCCCAAAACCCAGTAGAGAGCTTGACCACTGTGTCAGTGTTCTGTTGCTGCAACAAAGTACTCCCCAACTTAGTGGCTGAAAGCACCAATTATTTGTTCATGATGTGGCAGTTCGGACAGGGCTTGGTTGGGGACGGCTCATCTCTGCTCCGCTGGTGTCAGCTGGGATGGCTTGACTGGGGGTGGAAGATGCATTTCCACCATGGCCCGGCTCCCATGGCTGGTGTGACTGGGTACAGGAGCTTGGCTGTATCAGCTGAGGCACTGGTTCCCCTCCGAGTCTGTGTCTTCAGTGCTTAGCCAGGCCTTCCTAAGGCTCGGGTCCTAACCCGGCACAGTGTCACTCCCTGCCTCTCTACCCCTCGCCATTCTGTTGGTTAAAACAGGTCATCGGGCCGGACTGGATCCAAAGGACAGGGACCCCACTGGGGGCCACCCAAGTAACCATCCGGCACAGACACTCTGGGAAGAGCTCTTTGCGAAAGAGGCCAGGTGATCCACTTACGCTAACCTGCCAAGGCCTGGCTCCACTCTTGGATGCCTTCGGAACGCCCAGGCTTCCAGAAGCCGTTCTGTGGGAGAAGCTCCAGCCAGACCCCAGCGGTTCCCTCCCTCCAAGAGGCTGCAGCGCTTGCCGTCTGCTTTGTATCGCTGATGGCTGCGCCTCTTATTACATAATATGTTATTCTGGGCCGCACCAGGCCCTGGTTACTTGTCAAAAGTTTCTAAAAACCAGCTGTATCAGCTCCAGGCAACTGGGGGTGCTGCCCCTCCCTCGTAGTATTAGTCACTCTGTACTTAGCTAAATTTAACTTTTTATCATCCAAATGATATTTTTGTGGGCTTGGGATTTTACATAATGCTACCAACTGCCGCAGGCTGAGAATTTCTCCTTTTTGTTACGCGTATGTGTGTGCGTATGTGTGTGTTGGGTGTTTTCCCCCCATGAACTTTTACACGCTCAAGGCAGCACTGTTCAGCTCCTCTCCCGCCCTCCCAGGCCTGGGTGTGTTCTGCAGGCTCTGTTTTGCCTTTTGTCAGCTAGGGGGGAGACCGCTCCTAACAGCTTTCTAATGGCCCCCGCCAAGGCTTCCTTCCTCACTTGAGGTCTCTCCACTTTGAAGGTCTCTGAGGGTTTCCCTGCTGCCTTCGGAGAGAGAAGCTCAGGTTCAGAACCGAGTGTGTTGAGAAAGCAGAGAGAAGGATCCGGAGGGGGTTGGCTGGAAAGGGACAAGAAAGAAGAAAGCCAGCCACCCCACCCAGGGGTGGGGTCCAGGCTGCAGGCTCTTCCTCTGGGCTTGGGGGCCGGGGGGCGGAGAACTCAGGGCAGCGGAGGCTGAGCGGGGAGCCTGGCCTCTCCTTTGGGGAGGTTCTGAAGCAGGACACGGGGATGTGCGCATGCAGCGTGGCCATCCTAACTTTCCCAGAGCTCCCACTGATCGGCAACGGTGGCGCACCAGGGGTCTCGTGTGCTCCACACCGTGACCGTGCATGGGAGGTGCCTACCGCCATTTTCCAGGTGGGGAAACCGAGGATCGGGTCACAGGGTAGCAAGCAGTAGCAGCAGTAATTACAGCGGCAGCAAACACTGGGTGCTTACTGTGTGCCAGGCACAGTGCTAAGCACTTGCTTTCCTGAGCTCATGGGTCCTTTGTGGTGGTCAGTAGTGTCAGCGCTCTCTTACAGATAAGGAAACGCAGTCCAGAGGGGTTAAGCAGCAGGCTTGAGGCCACAGAGCCAAGAGATGGCAGAGCCAGACGTCAAAACCCGTCCACCTAGGGCGCCTCCCTCCGCTAAGCCGCTTTCCAGGGGCGGGCTGCCGACAGACGGCGGAGATGGGACTTGGACTGGGCCCTGTGCTCTTTCCAAAGCATCGCTAAGCTGATTCCGGCCTCATTCTAGTTGTCAGGTTTCCTCCTGCCAGCTGTCTGTAAAAAGCAGCAGGGTGTACATTATGTCTAGGTGTCTCTGGGAGAATTAACCTGACACTGGAGAGAGGAACCAGGTGCTGGGGAACAGGGACGAGAGAGAAACTCACTCTCATGCTTTTTAAAATCTTTTCAGAAATTCAGATGTATTACTTGTTTTAAATTATTTTGTTAAAAATTGGGAACTCCTGGAGACTTCCCTGGTGGTCCAGTGATTAAGACTCTGCACTTCCACTGCATGGGGCACAGTTTCAATTCCTGATCTGGGAACTAAGATCCCGCCTGCCGGGCAGTGTGGCCAAAAAAAAAAAAAAAAAAAAAAAGGAACAACCAGGTATGTACATAAAACAAACAAATAAACTCATTCTAGTTGTCAGGTTTCCTCCTGCCAGCTGTCTGTAAAAAGCAGCAGGGTGTACATTATGTCTAGGTGTCTCTGGGAGAATTAACCTGACACTGGAGAGAGGAACCAGGTGCTGGGGAACAGGGACGAGAGAGAAACTCACTCTCATGCTTTTTAAAATCTTTTCAGAAATTCAGATGTATTACTTGTTTTAAATTATTTTGTTAAAAATTGGGAACTCCTGGAGACTTCCCTGGTGGTCCAGTGATTAAGACTCTGCACTTCCACTGCATGGGGCACAGTTTCAATTCCTGATCTGGGAACTAAGATCCCGCCTGCCGGGCAGTGTGGCCAAAAAAAAAAAAAAAAAAAAATAGGAACTCCCAGGTATGTACCTAAATCAAACACATACATCCACACAAAAACTTGTACACGAATGTTCCTAGCAGCAGAGTTCTTAATAGCTCCAAAGTGGAAACAACCCAAGTGTCTGTTAACAAATGAATGGATAAACAAAACACAGTTGATCCACACAATGCAGTGTTGTTCAGCCACAAAAAAGAATAAAGTACTGACGCATGCTACAATGTGGATGAACCTTGAAAACATGATGAGAAGTGCAAGAAGTCCGACACAAAAGACCACGTACTGTGTGATCCCATTTATGCGAAACGTCCAGAATCGACAAATCTGTAGAGACAGAAAGCAGATGGTGGTGGGCAGGGGCTGGAGGGACGGGGTGTGAGGAGTGACTGCTAATAGGTATGGGATTTCTTTTGGGTGGGGGGTGATGAAGACATTCTGGAACTAGAGAGATGTGATGGTTTTACGACTTTGTGAATGTACTAAAGGCCACTGAATTGTACACTTTCAAAGGGTGAATTCTATGGCATGAGAATTACATCCTAATAAATCAAAAAATTAGGAGCCAAGCCTTCAGATGGAATCGAAAGCTGGGCTGCCCCCTCCTGTTGCCAGCAACCTGGACAACTTGCTTGGGTACCACTGCCATTTGCATCCGTCCTTCTCTGCCCATACTTTAGCCACCTGCCTCATGGTCTCCATGTCAACGGGGGTTGGAAACAAGAGTGTTCAACTCTAGCCATGTTCCGCACTCATTTGGAACTTATACTTTCAACCAGGGCCAGCCTGAAACATGTGGATGTCTGGGCAGGCTAGTAATTTGGCACCCCCATCAAACCAGTATTAAGTGTTTGTTTGACATTTATTTAGTGGGGATGAGGAGAGACTGCTATTCTATTAATAGAAATTATGTAGAGAAACAGATTCACTTACTAATTCATGTCCATTGACTAAAACAGTTAGGGATCCGAAAATTTTTCAGGAAAGCAATTCTGACTTCTATTGGTTCTTATCTTCAAAGGTTGGGTTTTTTGTTTTTTTTTTTCTTTTCTTCTTGTTTTTTTTTTTTTTTTAACCCTCCTGCAATCTTGCAAATCATTCGGGTTGCATATTGAAGATTTAGATTTAAAACTGAAAGGAGAGGATCTAATGTATAAAATGATGACTACAGTTGACAACACTGTATTGTATAAGGGAGATTTACTAAAAGAGTAGAACTTAAGTGTTCTCACCACAAAAAACAAAAAACAAATACGCAGTGATAGGGTAATAAGCTCAA
Source organism: Lipotes vexillifer (assembly GCF_000442215.2). NCBI lineage: Eukaryota > Metazoa > Chordata > Mammalia > Artiodactyla > Lipotidae > Lipotes > Lipotes vexillifer. The sequence continues at coordinate 1,945,843 of NW_006774065.1, forward strand.
ATGGTGGGGATCCTTTCACAATGCATACGTGTTTCAAATCATCACGCTATACACTTTATTTTTTTTATTGAAGTATGACTGATTTACAGTGGTGTCTTAGTTTCAGGTGTACAGCAAAGTGATTCAGTTATACATATACATATATATTATTTTTCAGATTCTTTTCCATCATAGGTTATTATAAGGTATTGAGTTTAGTTCCCTGTGCTGTACAGTAGGTCCTTGTTTATCTCTTTTATATATAGTCATGTGTATATGTTAATCCCAAACTCCTAATTTATCCCTCCCCCCCTTCCCCTTTGATAATCATAGGTTTGTTTTCTATATCTGTGGGTCTATTTCTGTTTTATAAATAAGTTCATTCATGTAATTTGTTTTAGATTCCACATATAAGCAGTGTCATGATATGTGTCTTTCTCTGTCTGACTTAACTTCACTTAGTATGATAATCTCTAGGTCCATCTGTGTTGCTGCAAGTGGCATTATTTCATTCTTTTTATGGCTATGCACTTCAAGTGTATCAAGATTTTATTTGTTGATTACACTTCAGTAAAAATGGGGGAAGAACTCAAAGGAATAAAATGTTTTTGTTCCTGGTAAACAGCAACACACTGTGCATTATTTAGTTCCAGAACCTCATCCCACCCCACAGCCCCCCATGACCACAGCTACAGGTGTGCATGGAACATGCCTACAGCAAATCTCAGCACAGAATTGTGTTCTATTTTGATTTTTCATTCCCCTAAAGGGAGTGGGTTGATTTGCTTTTCGCCTTTTGTGTGAGAGGTCACGGGAGGAAGCCTGAGTCCTCTGGCAGCATCTTCCTACTTTATTCCAGTGTCGTTTTGCCCCCCTGCCCCTAGAGCTCTGTCCCCCGAGGAGCTGTGTCGCTCCTTAAGTTGGCTCTGCATTCACTTTTTGGATTTTAAATGCTTTTGTGTCAGAAAAATCATTTCCCCGCCGCGCACCCCTGTGTGAAGAGTGCGCATCCTTTCTTGCAGCCGCTGCTGATCTCATTCTGCCGGGTGTGAGTCACAGTTGACCTTCTCACCCCCCGGGGGTGGGGGGGGAGGCGGCACAGTGGAGGGGAGTGGGGCTGGTGTGCAGAAGCCAGCTTGCCTTTGACTGGCGTGTTGCTGTGGCAGACCCCTGACCCTCTCGGTGGGTTTCCTGACCCCTCAAATGGGGAGACTGCCACTGACCTCACAGAGGGTTTGGAGGTGTTGTGATGAAGGCTAAGAAACAGAACAGAGGAGAAGCTGTGCAGAGGCAGGGCGTGTGAGGGCGAGCTGGGGGTTCTGGTGGGACGGAGCGGGGAAGCCGGCGGGGCTCACGTGCCCGGCGGGGACCTGGAACCTGGGACACCTGGGGTGTTTTGTTCTTTGGGGGTCGAGCATGTCCGTGCAGGGCAGAGATGGAGCTTCAACCCCTGCAGCCCCATCCCAAAGAGGAATTTGCAGAATTGGCTGTGGCTTCCCGGGAGGGAGCGTGGGACTGCTCTGGGGTGGGCGGCGTGCGAAAAGCCAGTCTCTGTCGCTTGCAGCCACACCTCCCACTGCTGTGCCGTCACTGGTTATCTTTTCACCTCCCTAGTTCGCGTCTCTTCCTCCCCTGAATTCTCACCGTCTGTGCCCTCACTCTGCAGTTTATCACTTTTGTTTTTCGGGGCCAACGTGAAATGCGCCTCTTCTTTTACTGCTACCTCTAGTGTCCCTAATTGCCCCGTGCCTGGCCTCAGCCCCTGGGGCAGGGTTGCTCCGGAGTTAGGAATCGGTTCCTGGAACAATTAGGGCTTCTGTAGCAGCAGGGGGCTGCCTTCCAGTCATGGTCACTGGAAGGCCTCCTGGGCTGCTGTCTGCCTCCTGGGCACCGTACTGGGGGTGCACATGTGTCAGACAAACAAGAATGAGCGTTGAGCTGTACACAGGGATCACGGGAGCATCTCGGGTCCTGATGGGCGCCCTGGATTGGGCGGCGGCTTTCGTGGTGCCTGTGCAAGTTCTGTCCTCTTGTAGTCTGATTGCACCTGGGACTCCCTGGAAATCTATTTCTCCACCTTTCTCATTTTGTTGTGAGCGCTTGTCTCTGGCCTCTGGGTATCTGGGGGAGGTGGGCCTCCAGTCCCGTACGGCCCGAGTTCAGGGGCTTGATTGGAAGGTGAGAGTCACCTGCATCGCCCAGCTGACCGTGACCCTGCCCCAGGCATCAAGATGCTGGTGGCTGCTTACCAAGAACTCCGGGCCCCCCAGCCCACCCCCCATCTCCCACCTGCCTCCCCTCTGCAGCCTGAGGTCCTGAGGTCCCGCAGTCCCAAAGGTTGATGGGTGAAAACCTCAGGTTGGAGGCTGAGAGCTCCAAGCTGGACTTCTGAGATAAGAAAGCTTCCCGCGTGTGCTGGGGCTATGGGTTCGGTTCCCTGAGCAGTCTTCCTAAGCAGAGGGAGCCCTGGGCAGTGTCGGGTGTATCAGCCTCCAGGAGTGCATCCTGGACTGGATCCCTTTTGTCAAATGAAGGCTCCTTTAGCCAGGCACCCCCGGTCCTGCCCTCTGGGCACATCTGGATTGCTTTGGCGTTGCTCAGGAGGAGGCCTGGCTTCCTCGATTTCCCAGCGGGCGCTGAGTGATCAGAGCCACCAGGTGTCTCACCCCTCCCCCACTGAGCTTCTCCCTGCAGGATGCTCCCTTCTGTGGGCCTTGAGAGCAGGACATCCATCGGCGGCGCCTTCCCACGCAGACCTGCAGGTTAGGACCTCCCACCAGTGTTGGAGTTGGGGGGGGAGGGGCTCAGCTGCCGTTTCCTCTTCCGTAAACATCTGACTTTATCTGATGTACATGGGGTAAATCGTATTCACCCGATCCTGCTTCTTGCAAATATTGACTCCTCTTCACCAAGTAGGAAGGACTGATGTTCTTTCCCTGGTAGCTTTGGGTTCCCCGGGCGGCCTGTTTCTCTCCTCTGTATAGGGCGCCCTGGGGTGCCTCTCTTCTCTTGGCTCCCCTGGGTCAGCCTGGCCCTCCCCACCCCAGCCAACAGGACAGAACAAGAGTTTGGGGGCTCCCCAGTCCCACAAGTCATGGTCAGTGACACGGAAACAACCATGTGTGTGTTTTCAGGTAACCACCTCCCTGGATGAAACTGAGGCCTGGTGTGTTGGGGTCCTCTGTGGAGTCAGGACGAGTGGCTGAATCTCCCAGAGCCCGGCTCTTTCTCTCCTTCTGCCCTGAGTTAGAGCAGGAGCCCGGGTGCCGGGCTTCCTGTCCATCCCGTTCCATTGCATATCCTGTGTCTTAGGCACAGGTCTCGCTCTCTCCCCTTTTTGTCACACCAAGGCCTTCGGTGGGCAGAGCAGTTGAAGTGATGTTGCCTTTTCCTTTTCTAAATTTCAATGAACCCTTCTCCCTGTGTACCAATCGGCTAGTTTGAGTTTTCGAGGCATGGAGGGTGGGCATTCCATCCCGGGAAACTAACCTGGGCGGGGAGGGAGCATTGGGGTCCCTAGTTGCGGCCGTCTCAGCCAGGCTATGAGTTGTAAAAGCACTGGCTCTGCTGAGCACACAATAACCTGTGCAGAAGCCCTTACAATCGCTGTTTCACACGAGGAAGCCGAGGCTCAGAGATGGCAGGTATCTGGCTCAAGGTCACATGGCTAGTCAGTGCTGGGCTTGGAACTGGACCCCAAGTCTAGATCCCGAAGCACATGGCATGATTTTCCAAATACAGCTGGACTTCCCCATGGGCTGGGGGGCCTGTCCCCAGGCGAGTCCCCGGCCTCCACTCCTCCCTGGGAAAACGGGGCGCAGCAGACAAGGCCTCAGCCATGGGCGCCCTCACTGCTGTGTTTCCACATCGGCACCATGGGCCGTCTCCTCTAATTGCCCGTTCTTTTTAGTTGCCGTGAAAAGGCCTCTGAGTGCTAAGAAGGGAGAGTGCTATGTTGTATTTTTTGTTCTGTTGTTTTGCGTCAGTTCTTTCCCAGGTGTCTCAGCTGGGTATTGGGGCTGGGGTTGCCATGGGGACATGGGCCCTGACTCTCACCCTCTCCGTGGTCACTCGCTGTCCTGCCAGCCGGGGGGCCTGGTGGGCCCTCCTCTGAGCTCTGACATCAGCTCCCGTTGGTTGGAGGGGCCCTGCCCCAACACAGCCTTCGTTTCCTGTTTCTTCTTCCATAGGAAGGGGGTTCTTGTCCTTCCCGATGACCTCATGCCCAAGCTCCGCGGTGTTAGAGATGGTGGCCTTTCAGCCCACCTTATCTGTGCGTCCTCACTTAGAACTCCTCAGCTTCACTCATTTACCCAGCGAACATTTACTCAGTGTGGACCGGGTACCATCTCAGGTGCCCGAGTTGCAGGTGTGACTCCGCCTGTGTGGAGTTTATGCCCTGGTGTTGGCCCAGCACCCGCTCTGCACTCTGACCTCTGCGCTTTGCATATGCTGTTCCAGCGTCCTGAGGTCCCCTGTTCTCGCCTCTGCTCTACGTCCCACGGTGGGGACGATCTCAGTCACCCCCTTCCTGCCTCTGAGCTCTTCCTGGGAGTTTGTGGCTGTGTGGGACATCGAGAGCACTGGGCCCTGGATGGCAAGAGTTGAGGGCGGTGTGGAGAGAGGCGGCCCTTCTGAGATGTGAAATCACCTCCTCATCTCCTCTGCAGGGGGCTGGGGAGGAAAAGGCTGGAGGAGCAAGGTTTATTTGTAGAGAAGCTCCTTGCTCCAGAGGAGCATGGAGCCCTTCCTTCCAGGAGGTGGGGGGCTGTGGAGGGCAGGCAGGGGGCAGCTGGAGTTGTTGTCTCAGCTTGGCCTGGCTGTCTTCTGTACCCACTCAGCCTGACGCAGGAGCTGTCCATCCTCAGAGGGTTTGCCTCTGAGAGGGGGTCCCAGGCCAGACAGCGTCTGTCCTCAGCGCCTCCTCCCCAAAGCTGAGGACGTTTGCCATCCTGAGCAGGTGAGCAGAGCTTCTAGCGTGTCCTTGGGGTAGGGGCTCGGTGGGAAGGGTCCCAGGCCCAGGCTCAGAGTCGGTCACTTCCTTCCTGACTCCCCGGCTCGCGGGGAGGGGCGCTTCCTGCCATTGTCTCCGCTGAGGCCTCGGCAAGGTCACTGTCTCCTGAGGGGGAAGAGAGCTGAAGACAGGGCAGGACCTCAGACCACAGTGGCAACTGACACACTTTTCGTCCCCACAACCGCACTGGCCCCCCCGCCTCCCCTCGGGCCCCTGGATGGAGACTGAGGGAGGAGGTGAGGCTTCTTTCCTTCATCTGTGGGAGCTTCACCCCTCTCAGCACCCCAGCCCCACGTGGGAGGTTTGGCCGGCCACTCCCTGGGCTGTAGGTCTGGTGGGTGGCCTGTTAGGGGCCTCGGCCAGCGAGGGAGGCCATGTGCACCCGTACAGAGGGCAGGAGCAAAGACTGGGGCTTGTCCTGTGTTCCTTCGAGGTCCCCCCATGGCGCCTGGGAGGCAGCTGGGCGGGACCTGACGTCCCCCGTGTCCCCTCCTGACCTCCTGCATCCATAGTCCGTTTCCTAACGTGGGGCCTTGGCACCCGGCCAGCCCTGCCCAGGACTCAGGTAGAACACGGAGGGGGCTTCCACCGGGTTGCTCGACCTCCCCTTCTTTCTAGGCTCTTAGGCCCTCTCTCGCGGCCCGGGAGCGACGCCCGCCGAAGTCTGGTCCTTCCACCTCCCAGTTCTTCCTCTTCTCAAGAGCCCCAGATCCCCACTCCCTGGGTTTGCCCTCTCGGCCTCAGAGACGCACATCTTCCCGAGAGCGTGCCTCATCTTCATCCACGTGGCAGGAGCCGCATTTCTCTGGCTTTGTTTCTGGTCTCTGCTCCCAGTCACGTGTGGACGTTCGCCCAGGCACCTTTCAGAGAGCCAGGCTTGAGGGCCCTCGGTTCGAGCGCTCTGGGGTCGGCAGGGCAGGGCGAGCGGTTGGCCTGGCCTCGGTGGTCCGGCCCAGGGCTCCTCTGCAGCTCTGTCCGCAGGCGCCCGGCACTGTAGCCCCCTCCTGGTTGCCTTCTGCTCACTCTTCCGCCATGGCTGCCTTTCCCTGGTCCTAAGGAAGAGCCCACCGCTTGCCTTTTCCTTCTTGTGCTTCCCTCACGACCGGCGTCCAGTGCACTAACTGACCTGTGTTTATAACCTCCTCTTGCCCGGCAAGGAGGCGCCTGGAAACATCTGCTTATGAACTGACCCCACCACCTCCCAGGGACCAGACCAGGTCTGTGTCATTTCCTTGCTTTGTTCCTCCACATACTTCCTAAGCCGCGAACCTGCCTAGAACAATCACTTTGATTCCCAGAGACACTGTCCAGAGCTTGGGATTCTCAGAGGGACTCCTGGGATGATGTCTTTCAAGCTGGAGGGTTGTATGGCCTGAGACTGTTCATCTTAGCAGCGTGATTGAACCCACAAACAATCAAAATGTATTCATTCAACATGCATTTAGTGAGTAGCTGCTATTCCGGGAGCTGGGTATAAAGGAGTGATAAAACATTTAAAATTCTGGCCCTCCTGGGCTTATAGTCTAGCGGGGGTAGACATACAATATGCAAGTATGCAGTAAAATATATAAGTACGTCAGGTGGTTATCAGAGCTAAATAAACAAGGGAAGAGAAGGCCTCTCAAGTCAGGAACATTTAAGCAAAGGGCTGAAGGAGGCGAGGAAGACAATGGGGAGGTTATCCCAGGCAGAGGAGACAGCCTGTGCAAAGGCCCTGAGGCAGGAGCTCATCTGGGATGTTCAAGAAATCTGAGTGAGTGGAAGAATGGCAGGGGAGGAGGTTGGAGAAATATGAGAGCCAACATCTGTCAGGACCTTGCACTCCTGTCTGGACTTTCACCTTGACTCTGAGTGAGATGTGATGCTACTCTAGAGTTTGACCAGAGAAGGGCCAGGATCCGACTTGTGCTTTAAAAGGATGGTTTCTGGCTACTGTGTTGAGACCAGACTGGATGGGGTGAAGGGAGGAAGCAGGGAGACCAGCAGAGGCACGGATGCAGCATGTGAGGTGGTAGGCACTGGACCAGGGTGCCAGCGGTGGAGGTGATGAGGGAGTTGGGCTCCAGGTACGTTTTAAAGGTAGAGCTGGGAGGAATCACGGAGGAATTAGGCAGTCCTCGTTGTGTGGACTTTTAAAAACAGGTTCTCATGAGCTTGAAAGGACCTAAGAGATCATCTAGTCCAACCTTTTCACTTAACTTACGAGGTAACTGAGGCCCAGTAAAGGAAGTTACTTGTCCAAAGTCACACAGCAAGCTGGTTAGTGGCAGAGCCAAGACTTGAGTTTTTGACCCCATGTTTTTGTAGCTGAACTGATGCACAGCTGTGGGAAGAGACCTGCAGAGGTCTGAGGTCCCGAGGGAAGCAGGGCTGGCCCCCAGCACTGCAGCTGAGCATGGGATTCTGGCAGATTCCATTGGCTGGCAGGAACCCGGGACATTGTAAACTGACATTTATGCGTGCTGTATGCCTCTAACGGCTCTTTCCGGGCTGACATTTTGACCTCAGTTGGGCAGAGGTCTTGATGGTCATGTCTGAGCTCTTGGGCAGATCAGAGACAATGCTCCTGTGCATGTTTTTGAAGATTTTATTGAGCTTCTATTAAGTGCCAGCCCAGAGACATGACGCCCTTGCTCTGGAGGACCTAACAGTTTGGGGAGACGGACAGGTGAACCAAGGATGCCCCCGTGATCGTGGGCAATCAGGCTCATGCAGGAGCTGTCCACGCTTGGGATCTCTGTCCGAGGACGGGCACTGAACAGCCGCTGCAGCCACCAGATACCCCAGGGAACACAAGCCAGAGGCCTTCTGTACACCAAGGTGGTCTGCTTAAACCCATGATTCATCTCTTATAATAAAGGGGGCAAGGAGAGTCAGTGGGGGCTGGCATCTCACTGCCCTACAGCCGTGTCACTGAGCACAGGCTTCACTTAAACTGTGAGGACCCAGGTGCACCCCCTGAGAGGCAACCTTTCATTGCCGGCACTTCCCATGTGCTTTTTTGTGCAGGGCGCTGGGCTGGTAACTTTCCTTTAGTCTGCAAGCCAGCTCTAATGGCCAGCTTTAAGGTCACTGGTGACCCTTGAGATACAGAATGAGGCCTGTGAAGCTCCCAGCTCATCTTGGAAAGAGCTGGGCATCATCCGCAGGCTCTTCCGTGTGAGGGTTGCCTGGGAAGATAGAGAGATTTTGCTTTCACTCTCTATGGAAAAGCTGGATCTATAGGCCAAAGGGGGGAAAACTCCAGTCTGATTTTTCTTTCAGCCTTTTAACTTGATCTGTCCCGTCACAACAGCGGTATTCTTGAGGCCAACTTGGAATTGCTTCCACGGGGTGATTTACAGGCTGTCTCCAGAAGTGGTTCTTGTGCCCTTGGGTCTGATTAGCGCCCTGGCGGCCACAGGTGATCCCAGGACAGGGCTGATGAGAATGTGGTGCCCAGACGTGGGAGATCCGGCCAGACCACTGAAGTGAGGCTTGAGTCTCAGTGGGCTGGTGTCAGGCCAGCCCCTATCCTTTTGTTGGCATCTTCCTCGGAGGCTAGAGGAGTGGGGAGATGGCAAGGAAAAATCAAACACCCAGACAGGCTCCCTCCAGGGCACAAGCCGTTTAGTCCCCGCCTGTCCTGGGCTGCAGCACCTGGAGATGACTGGGAACCCTTCCTAGCACCCCTGGGGTGACTCTCTCCAGGACGGCCGAGGTTGGGCACTGTGCTCAGGGTGTGCCCACATCGGTGGTGGATTTTGGGATCCACATCTCCTCTCCTGGCTCCAGTTTCCCTGAGAAAAGGGAGTCCGTTGGCTTGTTCCCCGCAGCATGCTTTCCAGGATGTGGGTTCCCAGACAGGAGGAGCTGCCTTAAGTCGGGTGATCATTTGACTAACACGTGTTAAGCACCTTCTGTGTGCGCGAGCTGTGCCATGTGCTGGAGGTGAAAATAAAGCAGAGTTGGGCTTTGAGGGGCTTGGAGGGAGAGCCACGCCTCCTTCTCCTTCCCTCAGTCACTTCTTGCCTCTAGTTCGCCTACAAGTTATAAATACTCTGGGGAAGTATGTCGCACTCACTCCCTGGTACCTCCCTGTGCATAAGCTTATTCAGTGGACCCAAGAAGCAGGCCAGGGCGGCGAGGATGAGAGGAGGTGGCAGTGCGGAGCCGGCATTCCAGCAGGAGGACTCCTCCAACATTGCAGATTGCCCTGGGACCAGCCCTGTCCCCGTGACACGCAAGGGGACATCTGAGGTCATGGGCATGTTTTCTTGAACCGTTAAAGCATCTTGCAAAGATGGCCTAGATTTGAAAAGACTGTGACCAGAAGAAAGAGAGACAATGAGAAAAGCGGTGTAGAGCACCCCGCCCAGCTCCTGGCACTTAGTAGTTGCTCAGTAAATCAGTGTTCCTTTCCTAACATAAGGAAACAAGTCCGTCAGAGTCGGCCGAGGCTCCCAGGGCCTGCGCTGCCTTGGGATGAGGGCTGTGCCCTGGCCAGCAGAGCTGTCTGATCAGTGTCTGCGTGGGGCACGGGGTATGCGGCAGAGTGGCTCCTTCCATCTGTGGAATCGGGAAAGGGTTCTGGAACCAAGCCCTTTAGAGTTATGGCAGCACAGCGCGAAGGATGGTGTTTGAGGACATAGCTGCCCAAGATGAGGCAGCCTGGGCCTCAGTCTTCTCCCACATAGAAGACTGGCCACAGTGCTAGGCCAGCTCCTAAGTCTTGTGTGTGACACAGGAGGTAAGGGACAGACCTGGCTTGCAGAACCTGAAAGCCAGCAGAATGCCAGGTGTGGCGACCCTGGTGCCCAGACTGCCCTTCCAGCAGGCAGAGGGGACTCTCTTGCTCTGGCTCTCTGAGCACCTGGGCCTACACACCTCTGTGCAAACTGGGTTTGCACAGTTTTCTTTTTTAAACAACTCAATGGAGATATAATTCATATAGCGTATAATTCACCCATTAAAAGTGTACAATTCAATGGTATTTTGCATATTCACAGACTTGTTCAGCCAGCACCACGGTCAAGTTTAGAGCATGTCCATCATCCCCCCAAAGAAAGCCCACGCCCTCTTAGCTATCACTTCCCTCCCCCAGCCTCGGGCAACCACTCATCCCCTTCCTGTCACTATGGATTTGCCTATTCCGGACATTTCGTATAGCTGGAATCCTACAACATGTGGCCTTCAGTCACTGGCTTCTTTCGCTCGTGATAATGTTTTCAAGGCTCGACCACGTGGTAGCCTGAATCGGTACCTCACCCTCTTTTACCGCAGAATAACATTCCATTGTGTGGATGGACCCTCATTCACCTATCCGTTCATCAGTTGATAGGCATTTACATTTTTCCCACTTTTTTGTTTTTAGCCGCACCTTGCGGCGTGCGGGATCTTAGTTCCCCGACCAGGGATGGAACCCATGTCCCCCTGCAGTGGAAGCGCATAGTCCTAACCCCTGGACTGCCAGGGAATTCCACCCACTTTTTGATTATTGTGCATAGTGCTACTGTGAACATTCACGTATACGTTTTTGTGTGGGCCTACGTTTCATTTCCCTTGAGTATATCCCTAGGAGGAGAATTGCTGGGTCATATGCTAACTCTATGCTTAACATTTTGAGGAACTGCCAGACTTTTCCAAGGCGGCTGTCAATTGTTCAGTGCACACTGTTTTATAATGATTGTTGTGCAGAACTGTGTAGAGTGGTGGTTAATGCAGGCTCCAGAACCAAGCTGCCTGGCTTTAGAACCTGGCTGGGAGACTTGGGACAGGCCCCTTCACCTTTCCCAGCCTCAGTTTCCTTATCTGTAAAACGGGGACAAGATTATAGTGCTCACTGCATGTTGTCATGGGGATTAAATGAGAATATCTACAAAGTGCTTGGTGAGGGCTGTGTCTGTGTTCGCTGTTATAAGTATTTCCCTCTAGATTGCAGGTGCTGGGCACATAGTAGGTACTCTGTGACGTTTTAAAGGCTGCAGAATTTGCTTTTTGGGGGGTGCCCCCTTTTCCAGTGCTCTTGATTCTTCTGATCACCTCTGGGAAAGCCGTCTAGGCTGTCAGTGTCTTGTGCCCTGGGAATCTCTCTTCACCTGGAGGGTCTGGCACAGGGCCTTGTGAGGTCGGGGGTGGCCCCTGGACTTGCTTCAACTCCAAGAGGCACTTAAACCTTAAAGCCAGGGACGCAGGGAGCATTCGGAGCCAGGTCTCCGGGACTGAGAGCAGTTTGGTTAACTCAGAAGCTGGGGAGGCAAGACCCAACCCCATGACGGCAGCCCCTGTTCCTCGGCACCCCAGCTCCTGCTCTGCGATCAGCCACTGGGAAGGAGGCTGCATCCCTGGCGGGAGCCCCACAGAGAATCAGCTCAGTGACTGGAAAGTGTAGTCGGAGCTCCTGTGCTGCAGATGTGGCCTGGAGTCCCCAGTGCCTCGCCAGCTCCCAGGTGCAAAGACGGGCCTGCCCCCTCACCTGGCTGTGGTCCTGCTGTCAGAGCCCTGGCAGAGCAGCAGCTCCTCAGTCTCGCAGCACTGGGTATTCTCCGAGGGCTAGCAGTGCCTGGCGGCCTGCGTGCTGTTCAGGTGGGGAGGCAGAGCGCGAGAGCACCCGGGCTTATCATTTGCCTGGATTGCTGAAGGGGGTCCTGCTATAGGGCTCCATACTTTAGAAAACAGCTGGGGTGGGTGGCGCAAAAATGACAGCTCTGGGTGAGCGTGAAGGAGGGAATCAGTTTGCTCTCTCATCTGGCAGATGTTTACTGTGCCAGGCAGTGGGCCGCAGTGAGGGAGGAGAGCTCTCCATCTGGGATCAGACACGAATCAGAGCGTGTAATACATCAGTAAAGGGAAGCACAGAGTGCGGCCGGAGCAGAGAGCAGGCAGTGGCCGACTGCCTGATGCAGAAGATTTCATAGAAAATGGGACATTTCTTTTGGGTTTTGAAGGATGCACAGGAGTTTACCAGGAGAGAAGGGGGAAGGGCACAGAGAACAGCAGGAGCCAGTGCCTTTAGTACTCAAAGTGCGTGGTATGTTTGGGGGATGGGAGAAGTCCTAAGGGTCAGAAGTGCGGGTCAAGGGTGGTGAGTTGGAGATCAGGCCGGGAAAGGGGCTGGACCCTGTAAAAGTCCAGCCAACACACACACCAAGGACCTCCCAGCAGGGAAGCTCTACCTACAGAGTTGAGACAAACCTTGTTTTAAACCCAGCTCCATCACTAACTGCAAAGTGGACTTGAGAAGATTGGGGGTTCAGCTTCCCAGAGGCTTCATGTCGTCATCTGTGGAATGGTCAGGTCGAATCTACCTTGCTCAGCATCCAGGATTAAATGGCACCTATGTGGGGCATTCTGTGATCACTCCACAACCGGGGGTTCTTTCCCTCCTTGTGGGGAGGTGCTGCTAGAGCCCTGGCCCTGCCCCGGATGGGCCGGGGCTCACAGGAGGGAGGGACGGACAGGGAGTCAGATGTAAGTCAGGACTGGGGGCTAGAGATCCAGGCAGGGAGGGGGTGTCAGGGATCAGCCCAGAGGCCCCGTCATAGAAGCAGGGGCAGCATGAGATCAGAAAGCTCCTCCCTGTTGGGAGCAGTGACAGGGCAGAGAACACCCCAGGCAGACCACAGCCACAGCCACAGCCACAGGGATGGTGAGTGAGTCTTCTGAATCCCATGTGCTCAGAAGCTCTGCCCTTCAGATGTGTGATTGGGTCCAGCCCCTTTCCCAGTCTGAGGTCCAGCTCACCACCCTTGACCCCGCACTTCTGCCACTTGGGACTTCTCCCACTCCCCAAACATACCACACACTTTGAGTACTTAAGGCACTGATCTCTGGGAAGCTGAACCCCCAATCTTCTCAAGTCCACTTTGCAGTTAGTGATGGAGCTGGGTTTAAAACAAGGTTTGTCTCAACTCTGTAGGTAGAGCTTCCCTGCTGGGAGGTCCTTGGTGTGTGTGTTGGCTGGACTTTTACAGGGTCCAGCCCCTTTCCCGGCCTGATCTCCAACTCACCACCCTTGACCCGCACTTCTGACCCTTAGGACTTCTCCCATCCCCCAAACATACCACGCACTTTGAGTACTAAAGGCACTGGCTCCTGCTGTTCCCTGTGCCTTTCCCCCTTCTCTCCTGGTAAACTCCTGTGCATCCTTCAAAGCCCAACTGAAATGCCCCCTCTTCAATGAAATCTTCCCCATCAGGCAGTTGTCCACTGCCTTCTCTTTGCTCTGGCTGCACTCTGTGCCTCCCTCTATTGATGCACTGTGCGCTGTTAATGTGTCTGTCCCCCGTCCCAGATGGTGAATTCTTTCAGGACTCTGAAGCTAGGGAGGAGGAACCACCCACTGGTTCCCCCAAGGTCCCAGCTGCTTCCCTGACCAGCCAGGTTGTCTTCGAGTCACCCTCCCTGCCGGGAGGTGAGAAGTGGCCGGGTCAGCAGGAGACGGTGCATACACTTCCATGGTGAGCCCTGTACCTGTGTCCAGGTGCGAGGGGGTGAGCCAGCAGGGAGACGCTCTGCAACCTTGGTGTGGCGGGTGACCTGCTTTTTGTGAGTGTGTGCCCGGGCACGAGCAGAGCCCTCGTGCCCGCTCCCTCTGACTCTCCATTCTTCTCTGAGCTGATCAACGTGCTGACGTCCATCAGGAAACCGTGTCACCTTCGTTCTCCCCGTAGCCCAGCAGCCGTGAGGTATCCTTTTGGACTTGTCCACCGCATCACTACAGAGGACCGCGGCCAGCAGGGAAAGGGGG
>NW_006774065.1:1959573-1964150 GCF_000442215.2 Lipotes vexillifer
AGAGGGATTATGTTGTTCCCGTCTGGCTTCGGCTGCCTTCCCGGCCCCATCCAGCTGTTCCCTGTTACCCACGGCCAAGCAGCAGATGTGGGGAGCAAGGTCAGCCGGGAGCTGGAGACCTGTCTGTCATCTTCACGTGAATGTCTTCAAGGCTATTTCTGGCCTCGCCATTATCCCCACGGCTTTGGGGGATAAATATAGACACGGATTGAGAAGCCCCAGTGGCAGGCAGGCAGCGCTGGAGAGCATGCGGACGGGGTGCTTGGCTATAAATAAGTCTGTTAGAACACCTCCCGAGCCACGCTGTGCTGTGCAGAAAGACAGATTTCCTTGCCGGCTTCCTCCCAAAGCACACTTGTGCCTGGGCGCGGGAGGGAGGGTCTGTGGGAGGACAGGGAAGGAGGATGCCGGTCTGTGGGGACCTTGCACAGCGGGGCGGGCTGCTGGGGGTAGTTCTCCCTTAGCGCTCTCTAGCAGCTTATAAAGGGCACCGGCCGGTGGCCCCAGCAAGAGTCCTAGGACAGTCGCACGTTGAGGGGCAGTGTGTTGTACCCGGAACAACATCCTCAGCCCCCGCTTCCCCAGCATCCTCAGGCCTGGTTCCTGCTGCAGCCGGGCCAGCAGACAGGGGCTGGGCCTGGGTGGTCCGGGGGCCCCTGCCTGCGGGGCGGCTCCACTGCTTTCTCAAGCTGCCGTCTGCCTCCTTTTTCTGCTTCCCCCCTGCTTCCCCCTCCTGACGAGAGCTTCCGGTTCCCCAGTGCTCAGCCAAGGCCAGCCGCCTAGTGACCCCGTTTAGGCTCGAGTGGCAGGGGGTGGGAGTCGGTGGTCCCTGGCCCCTCCCCACTCCCCCCTCCTCATGCCCGCCTTCCTCCATCCGCCTCCTTCCCGTCTCCGACCGCCCCCGCCGAGGCTGCAGCGGATACCTGGGCTGGCGCTGAGCAAGGACCAGGATGCGTGCCCAAGTGACACTTTTCATGTGAAAGGATAGGAGTCAGTACGCTGGCGAGAATCCTGTGACGTCACCATGAATAAAATATCGTTGCTGTGCAGTCACCGGTCGTGGCAAGTGATTTCCTCGAGCCCATTCCCCTCCGTGGCCTCAGTGAACAAAGACCCCCTATCCCCACCCTGGAGCGTGTGCGCAGTCCCGGTGCAAGGCCGGGACGGTTATTAATCCTGTGAACATCACCCCTGCGGATGGGGTGTGGGCAGCCCTGCCTGTCCCGTGGACGAGGGGTCTGCACCCCTGCCCCACGGTCATTCCTGGTGCTTTAGGACTTCGAGGACAAAGGGAACCACGGGGCCACTTTGGCTTCTCGAGTGGGCGGCATGTGTGTGGACCCGTCATTCAGCCCGGAGTGTGGGCTCGGGGCAGGGGTTGCAGAGATGAATCGGGTCTGGTTCCCCCTCTGAGAAGCTCATTGGCCAGCGGACGAGACTGATTCAACAGGCAGTTGTGGTGCTGGTGATACGAGCCTGATGGGATGGGGGGGCTCCTCCTGAGGCTCGGAGCCCATGGAGGGAGCTCTCAGGGCCGCCGACACGTAGGCTGGACTTTGTAGAATGCCACCCGGGAGGTGGGGGAGGGCCTTCTCAGCAGAGGGAACAGCCTGTGCAAAGGCACAGAGGCCAGAGGATGCCCTGTGGGGATGGGGGCTCTGCTGGGAGCACAGGCTGAGCCCAGGGAAGGAGCCAGATCGGGGTTAAGCGTGGATGTTGTCTTAGAAGCCAAGGGGGAGCACTGAGGGGCTCAAATCAGAGGGCTGTCACCCTCTGATGTGTGTATTAGAAAAGGCTTCACCTGACTTCAGGGAGATGACAGGTTGGAGGCAGAGGGGAGGAGGGGACAGGCTGGTGCCAGCATCACGGTGTCTTGGTTTGTTGAGTACCTGAAAGATTTTTTTTTTAAGCCTTGTATTTTCTTTTCTTCCTTTTTAAAAATTTATTTATTTATTTTCGGCCACGTTGGGTCTTCGTTGCTGCGCACGGGCTTCTCTTGCTGTGGAGCACGGGCTCTAGGCGTGCGGGCTCAGTAGTTGTGGTTCGCGGGCTCTAGAGCGCAGGCTCAGTAGTTGTGGCGCACGGGCTTAGTTGCTCCGCGGCGTGTGGGATCTTCCCAGACCAGGGCTCGAGCCCATGTCCCCTGAATTGGCAGGCGGATTCTTAACCACTGAGCCACCAGGGAAGTCCAATTTTTTTGTTTTTAACCAAGCCTGTAAAATCCGGGATGTACGTATGTGGGGTGTGCACCTGAGAAACTGGGGTTTCGAAAGATGGCAGGGCCGGGCAAGGAGCCACCCATTGGTTGACTTGCTCAGGTCCCCTTGTCACCAGAGGGGGTGACTTTGTCCAGCAAGCTTGGCCGCTGCCAGTAGCCCGGGTCTGGAGCCGAGATAACTGCTTCCCTAGGGCCTTAGCCCATGACCCTGGTTTCCCTCTCCAGGCTCCAACCCCGAATCAGCCAGTTGTAAGAGGATGTTGGTGTGTGGCTCCCAGCATCCCCGCCCCGCCAGCCACGTTCCCCTCCTCAGCCTAATACTGATGCTATGCGGTGAGTTCCAGCACCCTGAAAAAGAAGTGACTTAAAAAGTGCCATGTGGGGCTTCCCTGGTGGCGCAGTGGTTGAGAGTCCGCCTGCCGAGGCAGGAGACACGGGTTCGTGCCCCGGTCCGGGAGGATCCCACATGCCGTGGAGCGGCTGGGCCCGTGAGCCATGGCCGCTGAGCCTGCGTGTCCGGAGCCTGTGCTCCGCAGCGGGCGAGGCCGCAACAGCGAGAAGCCTGCGTACTGCAAAAAAAAAAAAAAAAAAAGAACCGGGTGATGGAAAGATAAACACGTTTGCTTAAGTGAACCACAGAGCCCAGAAGTTAATCTGGTCATGTAAATGTTTTCATGTATTTATGATTCTGCGGGTATACATTGGTAAATAGAAGAAAGGAGAGGTGGTGTGGCCTTGACCTTGCCTTCGGAGAAAGGTGTGGTATTTGTTAAGAACTGTGTGAGTCCTACGTCCAGCGCTGCCCCAAAGCCCCAGCCTTCATGGATTGAGAAGGTCAGAGCCAGGAGCCTCCTAAAGGGCATTCAGGTCCAAGCCCTTCATTTCTCAGATGGGGAATAAAGAAAAACTCTTTCTCTGCTCAACACTTCTGACACCAAATGTGTGGGTTTTCCACACCAAGCAATTTTCCAGTTCTCTGTGGGCACCAGCTGGGTGTCCTTCCAGTCAATTCAGTTCTGACGTTAACTTCCCGAGGTTAGTGAAGACCCCTTGGGTTAAAGGCTCAGTCCCACTAGACTGCCCCCTCAGACTCTAGTCACACGTAGTGGGTCCCCGGTTACCCACCCCTGACTGGGCTACAGATTGGGGGTGCCCACCCTCCCCCACCTCAGGTTCAGTAATTTGCTGGAAGTTCACAGAACTCAGGGGACGTTTACTGGCTTATTATAAAGGATGTGATACAGATGAACGGCCAGAGGAAGAGGTATATAGGGTGAGGTCTGGAAGGGTCCCAAGCACAGGAGCCTCTGTCCCCGTGGAGTTGGGCGCACCACCCTCCCTGATGTGTTCATCAACCTGGAAGCTCTCAGAACCCGTGGTTGAGATGTCATCATACAGGCATTAGCTCAACCTCCAGCCCCTCTCCCCTCCTGGAGGCTGGGGGGTTGGGCGAATGTTCCAACCCCCTAATCATGTTTTGGTCTTCCTGGCTTCCAGCCCCTGACGCTCCCTAGGGGCTCCCAGCCACCTGTCATCTCATTAGCATAACACTCATCACCCAGGAAATTACAAGGGTTTTAGGACTCTTTAGAACTCTTTAGTTCCTCTGTGCCAGGAACTGGGAGACAAGACCAAACATATTTCTTTTTATTTATTTATTTATTTATTTATTTATGTATTTATTTTTGGCTGCCTTGGGTCTGCATTGCTGTGCGCGGGCTTTCTCTAGTTGTGGTGAGTGAGGGCTCCTCTTTGTTGCAGTGTGCGGGCTTCTCGTTGCGGTATGGTGGCTTCTCTTGTTGCGGAGCACGGGCTCTAGGCACCCAGGCTGCAGTAGCTGTGGCTCGTGGGCTCTAGAGCGCAGGCTCAGTAGCTGTGGCACACAAGCTTTTAGTTGCTCTGCGACATGTGGGATCTTCCCGGACCAGGGCTCGAACCCATGTCCCCTGCATTGGCGGGCGGATTCTCAACCACTGCACCACCAGGGAAGTCCCTATATTTCTTATTATATCACAGTATCTCAGGGAAACTGATCCCCGTGGAGCTGGGTGAGGGGACATGTGTCCCGAGGCACACAGAGGACTTGGTGGCAGAGCCTGGTCCTTGGGCCCCCTCTAAGGTCTGTCCTGGGGCCCATGGAAGTCACTCCCTTCCCTGTCCAGGAAGATGGAAAGCTGACAGCTTGGTCTGCAGGGACCCCAGAGGCGTTCCCTTGCCCTCTCTGTGCTGCCTTGTCCCCTGCCCCCTGCCCCCTGATGGACCAGCATCGCAGGTCGACCTGGCTCCCACATTGGTTCCTCACCCACCTGCTTCCCCTCGTACCTCTTCCTTTTTTTTTTTTTTTTTTATTTTTTTTTTT
>NW_006774065.1:1964201-1975928 GCF_000442215.2 Lipotes vexillifer
TTAGGGTGCCAGTTTGCAATCAAAACATACTTTATAAATCCCTATTATTATCCCCCCTTGCTTTCTTCTTTTTTTTTTTTTTTTTTTAATTTTCTGTCTTACACAACTTTATTCTATTGTTTGACTGCAGCATTTGGGTAAGGATCACACTTTTCTTCTTGGCTAGCGTTTCCCTCTGAGCTCTCCCATGGCACGCGGGATCTTAGTTCCCCAACCAGGGATAGAACCCACGCCCCCTGAAGTGGAAGCTCAGAGTCCTAACCACTGGACCACTAGGGAAGTGTCCCCCTCATACCTCTTGAACCCAGCGGGACAGGTGGTCTGCGCCCGACGGGTGTGGCTCGGAAAGCTGGTCAATGCCAGGTGAAGTTCCTGAGCCTGGGAGTCAGACGGGTACGAGCCCTGTGGCTTTGGACAGGTGCCACATCAGTCACTCTCTGCAAAATGGAAATCATAAAATGTCACCTCCTAGGGGTGGTGTGAGGATGAAATAAAATGAGCTCCAGCAGGTGGGGGTCCTTTCTTGCCTGTTTCTGCTGTCTTTTGAAGGAAGTGTTTCAGATCCCTCTGCAACCGACAGGGAGACTGAGGCATAGGAAGGCTGTTACTTGGGAGGGTCACATAGCCAGTGCCTGCTTGGGGCCTCTGTTGTTCCTTAAGCGTGGGGACTTCTCTCCCGTGCCATGGCGGGTGTGCTGCAGGAGGCCTGGGTCAATGGCAGGGTCTCTGGTCAGAGGTCAGGGTCTAGCCAACGACCTTGAACAAGCCACTCAGGCAGGGTTCCAGTGTCCTTGTTTGCCCAAACACTTGCGCACATGATCCAGGCCAGTGTTTACCAGGGTCTAATGGCTGGCGCTGGGCTGGCACCCGGCGACCTGGGGAGGGCTGGCACCCGGCGATCTGGGGAGATTTTTAGGAACCTTCCATTTCTTCTTCCCTTCTTTCCTTTGGTCTGCAGGCCCCCTCCCCCAACCCGTCCCCTTCCTCCGCCCTGTCTGGAAGGGCCTTTGGAAGTCTGACACTATGATCCCACGCTGTCGCCTGGGCATGGTTTTAGAGAGCCACTGGGCCTTTGATGTGTGTGTGCAGAGGACTGCCCATGATTTATGGTCCTGAGGGGGAAGGGGGAGGCCTCTGATTACCAGCTTCCCAAATTCCTTGCTTTATGGCTGGAGCTGGAGGGCTGCTGTTTGGATAACATCCCCAGAGGGCTTGGTCTGCTTTAAGGGCGCAGAGCAGATAACAGAGACCTCAGGACTGTTGCACCGCTCCTGGGAAGCCCCCTCTGAGCTCTTGGAGGGACCAGAAGCTCTCTGAGCTTCTCTGTACTCCAGCCCCCCACCCCCGCCAAACCCACACCCGTGCCCCTCAACTCCATACCCCTGACTGGTCACCTGAGCTGAGATGGCCTGCCCCGTCAGACCCCCTGCCTCGAAATGTATGGTCAGCCCTAGGTTGGTGAGGCTCAAACAAGATAGATGCTTCGGAAATAAGTTACCTGGCTTGGTAGGAAGTTTGTGACCCCGAAGCGTGGCAGGAGCAGCTGCCCACGTGGCCCGGCGTAGTCTGTCTGCTCTGGGCCAGCTGCGGCCTTGGACGCCAGCCTGCATGCGCCGGTCCCTGGCTCAGGTGATGGGCTTTGTCCCTCAGGTGACAGGGGATGCCTCTGCCAGAGGGTCTGACGGGTCCGGCTCTGGCCCCGCAAACCTCAGGTTCCTCACCGCTGACCTGGTCTCCTCTGACAACCGTCACCCAGCTCATGGGATTCTTGGATGCCCAGTGCTGGGAGTGAGGGGGCTCGTAGAGGGTGCCACTGGGACCTGCCCAGGAATCGCAAATACTCTGGGCTCCTCTCTGCCCCCAGTGTCATTGCTCTCGTTCGTTCGTGGCTGTTGTTTTAGCAGAGAGAAGATGGTAGACCCAAAAACCAGCTGGATGGTGGTGTCTTGTCGGTTTCCGTCTCGGGGTTGGAGGGTTTGCAGATGTGAAGATGTCTCCGCCCGGCCATCGCCTTTCTCCGGGGTCCTCTGGCTCCACAGGTGTGGCCCGGGGGAGCTGCGTGCCCTTTTTCTCCCTCCCGGCGCTGGCCCTGGCACTGGGGCTTTGGGGATGAGAGAGTGAGCTGCAACAGCGTCCAGCCGGGGGGCTGCCGAGGAGCAGGGGGAACGGGACTCAGTAGCAGCGGGAAGCTCTACCTCAGGGCTTTCTTCAGCAGCTTACTTGGTTGTTTACAAGTGGTTGCTTCCTTAGCTCCCCGACCAGGGATCAAACCTGTGCCCCCTGCAGTGGAAGCACAGAGTCCTAACCACTGGACCACCAGGGAAGTCCCTCTGTGGGGTTTTTATTGAACTTTTTTTTTTTTTTACAAAAGCCTCTTGGGATTATAATTCACATCCTATACAATCCACTCATTTAAAGCGTAGAGTTCAGTGGCTTTTAGTATATCCTCAGAATTGTGCAGCCATCACCAGTATCAGTTTTAGAACGTTTTCATCTCTCCAAAAATGAACCCCTAGACATCCTCCCCCCGCCCGCCCTCCCCATTGCTTCCTAAACCCCCAGTCCCTGGCAGCCACTAATCTGCTTCCTGTCTCTATGGATTTGCCTCTTCTGGACATTCGTGTAAGTGGAATCCTACAGTCTGTGGCCTTTTTTTGTACGAGGCTTCTTTCACCCAGCATGGCGTCTTCACGTTGATTCGTGTTGTAGCCTGTGTCAGTACTCCATTCCTTTTCGTGGCTGAATCATGTGTCACTGGCCATGTTTTGTTTTCCTTTCATCGGCTGATAAGTGCATTTTTTAAAAAGATTTATTTATTTATTTATTTATTTAAATAATTTTTTATTTTTGGCTTGTCGGGTCTTAGCCGCGGCACGTGGGATCTTTCATCGTGGCGCACAGGCTTTTCTCTACTTGTGGCGTGAGGATTTTCTCTCTCTAGTTGTGGCGTGTGGGCTATGTAGTTTGCAGCACACCGGCTCTCTAGTCGAGGCACGCAATCTCAGTAGCTGTGGCACGCAGGCTTTGTTGCCCCACGGTATGTGGGATCTTAGTTCCCTGACCAGGGATCGAACCCTCGTCCCTTGCATTATAAGGCAGATTCTTTACCACTGGACCACCAGGGAAGTCCCGATGAGTGCATTTTTAAAGAGTGATTTTTTTTTTCCATCTCAAACACAGTTCTGAGCTACTGAGTGGGTCAGGGGCAAGTGTAGAGAATGCAAATAGCAGAAACGGCCGCTTCCAAGGGGGGCTCATAGGAGTGGGACGGGGACATTCTTTCTCTGAGCAGCCCCTTGAGAGGGAGAAGGGAGAGTTGGGGGGACCCAGAAGGAGAGGGTCCGTTTCGGGTTTTCTTTTCTCATTCCGGGAGATGGGCAGACAAGGAGAGCGCCAGGCCTCAGCAGAGGTAGCGGACTCTTTTGATGGAGGCCTTGGGCCAAGGCTGGAACCCCGGGCCGCGTGTGTCCCAAGGCTCTGCGTTGAGGCCAACATCTAAGGCCTCCAGGAGCCTTGCAGGCAGATCGGGAAGGAACCCAGATTAGAGTGGCCTGATTGATTGCGACCCAGGGATTAGGGGAGGGCAGTTAAGCGTTTGTTTAATCTTGCTCTAATTGTTTTGTCTTTCCTAACAGAGTGACTAGTAATCCTGTTTGTGGCTGAGTGCAGCACTCCTTTCTGGAGGACAGAGTTTTTTGTTTTTTGATTTTTTTGAAATTTATTTATTTAATTTACTTTTGGCTGCGTTGGGCCTTTGTTGCTACGCACAGGCTTTCTCTAGCTGCGGTGAGCGGAGGCTACTCTCCGTTGTGGTGCGTGGGCTTCTCCTTGCAGTGGCTTCTCTTGTTGCGGAGCACGGGCTCTAGGCGCGCGGGCTTCAGTAGTTGTGGCACGTGGACTCAGTAGTTGTGGCTCGCGGGCTCCAGAGCACAGGCTCAGTAGCTGTGGCGCACCGGCTTAGTTGCTCCGCGGCACGTGGGATCTTCCCTGACCAGGACTCGAACCAGTGTCCCCTGCATTAGCAGGTGGATTCTAAAGCACTGCGCCACCAGGGAAGCCCGAGGACAGAGCTTTTATTGAAAGGCACCACACCTCTCAGCTCTCCACAGGCCATGCCTGAGCCACCGCTGGTTCTTAGGTGCAGAGGCTGCAGCCAGGGGTCACAGGGAAGATTCTGCAGCCTCCAGGTGGGGCCGGCCTCACCCACCCCAGAGTGTAAGTGCAGAACACTGGGTGGGGGGTTTCTCCACTGAGCTGTCTTACTTGCAAGGACCCCTCAGGTTCCAGAACCAAACAAGAGGGCCAGGAGGCGCAGAGAAACAGCTCCTGCATTGACTGTCTCCGAAGTCAGGCGTCCACAGGAGGCTTTGTCCACTTTATTTAATATGAGCCCTGCATCAGCCCTGCCAGGCGGGGGTGACGGATGAGGACACATTGGTGCAGGAGGGCCTCCCAGCTTACGAGTGGATTGGGATGGCTCCTGCTCTCCAAGACGCTGTGGGTGGCCCAGAGAGGAGGGCTGATCTTCATAGGAACCGCCAGCTGGTGCAGGTGGGGTCTCCAGGGTAGTGTGCGGACGGCGCTTTCTGGGTTTGACAGCCAGGCTCCCGTAGGCTCTGGGTGATGGCAGGAAGGTGTCTGAATCGGGGTGGCCCACCCGGGGATTCCAGGGTTTTAAAAAACATCAGCCAGGGCTTCCCTGGTGGCGCAGTGGTTGAGAGTCTGCCTGACGATGCAGGGGACGCAGGTTCGTGCCCCGGTCCGGGAAGATCCCACATGCCGCGGAGCGGCTGGGCCCGTGAGCCATGGCCGCTGAGCCTGAGCGTCCGGAGCCTGTGCTCCGCAACGGGAGAGGCCACAACAGTGAGAGGCCCGTGTACCGCAAAAAAGAAAAGAAAAAAAAAAAAAAATCAGCCAAGCTGACCCTCGTGCTTGTTTTGCATTTGGGCCTCAGGCACATGGTGATACTGGCTTCTCACTCCCCCACCCCCAGCTCCCAGCCCCCTGCCCCCAGCCTGTGCCGGGGAGGAGTCACCAGCATCAAGAACCACTGACCTGCAGTGGAGAAGTTAGATTGATGGACTTAATAACCCCCCACCGGCTATGGTGGTGAGAGCCAAGTGGGGGAAGATTGATCAGCCTCTGTCGGATTGTCCCGCGAGACAGAGGGCGGCTCTCGCAGCTGGAGGGACCGCTGTTTTTCACCCGTGTGAGCGGCTGGAAATCATGTGCCCCACGAGGCTGCTCCTGGGGCCGCGCAGCACTGGGGGGTTTCCGGAAGTCTGTCTCCTAAGGAAGGGGCTGCAGGACAGCGATCCTGACGTGAAGCCAGGCACCTTGGAGAGAGGAGACCCTCCGTGCTGTTTCTGCAAGGTCACGGGGGCAGGTGGCCTGGCCCCGTCAGCAAGGGTGTGACCGTGTGAGTGGCCCAACCCCTGCTGCTTCTCCTGGATGCTACAGCCACGTGCTCATCACAGAGCTTCCAGCTTGTCCTCCTTGCTCGAGGAAGCAGGGCAGGTGGGCCTGCGGAGACCTCACTGTCTAACAGTCATGAGGTGTTAGAACAGCTGCTGATACTTACTGGCTGCTCGCCCTGTGCCAGGCACTGTGCTGGATACTTGCCTCACGTTATCTCGTTTCATCTTTGCGACACTCCCGGTGTCAGCGCCGATGCTAACCTCCTTTTACAGATGAGGAGATGCCGAGAGACTAGGTAACTGGACTGGGCGTTGCCGGCCTGGCTTTTGACTCCTTTTGGAGGCCCAGCCGCCCAGTTGGTGGTCACTGGGAGCTAGGTGGGCAGGACAGAGTGCTGGCTGGGTCTGTAACTCCTGGCGGGACTTGAGGCAGTTACCTTCTCGAGCTTCCGTTTCTACAGCTGTCAGGTGAAGATAGAAATGCCTGCCTCTGAGGACGGTTGTGAGGATGGAAGGAGAGGGTCTGGATCAAGGGTCAGGAGCTTCCAAGATGGTCCTCTACGCTCCTGCCTCCTGGTACTCGGCCCTGGGCATTCCCCTCCCACGCTGGACAGGGCTGACCCGTGTGACCCATGGATGTGGTGGGAATGACAGTGTAAGGGCCAAGGCACAGTGTGTTTTTTGCCGTCCTCTCTCTTGGGTCGCTCCCTCTGGGAAGCCAGCCGACACCCGTGAGCTCAGAAGTGGCTCTTCCGGCCCTAGCTAAGCCTTCTGATGACCACAGTCCTGGTCAGCCTCTTGGCTGTGACCCCCTGAAGGATCTGGAGCCAGAACCACCTTGCTAAAAGCCCCTTTCGGATTCTGGACGCCCAGAAACAGCATGAAATTATAACCGTTCATTGTTTTAAACCACTAAGATTTGGGGTAATTGGTAACACAGCCATAGATCACTAATACAAAATGCCATAAATGCTCATTTCCTTTTTGCTGTTTCACTGACTCATCTTTGTTCCACTGGCTGCAGAGATGCCTGTTTGCTGCTCTCCCTCACAACTGCAGGTCTTGATGGCTCACGTCAAGGCCTTTGCACAGAGCACTGGGGTTGGTCCCATCCAGAGCCCGCAAGGGCACATCTGCTTTGCTGGTGCCTGGAACCTTCCGTCTTTGGCCTGAGCCTGAGGGCTGGTAGGGAGGTGATGGGTGAGGGAGAGGCAGGTGAAGAGTGGTCTCTAATCCATGGGTTTCTCTTGCTTTGTTTGCAGGAGTTGTTTGAGTTGAGAGTGAGGCAGGGATGTTCCAGCCTTTGAGTATGGGAGGAAAATTCATGTTCTTTCTTTCTCCTCTTTCCCTGGCTCAGCATTACAGACCACCTGAGACAAAGACTTTTTCCCTTTTATGGGGGTCAGTCTGCAGAGAGCCGGTCCTAGGGCCCAGAAGGGAGCCGGGGGCAGCCGGATGGTCTTCCCAAGAGAGGGTTCTGGGCCAGCAGCGAGGGTAGGAGGGTCCCCTTTTGAAGCAGGCCAGGCAGGTGGGAGGCCATAGGAAAAAGGCAGGGAGGGTACAGGCCAGGCAGCCAGGCCGGGCACAGTCTGTTGCCTTTGAGGGAGCCAATCTGGCTGGTGGGAGGAGGCACTTAACAGCCTCTGCCAGTGATGTCCCTGTTGTTGGCCCCAAACAGACTGATGTCACTGGCCAGTTGCAAGAGTGCATTTCAGACCAACGGCTTGATCTCCAGTGCCCACAGCAGGGATGGAGTTTTACAGCCTCAAGCTTCTACAGACTTGCACAGAAGGGCCGAAGGTGTCCCCTGTAAGATGCCTCCCCAAAGCCCTTGTGGCCACCCTGTCCTGAAGGACCTGTCCCTCACCTTCTCATTCTCCATAAAAAGCAAGATGACTTTATATGGTTCATGGAGAGAGAGGGCTGTGTTCCACTTAGCTTGATCTGCTCGGCGGGTACGAGTGGTCTTGTTAAATCTGTACGTGCTTTTATTTATTTACTTACTTATTTCTTATTGAAGCATAGCTGACTTATAGTATTAGATTCATAGTGAGTCAGTATTTTTGCAGACTATACTCCATTATAAGTTATTACAAGATAATGGCTTGTCCATGCTTTTAAAGAGCTGTGTTGTACATCCTTTATTGTTTAGTCATAATTCAGTCATTCAGTAGAGCTTTTTAAAAAATTTTTGAAAACATTCTATAGAAGTATAACAAACCTACAGAAAGTGTACAGACATTAAGTGTCCTGCTGATAACTTTGTACAGACTGACCATCCAGATCGACTGACAGGGCGTCAGCTGCCCCCAAAAGCTCCCCCGACTTCCACCAACCACCCTCACTTCTAAAGCCATCCACAGGGAATTCCCTGATGGTCCAGTGGTTAGGACTCTGTGCTTTCACTGCTGAGGGCTGGGTCTGATCCCTGGTTGGGGAACTAAGATCCCAAGAGCCGCGCGGCACGGTCAAAAAAATTTAAAAATAAAGCTATCAACAGTTTTTGGACACCACTCATATGCCAGGCATTGTTCTAAACACTGGAGATTTAGCAGTGAACCAAATGAAATCCCTTCCTGAAACACACTGGTGGTACTAAATGCCAGGAAGGGAAATAAGCAAGGGACTAGGATAGAGAGAGAGGGTGAGGGTGGTAGGGGTTTGAGATAGCATGATAGAACCTCTCTGTAAAAACCTAAATGAACTTAGGAGCAAGTCCTGTAATATCTGAGAAAGTGGGACCAGCAGGTGCAAAGGGCCTGAGGCAGAAGTGTGCTTGGCAAGTCTGAGGAGTGAGAGAGGAAAAGTGGAAGTCTGCAGAGAGCCGGTCCTAGGGCCCAGAAGGGAGCCGGGGGCAGCCGGATGGTCTTCCCAAGAGAGGGTTCTGGGCCAGCAGCGAGGGTAGGAGGGTCCCCTTTTGAAGCAGGCCAGGCAGGTGGGAGGCCATAGGAAAAAGGCAGGGAGGGTACAGGCCAGGCAGCCAGGCCGGGCACAGTCTGTTGCCTTTGAGGGAGCCAATCTGGCTGGTGGGAGGAGGCACTTAACAGCCTCTGCCAGTGATGTCCCTGTTGTTGGCCCCAAACAGACTGATGTCACTGGCCAGTTGCAAGAGTGCATTTCAGACCAACGGCTTGATCTCCAGTGCCCACAGCAGGGATGGAGTTTTACAGCCTCAAGCTTCTACAGACTTGCACAGAAGGGCCGAAGGTGTCCCCTGTAAGATGCCTCCCCAAAGCCCTTGTGGCCACCCTGTCCTGAAGGACCTGTCCCTCACCTTCTCATTCTCCATAAAAAGCAAGATGACTTTATATGGTTCATGGAGAGAGAGGGCTGTGTTCCACTTAGCTTGATCTGCTCGGCGGGTACGAGTGGTCTTGTTAAATCTGTACGTGCTTTTATTTATTTACTTACTTATTTCTTATTGAAGCATAGCTGACTTATAGTATTAGATTCATAGTGAGTCAGTATTTTTGCAGACTATACTCCATTATAAGTTATTACAAGATAATGGCTTGTCCATGCTTTTAAAGAGCTGTGTTGTACATCCTTTATTGTTTAGTCATAATTCAGTCATTCAGTAGAGCTTTTTAAAAAATTTTTGAAAACATTCTATAGAAGTATAACAAACCTACAGAAAGTGTACAGACATTAAGTGTCCTGCTGATAACTTTGTACAGACTGACCATCCAGATCGACTGACAGGGCGTCAGCTGCCCCCAAAAGCTCCCCCGACTTCCACCAACCACCCTCACTTCTAAAGCCATCCACAGGGAATTCCCTGATGGTCCAGTGGTTAGGACTCTGTGCTTTCACTGCTGAGGGCTGGGTCTGATCCCTGGTTGGGGAACTAAGATCCCAAGAGCCGCGCGGCACGGTCAAAAAAATTTAAAAATAAAGCTATCAACAGTTTTTGGACACCACTCATATGCCAGGCATTGTTCTAAACACTGGAGATTTAGCAGTGAACCAAATGAAATCCCTTCCTGAAACACACTGGTGGTACTAAATGCCAGGAAGGGAAATAAGCAAGGGACTAGGATAGAGAGAGAGGGTGAGGGTGGTAGGGGTTTGAGATAGCATGATAGAACCTCTCTGTAAAAACCTAAATGAACTTAGGAGCAAGTCCTGTAATATCTGAGAAAGTGGGACCAGCAGGTGCAAAGGGCCTGAGGCAGAAGTGTGCTTGGCAAGTCTGAGGAGTGAGAGAGGAAAAGTGGAAGGAGATGGTAGAGTCAGGGGCGTGATCTTGGAGGACTTGTAGGTCGTGGTAAAGACTTTGGACTTGGGACTTCCCTGGTGGTCCAGCGGTTAAGACTCCACGCTTCCACTGCACGGGGCCTGGGTTCAATCCCTGGTCGGGGGACTAAGATTCTGCATGCCGCGCGGCACAGAAAAACAAACAAACAAACAAACAAACAAAAATCAAAGCAACCTGCTAAGTGTGAAGGGAGCTGTTGGAGGGTGTTGAGGTACAGGCATGACAGATTCCTATTTGCACTTAGATTTTGAAAAATGAATTTATTTTTATTTATTTATTTACTTTTGGCTGCGTTGGGTCTTCGTTGCTGTGCACGGGCTTTCTCTAGTTGCGGCGAGCGGGGGCTACTCTTCATTGCTGTGTGCGGGCTTCTCATTGCGGTGGCTTCTCTTGTTACAGAGCACAGGCTCTAGGCTCCCGGGCTTCAGTCATTGCGGCATGAGGGCTCAGTAGTTGTGGTGCACGGGCTTAGTTCCTCCGCGGCATGTGGAATCTTCCCAGACCAGGGCTCGAACCCATGTCCCCTGCATTGGCAGGCGGATTCTTAACCACTGTGCCACCAGGGAAGTCCTGCATTTACATTTTAAAATGCTCGCTTTGGCTGCCGTGTAGCTAAGAGAGTTGTTAGTGAAGATATTCTTCAGAAGGTGGCACAGAGGGAAGTGAATCACCTTCAAGGATGAGTTGGAAGCCACTTGCCCCTTAGCCATACACACAGAATCCCCCGCCGGCCGCCCCCGTGCAGGCCTCCCCTCTCCTCCGTGTCTGGCCGCTGAAAGGGTGGGGGCTTCCAGGTGTCCCCTGGGTCTCTGAGCTGCTGGGGAGGCATCGTAAGGCGGAGCCAGGCGCAGAGCTGTTCCTCCCCTCCCCCTGCCCAGCCTGGGTGCCGAGGGAGCTAACTGCACTTGGGTGCTGACCAGTGCAGCTGGGCTGAGTGGAACGAAGTATGAAGATCTTGGGCCTGACCTTGGAGACCTTCGAGAGGACCCAGGCCAGTCCCGCTGTGCTGTGGGCTTCCCTGAGGGGCCTCCTCTGAGACCTTTCCCTCCGGCTTATGGAAACTCACGTAGCCCGGATGTCAGAGCTGCAGAAGCTGCCAGGGGATCTGCTTTCTTGGGCCCCTCTCTCTTCCCTGCTCCCTCCCTCCCTCCCTTCCTTCCTTCCACACTTCTCTCAAGATAGCCTATGGTGGACCTAGAGATGATCCTACTAAGTAAGTCAGACAGAGAAAGACAAGTATCATATGATATCACTTATATGCAGAATCTAAAAAAAAGATACAACTGAACTTATTTACAAAACAGAAACCGACTCACATCACAGACTTAGGGAACGCATTTATGCTTACCAGGGCAGAAGGGTTGCAGGGAGGGGTAGATTGGGAGTTTGGGATTGACATGTACACACTACTATATTTAAAATAGATAACCAACAAGGATCTACTATAAAAAGATTAAAATTTTTTTTAATAAGGGACTTCCCTGGTGCTCCAGTGGTAAAGAATCTGCCTTCCGATGCAGGGGACGCGGGTTCAATCCCTGGTTGGGGAACCAAGATCCCACATGCTGCAGGGCAACTAAGCCCACGCACCACAACCACTGAGCCCACGCGCCACGACTAGAGAAAGAAAACCCTCACGCCACAACGAGAGAGAAGCCCGTGCACCGCAACGAAGAGCCCGCGTGCCGCAACTAAGACCCAACGTGGCCAAAAAAATAAAGAAAATAAATAATAAAAATAAAATAAATAAATATATATTTTTTAAAGCTATAAGAAAATTAAAAAAAAAAAACCCAGCGATGCACTATGGAACAGTGAGGACCAGCTCAGGCCCTGGAACCTCATGACCAGGGTTGGAATTCAGGTCACATAGCCTGCCTCCAGGCTATGTGACCTGGAGCAAGTAAGTCACTAACCTCTCTGTGCTTCTGTTTCCTCATACGCAAAATGGGGACCAAGAGGATTAAATTAGTTAAACCACATAGCACACAGTAAGCCTACAGGCCCCATCCTCTGCCTTCCAGGTCACTGACCACCCTCCACCCCCCCAGA
>NW_006774065.1:1975951-1976630 GCF_000442215.2 Lipotes vexillifer
CCCCCGCTAGCCTGTACAGTGATTAGTGGTGCATGTCTTCTTTGAGTTGTCTGAGATCACTGCCCCTGGACCCTCTTTGAAGGAATGCATTTGGGAGATTATTATTAGAATCATTACCATTTACCGACCTTTGCCCACGTCCCAGCTATATGCCAAACACATTCATCATCTCACCTCACCCTCAAAAAATCCTGTTTTCTTCCCCGTGTTATAGAAAAGAAAACTGAGCCTTAGAGGGATGAAGGAACTTGCCAAGGTCCTCTGACTGCTTATGGCGGAGCCAGGATCTGACTGCCCTCCCACGGGCTGCTTCTCTCCAGCCAGGAGCAGCGTGATGGTGCTGGCTTGCCATGGATGCTTAGGGCTACTGGTTTCCAATTCTTGCTCAAGGCCACCCTGCCTGGTCCCAGTGACTTTCCCTGCATATGGCTATAGGATGGGCCAGAGAGGACCTCTCTGCAGAAACCTACATAAACTTAGGAAGCGAGTCATGTAATATCTGGGGAAATGCATTCCAGGCAGAGGGCACAGCACGTCCGAAGGCCCTGAGGCATCTTTCAGAGAGGGTGTTCCTTGGGCCTTCTCCCTGTGGGCGTCTGGTAGGCCAGCAGGGACACAGGGAATCCTGACTTGGTGACGCTGGCTAACACGAGGAGCCCTTCTCTGAAGGTGCCTGGCA
>NW_006774065.1:1976892-1980909 GCF_000442215.2 Lipotes vexillifer
GGAGGGGCCCGTGAGCTCCCCGGCTGCACTTCAGGAATTCAGGTTCAGCTAGTGGCAGGCCACAGAGGGTGCTGCCCGAGTCACTGTGGAGCTGTCAGCCCCTCCTGTATCTTCAAATAGCATTTTGGAGAGTGGACTCTTTTTTTTTTCTTTTTATATCTGTTCATTGTGGTAAAATATACATAAAATTGACCACTTTAACCATTTTTAAGTACGTAGTTCCAGTGGCATTAAGTACATTCAAGTTGTTGGGCCACCATCCCCAGCATCCATCTCCAGAGCTCTTTTCTTTCCCCAAACAGACACTCTGTCCCCGTTAAACACTAACTCCCCCTCCCCCATTCTACTGGTACCTACCCTTCTACCCTCTGTCTCTGTGAATCTGCCTACTCCAGGCACCTCATACAAGTGGAATCATACAGTATTTGCCCTGTGGTGTCTGCCTTCTTTCACTCAGCACAGTGCTTCCAAGGTTCATCCGTGCTGTCGGGGAGCGGACTTTTTAGAAATAGATGAGGTGTTCACGGTGTATGCCGGCCCCTGCCCCAGGAGCTGCCAAGGAACAAGAGGAAGAGAAGCCCAGGTCCTGGATAAAGTAACTCACGTCATCCCTACACCTGAAGGCTGGGGCTCCTCGGCTCCTGGCTTCCCCTGTTTGCATTTCTGTAGGTGGGCGCATCTTGAAAGCAAGACCCCCGTCCCACATTTAGTCCTCCACGGGCTGTGTGTTTAGGTGCTTCTCATCTCAGCCTCATTCTTCTCATCTGTGAAATGGACCTCGTGCACTGATTCTCAAATTATCTTTGGCCCTATTGAGCTGGCTTCCCATGGCCAGCCCGGAGCTGCCCCTTGTGTGCCAGGCCAACTGGGAGCAGGTGGGGGAGGAGTCCTTCTTAGACTATGACTTTTTTATTTATTAAAAATTAATTAAGGGACTTTGATGTATCAGAACTTAAGAGGAGTTGACAGGTCACATGGTCTCCGAAAGCACAGGGCTGGTAATCTATTTAAAAAAACATTTTCTTCTTCTTTTTAATTTAATGAAGGAAATCATTAGCTGGGAAATTGGTAGAGCTGATTTATTCCTGTTTTGGGGAGGGGGAGTGGAAGAGAAAATCTGCTCTAATTGCCATTTGTTCTAAAACTATGTCAGCAAAATATTCCCATTAGCTGGGCCTGGCATGGACGGAGACAGGGCCTCCAGCCTCCTTCTCTTCACACCGTGCTCTGGGCAGGGGCAGGGGGCTCTTTCTGGACCCAGGTGGGCAGCCGTGCTGTCGGCAGAGTTGCATCTTCTTAAAGGTCCCAGCAGCCCTGCCCAGGCTTCCCGGTGTGTGTCCCGGTGGGGCCCCTGCTGCCGGCGAGCCCCGGGGCTCTCACACTCAGGCCCAGGTTCCCAGGGATGCGGGACTGGGACCCCCATCTGGGAAAGAAGACTACGTGCCTCCTGGGCTTCATCTGGTTCCAAGGGGAGGCAACTGGGTTCACCCTAAAAATAACCAAACATGCAGACAGCTTCAACAGGCAAATGTTTTCCGTATCTGTGGGCCAGATAATTTAAAGGTACAGCTGTTTTTCCACTGTCCCAGTCTGTTTGTCTTCCCGGAGTGGGGAGGGTCTCTCGGGGGTGATCTGGGCTCTTCTGAGGTCACTGTCTTCTAGCAGCCCGGTTGAGGTCTGGCTGGGCGCTGAGGCCTCACCGTGGGCCCTCAGCCACTGCCCTCTCCGTGGACACCTCCTGCCCAAGTCTGGCGAGGGCTGAGCCCCCTGCCTCTCCCACGCGCTGGCCGGCCTGGCTGGAGTGCTTCGGGGGCTGGTGCCCCTTCAGGCTTGCTGCGTGTGCGCAAGGGGTCCACCTTATGCCTTACTTTGATTTTCTGAGCTTGTCTAGCCCAGAAATAGGAGTAAAGCAAGTTCTCAGAGAGTAAAACAAGTGGCCAGGCAGGATGTGGAGAAGGTGGAGGGCGAGGGACCACCTGGGTGTGAGCCCTGCTCTGAGCAGTGGCTAGGTCTAGACCAGGTCTCCCGAACCCCTGCCTGTGCTGGCCTCCCCACGTTGGGGGAATCTGGGTGTTCTGGGCCCTTGCCCACCTCTATCCTTCCTCACTGCCCACAGCGCCACTGTGAGGCTCCAAGGCACATTGTCACATCCACGGCCGGGGACCCTGTCTGTCCCTGTAATAATCTTCCCATGGATGTGCCATGTCTAGGGGGAAAGCCCACCATCAAGTGGGGGGGTCCTGCGGGTGCTGAGTGTGGTCACCCCTTGGGACGGTGGGCCTGGGACTCCAGGGCAGGGGTCTAAAGCCATGGGGCAGGGCCACCATCGCTGGGAGTTGGTCCACATTGTGGGGGAGGGGCAGACCCAGACCTGTGGGGTGGGGTACTGTTCTCTACGAAGTCTTCATTCATTAACTCACGCGCTCATTCATTCATTCCAAAGACTCGCTCAGTGCCTGCTGGGTGCCAGGCTGTCTTCTAGACCCTGGGGATACAGCAGTGAAAACAACCCAACCAAAATCCCTGCCCCCATGAAGCCTCCATTCCAGTGGGAAAGACAACCTTAAAAAAAGAACGTGCTACACCGTGGATGAACCCGAAAGATGTTACACTGTGTAAAATAAGCCAGACACAAAAGGACAGATAGTGCATGATTCCACTTATATGAGGTGCCTAAAGCAGTTAAGTTCAAAGTAGAGTGGTGGGGTGCCAGGGACCGGAGGGAGGGTGGAATGGGGAGTCAGTGTTTAATGGGGACAGAGTTCCAGTTTTACAAGATGAAGTTCTGGAGCTGGACGGTGGTGATGGCTGCACAACAGGGTGAATGTCCTTAATGCCGCTGAACTGTACACTTCAAAATGATTCAGATGGTAAATTTGATGTTACGTGTATCTTTACTACAATTCAAAAAAATAAAAGAAGAAAAGCCCACGGTATATTAGATGAGGATCAAAGCTATGAAGTAAATGGAAAAGTCAGGGGAGTGCCGGGGCTGGGGCTGAGTTTGAAATAAGGAAGGGGGTCAAGGAAGGCCTCAGTGAGGAGGGTCCCAGAGCCGAGGCTACGGGGGAGGCAGCTCTGGGCAGAGGGTGCCTGGGTACAGATGCCCCGAGGCAGGCAGGGCAGGGCCTCCAGGCCTTCCCCTGTGAGTGGGGTGAGACCAGGTGACTTCAGGGCACAGACTCGAAGGGGATCCCTCTGGCCACCCTGTCGGGGAGGCAGGGGCATGCGGGAAGCTAAGAGAAGGCTTTGCAGAGTGAGGGGGAGCCAGCTGGGCCCCCGGTCCTCGGCGGCCGTTCCCAGCTCTGAGTGACCCATACCTGTTGGTGGGCTCAGAGCACAACCGGAGTTATGGTTGTTTGTGTGCGTTTAAGTTTTTCTGGAGTCCCCACTGCCACCCCCGAGATGTCACTTCTCTCTGACTTGGGAGGGGTTAGGGTGGGTGAGGGACAGCAATGGGCTGGCTTGCAGGCTTCAGTTCTGGCTTTGAAGCCACACAGCCGTCGCCTGGGCCCTTGACCTGCCCTGGCACGGGGTCAAGTGCTGGGGGCCCCCCTCCTACCCGGGCCTGTTCCAGAGTCTCCTGCCTCTCAGGAGGCCTATGCCAGCCAGGCTGGGGGGAGCTGGGGGCCTGGGCTTCAGCCCCAACTCCTCCCGCCTTGCTGTGTGCTCCACCAGCTGAGTCTGGGTTTCTGCATCTGCAGTTAGGTTTGGATTCTAGTCCAGCCGCTGTGCCAGGGCACAAGCCTGTGAGAACAGCTTTGTGCACGTGGGAAGGTGTCCCTGAGGACCCGAGACAGCGCAGCCCGAGACCACGAAACCCCTGCACAACCCCACGGGGGTCCACTGCTGCCACTTTAGGAATGGGGGGAGGGTCTATTCCAATCCTTCATCTCCTGCCCGGACATTCTAGGGATGACCTCAGGAGTTGCTGGGGGAAACGGCAGGAGATGGGGTTCTAGAATAGGGGTCTAGGGCCAACAGGGGCAGGAGGAGAGGTTAGCGGGTCACGGGCCC
>NW_006774065.1:1980919-2009184 GCF_000442215.2 Lipotes vexillifer
GCGGTTCAGGGACCTACATCATTACAGAGTCCACCACGTCCACTCCCCAGCTGGCACCTGGTTTGTTCCCTGGGAGCCCAACTGCCCACCCTCTGTCATTTTAGAGGGAGCCTTGGGGGCCAGGCTGCAGACAGAAGCTCACTCCACTGCCGAGACACCATGGGGTAAGTAGGGAGAGAAAGGGATGAAGGAGAGACGGAGGAGCTAGGTGCTGGGCTTGGACCGTGTCCTACCTTCCCATCCCAGTAAGTCCTTAGAGCTGCTCTGTCCAGGGTGATCACCACCAGCCCCGTGTGACTTCTTAATTTTAATTTTAAATTAAAGTGAAATCAAATTTAAAATTCCATTGTCCAGTTACACTAGTCACATTTCAGGTGCTCAGTAGCCCATGGGCTAGTGGCGGCCGTACTGGACAGCCAGGCGTAGAACACATCCGTCAACCCAGAAAGTTCCATGGGGCAGCGCCAGTCTCATCTCTAGAGCAACCCCAAGTGATAGAGACTGTTGCCCGCCTTTTACAGATGGAGAAGCTGAGGCTCAGAGAGGGGAAATGGCTTGCTAGTCAGGCCGCCAGAGAGTATAAGAGAGTACTCAAACCTGGGTGCGTCGAGCCTCAGAGCGTGGATAACGGGGTCCGTGTGCACAAGTGTCCTGCTGCCCAGAGGGCTGCTTCTTGGGACAGAGGAGACCAAAGCCCACTCGCTGGCCACACACATGCTCTGGGACCTCTGCCTCAGTCCCCAGGGCCAGGTGGAGCCCCCCGCAGGCTCGATTACCTAGTGGGGAGCAATGCTTTAATGAAAAGGCCAGACAAGGATTAACATTCTGTTTGGGGCCTCCGGGGCTGCACCTTTGAGACCGAATCCCAAATCCCATAGGAGAGGCTTCAGGAAACATCACTGGACTCTGAAAAACTCATTCTAAAAGTAAGAGAACGATAGCCAAAAGCTTGGAAACAGCCCACGTGTCCGATGAATCTGATGCTATGATTCAGCCATAAAGAGGAATGAAGCACTGACCCAGGCCACAAAGTGGACGAACCTCGAGAACATGATGCAAAGCAAAAGAGGCTGCACACAAAAGGCCACAGAGTGGATGATCCCATTGATATGAACTGTCCAGAACAGGTAAATCCACAGAGACAGAAAGCAGACTGGTGGTTGCCCGGAGCTGGGGGGAGGCGGGATGGGGAGTGAGTGCCTGTTAGGTTTGGGGGTGATGAAAATGTTCTGGAATTAGAGGTGACGGTGGCACAGCAGCATGAATGCACTCCATGCCTCTGAACTGTGTACTTTAAAATGGCAAAAATGGGGTTTCCCTGGTGGCGCAGTGGTTGAGAATCCGCCTGCCAATGCAGGGGACACGGGTTCAAGCCCTGGTCTGGGAAGATCCCACATGCCACGGAGCAACTAGGCCCGTGAGCCACAACTACTGAGCCTGCGCGTCTGGAGCCTGTGCTCCGCAACAAGAGAGGCCGCGATGGTGAGAGGCCCGCGCACCGCGATGAGGAGTGGCCCCCGCTCGCCGCAACTAGAGAAAGCCCTCGCACAGGAACGAAGACCCAACACAGCCAAAAGTAAATAAATAAAATTAAAAAGTAACTGTACCATTTAAAAAAAAAAAAAAAAGGAATCTTTAAAAAAAAATGGCAAAAATGGTCAGTTTTATAGGTGTTTTGCCACATTAAAAGTGAGAGGAGGGCTTCCCTGGTGGCGCAGTGGTTGAGAGTCTGCCTGCCAATGCAGGGGACACGGGTTCGAGTCCTGGTCTGGGAGGATCCCACACGCTGCGGAGCAACTAGGCCCGTGAGCCATGGCCGCTGAGCCTGCGCGTCCGGAGCCTGTGCTCTGCAGCAAGAGAGGCCGCGACAGCGAGAGGCCCGCGCACCACGATGAAGAGTGGCCCCCGCTCGCCGCAACTAGAGAAAGCCCTCGCACAGAAACGAAGACCCAACACAGCCAAAATAAATAAATTAATTAATAAGCTCCTACCCCCAATTAAAAAAAAAAAGTGAGAGGAAACGGTAGGCTGTAGGTAGTGCATGTATGGATGTTCTTTAGGAAATGTGTTGAGCTTTGCTGTTTGTGTGAACCTTTTCATCATAAAGCGTCGAGCGGGAAAGTGAGAAGGGGACTGTGAAGAGAAGAATGTTTCCCAGGTCATGGCATTCAGAGATAGGACTCCAGTGGGTCCGCCCTGAAGTCTTTCTGTGTCAGAGCTGCAAGGCCTTGGCCTCTGCGTTGGCTTCAGCCTTTCCGGGGCCTCTGTCCCAACCGTGGGGAGCGAGGGGAGGTGGGACGATGGGTGCTGTGCCCCCCATGCTTCCATCCACCTGAGGAGACAGCGTCCCTGAGATGGTGTCCATGCCCCTCCACCGGCCCCTGCTATTTTGGTGTCCAGGTTAGGAGATGGCGGGGTTGTGCCCATCTGAGATCAGGAGTGGGGCCCAGAGGTGGGCCTGGATGCGCCCCTGTCATGTCATCTCCAAGGGGAGGAGCAGAGACCCCAGCCCCGGCCTCCCTGGCCCCATTCCTGCAGCTTGGAGTGGGTGCAGGGCCAGCAGCCACGGCCAGTCCTGGAGCTGGGGTCGTGGACAGGAGCCGTGGCAGGGCTGGCGCAGGCAGGTCGAGAGCCAGCCCAGCGTGGGAGAACCGCAGGGAGCCAGGGCCACGGAGCTTTCAGGGGCCGTCCACCCGGGAGGGCCGTCCACCCGGGAGGGTCGTCCACCCGGGAGGGTCGTCCACCCGCAGGGCCGTCCACCCGGGAGGGCCGTCCACACGCAGGGCCGTCCACCCGCAGGGCCGTCCCCCCGGCAGGGCCGTCCACCCTCAGGGCCGTCCACACGCAGGGCCGTCCACCCGTAGGGCCGTCCACCCGGCAGGGCTCACCCCCTTCGTTATTCTCCACTTCCTGCATAGGAGGTTCTGTGCATCAAGGTCCTCCCCTAGTTGGACGTACCCTCATCCCTGAGGGTGGGAAATGTGGCCGAAACTCATGGGGAAATGTGACTCGGGGTCTGGAGACTCTAATTTTTAGAAACCGGGAGGCAGGTGGAGGTCAGAATGCCTCCCCAAACACCAGGGCCCCAGGTGGTACCCAGGCTGTTGGGAGAGTCTCTGGTCCCCTCAGTCCCCGGGGAGTGTGGCTGGACTGGTGATGAGGGGCGGGGAGCGCCAGTGAGCCTGGCGAGGAAGACTTGAACCTCCTGCCCCTCCCCCCTCTCCTCCAGGGGGCAGAGAAGTGCTGCTATTTGTCCCACTGGGTCAGGCCAGTTCCCCTCCCAGGCTGGCCGCCTCGGGCCCAGAAGGCCTGGTTTGGTGGAGGCTGCACCAGAAGTGTGGGGATTGGCTCTGAGCTGATGCCTTCCCTCTGGCATAAGGATCCCCCACCCGCCTCAGGCTCTGTCAGCGGCTCCCCTCTCTCCATGGCAACTTAGCTCAGTGGTCCCAGTGGAGGAGAGAGAATCAATTCTCCCTCTTCCCTCCCTCCCTCTCGTCTCTCCCCACCCCTTCCTCTTGGCTTCCCTTCCTCCCTCCTCCGTCCCTGCCCAGCTTGCGGCTCCTCCATCCATCCGTCCATCCGTCTGTCCCTCTGT
This sequence comes from Lipotes vexillifer, assembly GCF_000442215.2. Taxonomy (NCBI): domain Eukaryota; kingdom Metazoa; phylum Chordata; class Mammalia; order Artiodactyla; family Lipotidae; genus Lipotes; species Lipotes vexillifer. Next base: position 1,984,515 of record NW_006774065.1, read on the forward strand.
CTCCGAGGCGCCCTCCCGTCTCCAGGCATGAGTTGCCAGCAGAGCTGCATGCCAGGGGCGGCTCCCTGAGGCCGTCGGCATGGGGAGCTTGGGGGACCTCCGCAGACATGGGGGGCTGCTGGACCAGCTCCAGGCCGGCTCCTGTGGCGTGTGGCTCCCAGCTCTGACACTTTGTCTCCCCTCTTCCCCTTCCTTACATTTTCTTCCTGAAAGGTAATTTTCTGCTAAAACTGTCAGAGCCTTAGGATGGGTTTATTAGCAAGGCAGGCTCTGTCCTGGTCACGTGGGCTGCTGTTTTCCCTGGAGTAGCTGGGATGGAGGGAGAGAGGGAGGGAGAGGCATGGCCTGACTCAGAGCTCAGAGTTTGGGCGTGTGGGGGGTCTTTCCTCCAGGGTGGCTGTGAGAAGCCCGCTCCTGACTCCTGGTGCTTGGGTCTGTGGCTGTCCGTTGCTCTTCCATTTTTCAGCCTAATTGCTACACAGCATGAGCAGTCTGCTTTCCTGGACCGTGGTCTGACCAGAGGGAAGGGAAGGGAATTTAGGGGCATGCACGTGCACCCCAGATGGGGCAGGTCTACCGAGTGTCGATGGCTGGGTACAGGTTTCTCTGTCTAATCCTTTCTTGCCTGAAAATGGAGTTCAGTAGGGAAATGTTTTGTCCCCGAAAGCAAGCATCTCCGAGAAGATGGTGTAGTGAAGATCTGCCTCTGGCTGGTTCCCGGCAGAGGGGGTCCTGGCAGCCTGGCTGTCTTGGCACCACCATCTGTCTGGGACAGCCCCTCAGCAGAGTTTGGTTCAGACAGGATCCTGAGACTGCTGCCCAGTGGGTCAAGATTTTCCCTTGTCTCTACCCCCATCTCCAACCATGGCATTCAGGACGGCTTCTGCATGGCTCTCCTGGAAGGAATCAGTGAGGTTAATCCATCAGCTGCCTGTCCCAGGGGCATTCTCGGGATCCGCGCCACTCCCATTACCTCTGTCATCTGGCAGCAGATGATGGAAAAAAAGAACCCCTCGCTGTCAACTAGAACATCTATGTTGATGGAAAGTGAGGCCCGAAGAAAACGGATTTAGCACCCAGTTCTTAGAAGCCATGGGTTTGAATGGTGCTTGAGAGGAAGCCCTGTGTGATCTTTAAATAGAAAGTGAACACCAGTGACTCACAAGGAGACTTGAAAGTTTGGTTCAGGTATCGGGAGGAAACAAGTCAGCTCTGAACGTGGTCCCCACCTTGGGGGCTGAAATGGCAGGGAGTCTAGACATTCAGGCATGTGTCTCAGAGTCAGGCTTCTGATTGGATTATACATTTGTTTTCAGCATTATCTCTGGCAGATTGCTTTAAAAACAGACGGCCCAAGGCAGGGCCCCCCCCACCAGCCCCCGCCGGTCTGGGTCTGTGGTCAGGTCTCTTTAAACTACATTTGTTCATCTCCCAAAGCCCTGTTTCACTAAAGCCGCCTTAGACTCTGAGTCCTTGGTGCTTCCCTTTGATAATCAGATCGGTTCCTGTTGGGCAGGATGAAAATGCTTTTGTGTCTGCAGCATCTGTGCTGTCTTGCTTTTCCTTTGCTTTGAGGCTGGCATCTGTCACCGAGACCCTCCTGGCATCTGGGCACTGTGCAGGCTTCTTAATGACATTAGCCGCGTCTGGATTCTGGTTGGTTTGCTGTAAATTCTGATGGGTTTACGAGTCGTGTGATGGGTGGGGAGGCGGTGTGCTGGTTGGGCTTGGTTTGGTTTTGGTTTGCTGGCGAACGGAAAATCTGATGTGACACGTAAAAGGTCAGCCCCGTGAGTGGCAGCATTCATTCTCAGCTTTGCTCCCAGCCTCCACGGGAGGTGGCTGCAGCTGGAGTTACTCTGCCCCCCGGGCTCTTTCATGGGCGTCCAGGGTGCGGGTTGCTTTGGCAGTCCACGTGTGTGTTTAATCAGCAAGCCGGCAAGTCAGAAGGATGGCAGAGCAGGGCTGGCGATGGAGGGGGAGGGAGGCAAGGCTCCGCCAACCCGCCCGCTTTCCTCCAAAGTGAATCCTGAGTGCTCTGTGCCAGCCTCCCCCCCCCACCTCCCGTGTCCTCTGGCACCAGGAGCCAGCCCTCTTTCTTAGTGCGATTTCACATAGCGGTGCCTTACTTGAAAGCATCGTAAAGAGCCGCAGAGGGTGTGAGAGCAGGTCGGAGAGGTGAGAGCCCCGGCTGCCGGCTGCCGATGGCTCCAGCCGCCGAAAGTGTGGAAAGCTCATTCCAGGAAAAGTGGAATAGTCGCCGTGTTGGCTGGCTTTCGGGCGGTGAGTGGCTCTCTCTTCTTTAATTCCACGGGAGCACTGGGATTCCGGGGTGGGGGGGGGCTCGGTGGGAAGCGTGGTGGTTCAGAAAAACCTCGCGAAGTCCGTAACGCTCCATGGGGAAAGTTTGGTTTGTCTTCCCCTGTGTGCTGGCGTCCCCCACCCAGGCTGTGTCGGGCGGGACAGGCGGTGCTGGTTCAGCGTCAGGGACTCTAGGACTCAGGACCACGACTGCCTTGGGAGGCTGAGCCTGTGCCCCAACCCAGCCCTGTTGCCCAGACTGAGAAAATCTCTTAGGGGTGGCAGTTCATCTTTTTACACAAATGGCTTAAGAAATCGTGCAGGAGAACAGAAGCTCGTGAACGTTAAATTCTCCTGGTCTGCTGTGCGACGTCCCTGAATACAGACATACACACACATATATGCAGTCACACACATGCACACTCACACACACACAGATACGGTTTTCCCTTTTGCCATCAGGGGTGCACGTACCAGCTGGCGTTCTGCCCTTGATAACATGATCTCCTATAAACAGTTCCCGGTGCTGATAAGATCGCAGAGCTGTCCTTTCTATGCATTGCTTTTTAGCTCTGTGTCCTACCTGAGTGAGACAGACCATTCGTGTCCACTTCTGGAAAGAGCTGCCTCTCTCTCTTACTGTTCCTCTTTTCCACACCCCCCCAGGCTCTGCTACGTTGTCAGGTGTTACAGACATTAGCACATTTGTGTCTGCAGAGGAAGCCCTGGGTGCCAGCTTTTCATCCTGGGCTGCTGAGGGTCTCAAGCCGAAAGAAAGGGGGGTCGTCAGAGAGAGACTGCTAAGCTTCAGAGGTGCTGAGCTGCGAGGCCGTGTGTGCGTGCGTGCGGGTGTGTGCATGCGTGCGGATGTGTGCGGGCGGGCGGGCGTGTGCGTGCGTGCGTGTGTGTGTGTGTATGCGTGCGTGCGGGTGTGTGGGTGTGTGCGGGCGTGTGCGTGCGTGCGGGCGTGTGCGTGCGTGCGTGTGTGCCTTCCCCACATTGTTCATATTTGGGCATCTTCAACTTTGCTTTCCATTTCTCCCCGTTGTCTTGTTCATTTCCCTGATCAAACTCTGAACTGGGATCTTAACACCTACCTCGCCGGCGCCTTCACAAATTTCATCTAATTTAACAACTTGCAACCCCTTTAGAAGTGCTTGGTGTTGTCCCATTTTTACATACGAGGAAACTGAGTCTCAGAGCAGTTGAGTAGCCCACCCTGTGGCAGAACCAGAGCTCAGACCTCTGACTCATTTATTCATTCATCAGTTACACATGCAGCCTGCTCTGCAATGGGCCCCTTGCCACCGGGCTTTGGAATGAAGGGGAGACCCAGTCCTTGCCCTCCAGGGAGGAGTCCCTCCGTCCCAGTTGTCTGAGGAGAGAAAAGGAAAGAAGCAGAGGGCAGGCGCTGAAGGAGGCGGCGGCCCCGGGTGGAGTGGGGAGTCCCTCGCTGGCGCCCACCCCAGCCCACCACTCCCGCCTGCTGCACTGTAGACAATCTTGATTGGGTCCTGATCCGTCTGTGTTCTTCTGTGGGGGCAACCTGGCTCACTTTCTTTTAAAAATTAAGACATCATCTAAGGCCTTCCCTGGCGGTCCAGTGGTTAGGACTCTACGCTTCCACTGCCGGGGGCACGGGTTCGATCCCTGGTCGGGGAACTAAGATCCCACATGCCGCACGGTACGGCCAAAAAGAAAACAAAAAATTAAGACATCGTCTTGTCATCAGGAAGACAGTCTGCAGAGTGGGCCTGTGTGTTTTATGCTGAGAACTTAGGTGTGGGTGGCTCGGTGTAGAAGGAGGGCCACGTACCCCTGGACACTGTGCCTCAGTTTCCTCATCTGTAACCTGGAGATAGCACCAGGTACTTCATGCACCTCAGCCTGGAGGAGGCAGGTGTGAGGGTGCTTGGCAGTGAACCCCCAAATTGGCATCAGGATTTGTTATCATGCATTTAGATATCCCGGTACCTTACTCTCCGATGGCTCAGAAGAGACTGCAAGGTTTGGAGTATATAGATACATGCATATAGGTATGCAAAGAGAGAGTGCACCATTGGTACAGCAAATGATTTAAACAGCGATTCTGGGTAGAGAGAATCTGAGAGTTCTTATGTTATCTTTGGAACTTTTCTGTAAATTAGAGATTACGTGAAAGAAAGAAAGAAAGAAAAAAGACAGGTGTTTGAGGGCTTTTCCCCAAAGGTGAACACAGTAGTGGTATAACAGAGGCGAGTTTGTACCTTAAGGAGTCCACAAGAAGCCACGGGAACAAAACCGACGACCAGCCCGCCCTGCAGGAGAGAAGGAGCCATTGTAGGGGCCCTTTCAGGTCATGGCCAGGCCACACTCTCTTGAGGCAGGGCTCTCCCTGGACACAAGGGCCTCTGAGGTCAAGCTCCTCCCCAGCTCCCTCCCTGGGCTTGCTGAGGCCTTCCCCGGGGCCTGAGTCTCTTCCTCCAGAGGACAGAGCCTGCTGCCTTCCCCAGGCCTGGAGAAAGTTGATGGTTTCTTGACGGGGCGCTGGTTTAGTTTTGGTCCAAGCTGCAGCATACCCTCCCATGCTGTCAGCCTTGTGACCTTCTGCTGCCCCCCGGGCTCCGGAGAGCCCCTTTCGGTAAATCCTTGCGTGGTTGCTGGGAGTTCCGGCTCTGCTCCCCGTGGGCCACCCCAGCCTCGATCATCTCCCCGACAAAGCGAGCATGGTGGCACCCGAGCCCGGCGCCTGAGCGGGCTCCGCTGCAGTTTCACCTTGCTGCCGTAGCAAGAAGAGCATTCCTCACCGGGTCCCCCCTCCTCTCTGAAGGCAGCTCAGAAGGTCGCAGGGAGGACAGGAGGCAGCACCAAGGGGGAGTTTGGGGCCATCTCACACCCTCGGCTGCCCACCGCGCTGGGGGAACACAAAGGCGGAAACAAGTCAGTGCCACTTGTCCTGTCCCCACTCTGCCATCAGCCCGGGTGTGAGACCTCAGAGAACTCCCTTGACCTCTCCGAGCCTCAGTTTCCTGGGCTGCACAGCAGGGTTACAGAGGGTGTGGGCAGAGCACCTCTGCCTGTCGCCCTGTGCCTTGTCAAGCACTTCACAGCTTTCGAGGTGTGGGCACACCATTATCCCCGCCTGTAGCTGTGACAAGGCTTTGTCAGGGCTGCGGCAGGCTGCACAGACAGGGAGCCGGGAACGAGGCATTTAAAACACTGGCTACCTGGATCCATTTGCCCGCTGGGCCCCTGCTAACTGCGTGGCTAAAGTCCTTCGTCCAGATTCCGGGTTCCTGGGATGGGGAGACTGGGAGGTGGAGGCTGCCCTTGGGGTGGCAGGGAGAGCAGAACTTGTTAGCCACGTGGACCTGGGGTTGAGTCCTGGCTGTGTGACCTGCAGAAGCCACTCAACCCCGTGAGCCTGAGTTTCGCCCCGTGCAGGACAGGGGCGATCCTCCCGCTGCAGCCGCTGGCTGAGAATGGACCCGCAGAAGGAGCGAGATGATGCGGGTGATTGCTTTATAGGGCTGCCCTCCAGGGTAGGACTTAAGAAAAGGATTTGTTTCAAATGGCCACTCTGTACCAAAGGTCGTTCTAGGATCAGGGCCAGGCCAGCTGCTGCTTTACATGTTCCCAAATGTTTGGAGAGCCAGTGCTGTGTCATGGCCAGTGGGACCTTCCGTCAGAGGTGTGGTCAGTAAGCTGCCTGTGGCCTAGAAGACGAAGGCCTGGGCCCCACCAGCCACCTGAGGGCACATGGCACAGCAGTGTCGCTGTTGGGGAAACCAAGGCCCAGAGGTGTATCTCACTGCTGGAGCTGGGCGTGGCCACAGTGGCAAGGAGGGGCCTCCCCTGGACCCAGAAGAGAGCAGGGGACACGGTGACGTTCCTTCTGTGCGGCGCCCGCACGGATCACGACATTCTTGGGCTGCCTCTTGCCCCACAGTCAATCCAGGTTGGGCCGATGCATGAAGGGTCATGTCGATGCAGAGCCCTCAGTGGTGTCCCCGCCACCAGTCCGGGCTGAAGGACCGGTTGGCCCTGTGAGGTCATTTAGAAGGCAGGCGGCCTCGTGTGCAGCCTGAGGAAGAGGCTCTACCCAGTGTGCCTTGGAGAAGAGCTTGTGTCCCACGGGCAGCTGGGCTTCTCTCCGACCACTGGGCAGTCCACGTGGACTCGAGTATGGCAGCCGGCGGGAGGGCTCCTGCCTTGGCAAGCGCCACATTCCTCTGAGCTGCCCGACCCGGGTGCTCCACAAGGCCTGTCTCTCTCTCGGGGGAAAGGGGGTTTGGGGAGTGGACAACAGCAAGCGGGGGGGCGCCCCAGGGCACAGAACCACTGCCTGCATGGTCCTAGGGCCCTTGGAGATGGTCTCACTCAAGCCCCTCTGCTGGGAAACTGAGGCCCACAGAGGGCCAGGGACCTACCTCGTCCAGCTCCCTGGACCTCGGTAGCACTACCTTCTATCTGCCACCTGATAAAGTTCAGGGCCTGGGCCCTGTCCCCACGGTGGGTGTGGCACTAGGGCAGGATTTACACCCCTGAGAGCAGTGAGCTGTGCTGGGAGGAGACAGCGGAGCCTCTGGAATCTGCCTGCCTCACTGCGGGGGTGGCTCACCTGCCCCTGGGCTCTGTCCCGTTGCCCCAGGCCACCAGCAGAGGCTCCTGGCTGGGTCTTGCTACCCTGGACTCTCAGCTCACTGCCAGTCAGACAGTGCAAACTTGATGCTTGTGAATTACCAGTGTGCAGAACGCATGCTCGGATGTGGCTTTGCGGTCTCCAAAGCATATTGCATCTTGTTTACCGGGTGAGTCTGGCTGTGGCCCTGTGCAATGGCCAAGGCAGATGACCAGAGTCTTTTCACGCAGGGGCAGAGGGGTTGAGTGAGCTGCCCGAGGTCAGACGGCAGCTCTGGGACAGAGTTTGGACTTCAAATCATTTGCCTAACAAACATTTGCCAGGCGACTGGCTTTATTGAGCAGCTGCTCTGGCCAGGCCCTGGGGAGATGGCTGTGAGCAAGACACAGGGCCTGAGCTCAAAAGCTAGCCGGGTGGGGGTGGGGGGTGACATGATAGCTGGAGAGAGTCAACACCGGGTGCCTGTGGAGCTGACCGGGCCCTTGGAGAATCCTCACCTGGGCGAAGGGCTCTTTGAGCACAGGAGGGTCAGTCACCTGACTCCAAGCCCAGGGGGACACTGGCATGCGTCCTCTCATCAGCCAGGCCAGCGGACGGACGTTCTAGCTTTGGCTCTGCCGTGTGACCTCAAGCAAGCCCTGTCCTATGACTGCTCTCTCCACCTGCACAAAGAGGTCGAAGCAGGCCACGTGTTTGCATCCTCTGGTGAGCTCCCCAGTATCCTTGGGGAACCTGTACAAAATGCAGGGTCCTGGGTCTCTCACATAGAGGTTCTAATTCAGTAGGCCTGGAGGGAGGGCCAGGAATCTGCATTTTGAACAAGCTCACGAGACGTTTCTAAAGCAGCTCATCCCTGTACCTCAGTTGGAGAGATGCTGCACTTGGCCACGGCGAAGCCCTTTGGGTGCCGACATCATCGGTCCTACGATGACCCTGACCTTGCCCCTTGGCATGGCAGCGTCCGCAGAGCTGGCAGGGTGGAGAGCCAGGGGTTTGCTGATGCTCAGCTGTCTCAGCTCCCATACCTGGCAGGATCCCAGGGGAACCCTGGTCTCGGTTCCAAAGCTTCCAGAAGCCTTGGCCAGCTCCCCACCCCCAATGAGAGGTTCTCCAAAAATGAGACAGTTAGGGGTGCTGAGCCAAAGGTCAGGGTGGAGGTCCACCATTTCTCATCAGAGAAGCTGCAGTGCCTGGGTTAGGCCTTCACCCAAGGAGTGCTTCCGGGGCCGCTTGCTTGGGGCTGGTGCACCTGAGGACTCAGGCAGGCTTGTCTGGCCTGACCAGGTGTGCGAGACTAGAACAGGCTGTCCAGGCCCCGGCATGGGTAAAGCAGGGAGGCGGGGCGGCTCCACTTCCAGCAGCCACTTCCCCTCAAGTGTCTTCATAGCAGACGGAGAAGGGCTTCTCACCGGCCCCTCAAGTGACCTTAGCTAATCGGGCTGCAGCCCTTTTGAAAGCCCGGTGACAGGCTTGCTCTGTCCTGCCGCACACTGGTGTCACCCTCCCAGCCAGGACGCCATTACCTTTTTCTCCTGAATGCTCCTAGAGCAGGGGGACACTGGCTAATGTCCATGTGGTCAGCTCAGGCTATGTCCTGTTTCCTGATACTGCAAACCAGTGAACTACTGTAGGGGCTGCTGTGACAAAGGACCTCAGGCTGGGTAGTTTAGAACCACATAGGTATGTTGCCTCACCGTTCTGGAGGTCAGAAGTCTGAAATCAAGGTGTCTGCAGGGCCGCGCTCCCTCTGAAGGCTCTAGGGGAGGATCCTTCCTGGCTTCTTCCAGCTTCTGGTGGCCCCAGGTGTTCCTTGGCTTGTGGCCACATCTCTCTATCTCTGTCTCTGTGTCCACATGGTTGTCTCCTCTGTGTGTATCTCTGTGTCCTCTCCTTATAAGGACACCTATCACTGGATTTTGGGTCCATCCTAAATCCAGGATGATCTCCTCTCGAGATCCTTAACTGGTTACACCCTCAAAGCCCCTATTTCCAAATAAGGTCACATTCTGAGGTTCCAGCTGGACATGAATTTGGGGGGGACACTCTCCCACCCGCTCTACCCAGCAGGCAGAGTGTCACCAGGTAAAGGGCAGGTCTGTTCAGCTGGCAGGGGGAGCAGTGGGCTGGCAGCTGGTTCCAGGAAACAGATCTGGGGCTTTTAGCAGCCTCAGGCTCTGTTGTCAGCTAGGGCAGCTTTGCCTCTGTGAACAGAATCAGAGCCCAGAGCCCAGGAGGTGGTTGCCAAGGGCTCAGCCACCCTGGAGAGGGTGTGCCATTTGGATGCCTGCTTTGGTGTCCTGGGCAAGAAAAGCTGAACGAGGCCCTGAAGAGCCAGCCTCAGGACCAGGTTGAATTCCAGGGAGACAGACTGCTCAAGCGTAAGAACTTTCCAACTGGACCTTGTAGTGGGGAGCGTCCCGTCCTGGGAGGTGCTTTCGCGGCCCTTGCAGGGCTGATGTCGCAGAGAGCATTCAAGCCCCATCCCGAGAGCTCTGAACCTGTGCTTGTCAGGGACTGACGGCCCCATCCGACAGCCACGGGTCCAGGTCAGAGACTCACCAAAGGGCAGCCAAAGAGATGTGGCAGAGCCAGCCCCAGCCCACTGGACCCTCCCTCTGGCTGGTTTGGGGATTTGTTGGGGGGAGGGGTGCCTTCACGCGCTGGCGTCAACTCCTCTGCAAGGCCCGACACCCCTCCCTGTGCCCCTTCCAGCCTGTCGGCTTCTGCAGCCAGGTCTCCATCCCCTGCTCTGTCCTGAAGCTCCACGTCCTGCCAGCTTAGCCCAGGAACCCCTTCCATGGCCGGCTGGGCACTCCGCCTGCCCCCAGCTCTGCCTCTCTCTCAGCACCGAGCCCTCACTGGGCACTTCACCCGGGGCACAGTGTGGAGTTGTCATCTAGGTGCTTGGCACCTGCAAGAGCCTTCATCTCTGTGTCCAGGGCCTGTCCCAGACAAGATGCACTGAACACATCTCAGCCATGAGGGTGATGTTGGTCTCCAGACGACTATGTGTACACCAGGCTGGATGTTTTTGGAGGGCATGAGGTCCAGCCCCACCTTGACCTCCTGCAGACCTTGGGCAAGTCCTTGTCCCTCAAAGGGCCCTGTGTCCCCATCTGCTAAGGAAAGACGGATCCTGCTGTTGTGTGAAACCCTTCCTGTGTCTGGCTTTGGAAACCAGGGGTGATGGAGGGGACCTTGACATGGTGCCCGAGATGCAAGCATTCGCCATTGCCGGGACCAGATGCCCCATGGCTGCCTGGCTGCTGGCATCTCAGCCACCTGTGTGCCTCCCTTCCCACACCTGTGATGTCCCTCAGATCCTCCTGTTCAGAGAGAATAGCCTCGCTAATGAAGTCCCCGCTGATTCCCAGCCCTGCCCAGGCTGCCTGTCCACTGGAGCCACCTGCCTCATACTCAGCAACTTTAAATTTTTTTTATTGAGATGAGATTCACATAACATAAAACTGTTTTAAAGTATAAAATTCAGTGGCGTGTAGTACACTCACAATGTTGTGCAACCACTACTACTGTCTAGTTCCAAAACATTTTCATCACTCCAAAAGAAAACCCTGTGCCCAGCTCTGGGGCTTTTCTCCGTTTTCTGTTTTATTTTTAAATTGTGATAAAATACACATAACAAAATTTACCATTTTAAGTGTCTGGTTCAGTGGTTAAGTACATTCACATTGTGCAACCATCACCACCATCCATCTCTCCAGGACTCTTTTCTTTCCCCAAACAGAAAATGTCCCCATTAAACACTAAACCCCATCCCTTCTCCCCCAGCCCCTGGCACCCACCATTCTCCTTTCTGTCTCAATGAATCTGTCTGGGCGCCTCGTAGAAGTGGAATCATACAGTACTGTTCTTTTGTGTCTGGTTTATGGAAGACACGTAGCATCATGTCTTCCAGGTTCATCCATGTTGTAACGTGAGTCAGAATTTCCTTCCTTTTTAAGGCTGAATAGCATTCCATTGTATGGATCGACCACATTTGTTTATCAGTTCATCCATCAATGGACACGTGGATCGCATCCATCTTTTGGCTATTGTGAGTCCAACCCTGGGGCTTTTTGAGAGTCTAATGAGAAAAGCACAGGGCCAGCGGTCTGACTGGGCTGTCAGACTCCCAGTATATGCTCCCACCTCCCTTAATCCATAATTAGCTCCAGACCGCTGAGCCCAGGCCCCAGTGGAAAGAAGATCATTCCAGAATGCCCTACACCACCTGTACCTTCCTCTCTGAGCCACGCTGCCTTCCCTGCCCTTGGGCCCCCATTTTCTCCTCCAGAAAGATAAGGGCACAGCTTGCTGAGAACCTCAGCCCTCAGTGGAACTGGCTGACCTTGGGCATGTCGCTTCCCTTCTCTGAGCCCTTGCCTGTCATCTGTCAGAAGGACGTAATAACCTGTGTCCACCACTGCCGTGGTGCTCTTCAAAAACCCCCTAAGTGGCTGTTCGCATCCTTGGGCCTCCACTCTTTACTGCCGGCCCTGTTCCGCCTTTCATTCTGTCCACAGGTGTTTTCTGAGCACCTGCCCTGGGTGAGCTGGGGCTGCAGGTGGGGGACTGTCCAGCAGACGGGGCTTTGAGCAGCCTTGGAGGGATGACCAGACATATCAGGACGAGGCGGAGTTCACTTCTGGAAGGAGGTGCCCAGTGCCCGAGTGTCATCTTATTTAATCCCACCTATCCCAGTGAGGTGGGTGATGTTCCTACAAACGGGTAAACTGAGGCCCAGAGCGGTTAAATGACTTGCTTGAAGGCAAGGCTTAAGTTCGAACTTAGGTCCGTCTGTTCCAAAGCTAGTCTTCCCCACCGCATCTTGCTGCCCTCCCACTAGCTTTGTTTGTTTGTTTCACCACCTGGTTTTATTTTCTTTTTTGCAGGGTCGGGGGATGGTGCCCACCCCCACCGGCCCCGCCGCCCCCGCGCCGGCTGTTCAGTGCCTCCTCACTCCCCACCCTGTTGACATGGGGTGTTTGCTGCGCTGGTTTTGTTTTTGACCCAGTCAGCCTGGCAGGGAAGTGGCGGGCTGTGCGCAGAGCTTCCCAAAATAGCCCCAGGCTCCCCGCCAAAGACAGAAGAGCCAGACTGTGTGCAGTGGGCTTGGACCAGTTAAGAGGACTCAGTTCCGGGTGCCCCAGCCAGCCTCTCTTCTTCTGACCTCCCCTCGAGCCCACCTGCCCCGCGCCTCCCCCAGCCTGGGCCACCGGCTGCTGCTTCACACCCCTGTGCCTCTAAGGTGGCCTCACTCCCAGGAGTGCCCAGAGGCTGCAGAGCACTGCCAGCTTCGGGCTGCTGGCTTGGGTGGGTAGCCCTGGCCTGGAATCAGGGCTTCTCATTCCCTCCCTGTGACTGACTTGCCTGGTTTGACCTTGACCAAGTCCCCGCCAGCCTCTTGGCTTCAGTCTTCCAGTTGGAGATGGGGAGAGCGCATCTGTCTACTGCCTCGTGTCATCGTGGGGAGAGGGGTCCCAAACAGTGGGGGGAAGGTTGGTGATAACAATAGCGATGAGTTATTTCTTCCTATCCTGACTGTTTTGAGTGTGAAGGTACAGTCCAAAGGGAAGCCCTCCATTAGCAGGGCTGTCCCAGCATCACCATCTCCGTCATCGTGGTACTGATGGCAGCCGCTGCTGTTCCTTGGGTGTTTTGTGCTGGGCACTTTACATTCATCGTCTCTTAATTTATCCCCCCTGACTACCCTGTGGGGGTGTCCATGGCATTGGACTGACTTCTATAAATGTGAGAACTCAGGCTCAGAGAGTTTAACTTGCCAAGACCCAGTGGAGGGTGGAGCCGCCATGAGAACCCGCTCTGGCTTCAAAACTGGGTTCTGCATGTGATGTCTTGCCCCCTCCTCCAGGGTAAGCCTGTCCCTGCTCTAGGCTTCCCTCTCCAGACCATGAACATAGTCTCATGGGGGCTGCCCTTGGCATCCACAACAGCTCAAAGATTCTGTCTGTGTTCACCCAGGGAACCTGGTATAGGACAGAGACACACTAAGGCTTGGCCTCAAAGAGAGCCATGAGGTCATAAGGGCATCTCTGGAACTGAAGGGGCCGCACCTTTAACACCCCCCTTATTTATTTGTTGAAGCAGAATTGATTTACAGTGTTGTGTTAGTTTCTGCTGTACAGCAAAGTGGTTCAGTTATACATATATATATATTCTTTTTCTTTTTTTTAAATGACAGTTGTATATATATTTTTAAATTTTATTTATTTATTTGGTTGCACGGGGTCTTAGTTGTGGCAGGCAGGCAGGCTCCTTAGTGGCAGCTTGCGGGCTCCTTAGTTATGGCTCACTGGCTCCTCAGTTGTGGCATGGGAACTCTTACTTGCAGAATGCATGTGGGATGTAGTTCCCTGACCAGGGATTGAACCCAGGCCCCATGCATTGGGGCGCGGAGTCTCAACCACTGTGCCACCAGGGAAGTCCCTATGTATTCTTTTTCATTTTCTTTTCCGTTACAGTTTATTACAAGATATTGAATTTACTTCCCTGTGCTATACAGTAGGACCTTGTTGTTCATCTATTTTTTTTAATAAATTTATTTTATTTATTTATTTATTTTTGGCTGCGTTGGGTCTTCATTACTGCACGCGGGCTCTCTCTAGTTGTGGTGAGCGGGGGCTACTCTTCGTTGCGGTTTGTGGGCTTCTCATTGTGGTGGCTTCTCTTGTTGCAGAGCACGGGCTCTAGGCATGTGGGCTTCAGTAGTTGTGGCACGATGGCTCGGTAGTTGTGGCTCATGGGCTCTAGAGCGCAGGCTCAGTAGTTGTGGTGCACGGGCTTAGTTGCTCTGCGGCATGTGTGATCTTCCCGGACCAGAGCTCGAACCCGTGTTCCCTGCATTGGCAGGTGGATTCTTAACCACTGCGCCACCAGGGAAATCCCTGTTTATCTATTTTATATATAGTAGTTTGTATCTGCTAATCCCAAGCTCATAATGTATACCTCCCTCACCCCCAACCTCCCCCTTTTTATGTTGTACATTGAAGCAACTTCACAGAACAGTCAGCGAGTATTTCCCAAGTACCAGGCCCCAAGGGCGCCTTCCCACTCCTTGAAGAACCCCGGGAGGCCCGATTGTTCCAAGTTTGCAGCTCAGTAAGGTCAGGCCACCCATCCGAAGCCATCAGCTCCCACGTGGCAGTGCCAGGACCAGCTCCCAGGCTGCCTGGTGCTTTTGCTACCCTTCCAGGATCCAGAGAATGGGAAGCTATTGGCCTCCACTCCCCAGCCCTGTACCTCATTCCGGCCTCTCCCTCCTCTGTCGGGTTCAGGTGCATCAGCACGGGCAGGGGTTAGCCTGAGCAGGTGTCTGTGGCCACTGGGGGCTGCACAGGCTGGGTTCCATCCCCAGATCGGGTTTGCATCACCGTTTGCCTCTGCGCCCAAGGCTGGTGTGATTATATTTGTATGCATTGCCATGTGTGTTTATTTGTGTGCGCGTTTGTTTTTGCTTTGTGACTGGTCTTGTGCTGTGTCCCCCGGGGTCAGGGTCTGGCGGGTTTTAGGGGCAGGGCACATGTGACTCTCATCTGGACCTCATCGGCTGTGGGATGAACCAGGGCTGACGCACAGTTGTTTCCCCAGTTTGTGGTGAAAAGCACTGATGTGTAGAGCTGCAATCCCTTATCCTCAGTTCCAAACTCCAGCAAGCTCTGAAAACCAAACGCTTTTTCATAATTCACTTGGCAGCAAGCTCGTGCCTGAACTGAGGTGAGGCTATTTATAGTCCAAGTGAGGCTATTTATAGCCTTTATGCATCCTATGTTCATGTATTTCACTGCAGAAATGTCCACGGATTTGATTATTGGATGCTGCTGAAACATGGAGTATTACGCATCTAAAGTGCGGGGAGTTCTGAATTCTTGAAAGCATCTGGCCCCAAGAGTAAGCCTACTTTTGTACTGGTTACAATTAGCCTCTGACCCCAGCCACCCCACCCCCACCCCGCCAGTGTCCCTCCCAGTGTCTGTTTCCTGGAGCTAAAGTGGTGATGCCACCCACAGGGGCCCACAGGACCCCACCCAGCACCACTGACAGTGCTCAGCGGATATCTTTATGATCACCATGGGTGATAGAGCACATCTTTATTGCCAGGCACAGCGTGGGGTGCTCTCCACACATATGTCTGACACCCCTCTTTGGATGTAGTACCACCCCCCTTTACAGATGAGTAAACTGAGGCTCGGGCTTTTATGTATGATATCTAAGGACAGAGAGGGGAGAAGGGAAAGTGCTAGGGCTCAAACTTGCCCTCCCATCTTGCTGCCTTTCTGGGAGGGAGTCTGGGGACACAGCGGTTCGACTCCCTGGATTTGCAGCCAACACACGTTGAAATGGGGAGGGAGCAAGCATATGTGTCCCAGGTGCATATGGAGGGGAGCAGACAGATGCGAGCCAGGCCCAGCCCCTGGCAGGGAGGAGGGGGGAAGCAGGAGGCACTCTGCGTTGCAGGGCCTCCCTTGGGACCTACTGCCCACTCCCGCTGCAGTTCCCACTTCTCAGATGGTCCTTTTGTACAAGCGCCTTTGCCATTCCCCTGCCTTGTCTGTTCCCAGCAGCTGGCGGCTGCTAACACTCCGAGCCGCTCGGCCCCCGAATCTTTTCTGCAGTTCTCTCTGAAACCACAGAAACACAGGGAGTTGGCATAACTTTGCTCCAACCCCATCTGCCTGCTGTCCTTGGGGACCAGCTCCCCTCCTAACTTTTGGGAGCTCCCTTGCTCTGAAGTCCCCGAGCGTGCACGCTCCCCTACATGCAGGCTCTTTGCCATGCATCTCCCATCATCCTGTGACGACCCAGGAACCCCTCGCTGCTGGCCATGGCAGTCCTGCCTCAGAGCCTTTGCTGGGCCTCTTACCCACCAGGAGTGCCTCCCACCCCTACCTCAGCCATACCTGCCCCGCAGTGCCGTAGTGTAGGGAGAGAGCGAATCCTGAGAGGGCTGCAGTTTCCTTGCCTGCAGGGTGGGCTCGGAATGGCTGCACTCACTGAGCTGTGGGTGAACTGGCCTCAGGGCAGGTGCCTGATATGGTATGTACTTTGGCACAAGCCCCACTAGCAGGGACTTTCTTCTTGCCTGCCTTATGGGGTCAGGAAGTTCCCCAGAGCTGCCATGGCCTTAAAGAAGGCAACGGTGGCCCACTGTGAAGAGCTTTGGGTTGAGAGGCTAGTGCTCTGGGCTCTACTTCCAGCTCTGCCCTGGCTCCCTAGAGGGAGAGGAGGGAAGGATGGATGCGTGTGTGGATAGATGGATGGATGCATGCATGCATGGCTTGATGGCTGATGCATGGGTGCATGGATGGATACATGGGTGCATGTGTGGCTGGAGGAATGGCTGGATGGAGGGGTAGGTGGATAGATGAATAGATGCATTGATGGATGGATGCATGCATTGATAGATAAACAGATCAAGTCCCTGCCCCTCTCTGGGCCTTAATTTCCCATCTATACAATGATGGAGTTAGGTAACAAGTTCCCCTTCAGTTTCTGAGTTTTGTGATCCCATCTGTGTCAACCTAGTGCCCTTAAAGACCCCTGCCCCACCCCAGGCACCTATAAAGAGCGCCACACCTGTGCCCAGGGGCTCTGGAACCCTCTCTCGGTTGCACTTTCCACCACCCACTGGGTGTTCCCTGTGCTAGCCTCAACCCGTCTTCATCCTCTGCCTGTGTGTGTGTTGTTTGGACTCTGTATGTCTATTCGTCTGCTCTAGTTGGAGGTGCAGTTGTGTTTTCTTCTGACTTTATTTTTTGACAAAACCATTGTTTTTATCTGTGGTGGGGGACTGTATGTCCATTCAGGATGAACCACTGAGCGAACAGTGGGTGGAAGTGTTGTTACGTACAATAGAAAGGAACAGCGCCCCCTGGAGTTGGGCAACTCTGCGGTGGCATGAGGCCCTGGGGATCCACGGGAAATAACGCGTGGCCTCGGGTCCTCAGAGAACTCACAGTTTTGTGGGAAAATAAGATCTCGAAGCAGCCCAGACGTGAAGTAACATTATGCACAGTAACACATGTCCTTCGAGCAGAGAGCCTGGCGGAGGGGAGGGCAGCTGTGGCTGAGGACGCTGTGAGCCAGGGACGACTTAGCAAGGTGGGGCTCAGCGGGGCTCAGCTTGCTAGGCTGGGCATCCTGGGGGAGGTGGGGTCCAGATGATGGCACTAAATGCAGGCACCCAGACCCGCTGGGGACCTCCACGCATGAGGCTGTCCCATCACTAGTTTAGGCAAGACCTCGCGTGCCAGGATACGGAGCTCAGGTGTTCTTTGTTGAATAAAGGTGAATTCTTGAAGATTTTAAGCAGGAGGGTCACACAATCAATGCCCCTGTCTTACAGTATGCTGGATGATCTTTGCTGGAAAAAAAAAAAAAAAAGAGTAACTTGGAAAACTCACCTATGGTTGGTGCTCTGAGCCCTTGGGACCTAGGAGCTGGGATGTTGGCTCAGAAAAAAGGGGAGGCTGCCAAGACTTAACTGGATAAAGAAGGGAAACTGATAAATGAAGTTTTGCATGAGTTTTTGTCCTAAAAAAAATTTGTTTTGGAGGTGAAATTCACATAACATAAAAAAAGAAAAAAAAAAAACCTAACCGCATTAAGGTGAACAATTTAGTGGCGTTAATACATTCACAGTGTTGTGCAACAACCACCCTGTCTAGTTTCAGAGCATTTCCATCGCCCCAAAAGGAAACCTTGTACCCATTAGTACCAGCCCCTGGCACCCACCAACCTGCTTTCCTTCTCAAGGGATTTGCTAGTTCGGATGTTTCGCGTCAGTGGAATCATACATCAGATGCTGGGGGCCTTCCAACCTGACTTTTCTGTTCTGTTTCGCCCCACCATGCCCTAAGCTCACCCTGTACTTTCTGCTCTGTGGCCCTGAGGCCAGGCCTAGGTCCAGCCTGGCTGTAGCTCCCAGCCTTGCGCTGGTCCAAGAAGGATGCTCAGATAGATTCCGTGAAGAAAAAGTCAGTGAGCCGCAAGCTGGACCTGCGGGAGGAGCAGCCCTTGTGCCCTGCTGGGGCACTAATTGTGTGTTTGGCCATGTGTTGAAGGACAGGGCGTGAGGCTGGGGCAGTGCCCGGACAGCCAAGAGGACAGACCCAGCTCCAGAAGCCACAGTGACACAGTGACATTGGCATCTGCGGCCCAGGCAGGCTCCTTCCTGGTCTTCTCTGGGCCCACCCTCTGTCTAGATCCCTTACCAGGACTGAGGCTAAGGGCTCACCGTGTAAGCTGCCCATGGAGTAAGGGGGCAGGGGCCGGTCCAGGGGAGGTGGGCTGTCTACTGGCCCCTGTCCAGACTGCCCCCTGGAAGATCCCCCAGAAATGGCCCCAAGCCTTCATTGCTCTCTCTCTCTGACTGTCCGGAAACATGGGCTCTGTGTGCCCTGCCACGTGCCGGAGTTGGTTTTCTCCCTGCCCGGGACCACCCTCGCAGCTGCGGCTCCTGAGCATTTACGCAGGTCTGCAGAGCGCCCCTCGGATCGCCACACCCAAGACCCAGGACGCACCAGACGTGGGCCCTGCCCTGGAGCCTCGCTGTCTGGGGACAGGCAGTGGGAATGGGCTGTTGTGAGGGCTTGAGGCGACTTGCACCCGGGGCACCCCGGGGAACCCAGCTTCGGTCTAGGGGACCTGGCGAAGCGCGTGCTAAGTCTTAAAGGACACTTTGGGAGTTTGCCAGGGAGACCAGGTGGGGACGGGCTTTTCGACAGAACGAACAGCAAGTGTGAATCTCAGCAAATGCTTCCGTCAAAGGGAGCGAGCTCCCGCCGCGCGCCAGGCACTGGGGACCCGGTGAGCCCGTGAGCGCTACCCTTGAGCGGGACGAAGCTGCCCGCAGCGGGGCTCCAGACGGCCAGGCGGTAGGCGGGCCCCAGAGGTCGGGGGGCGGAGCCCGAGGACCTTGAGTGATGTTCGAGGGCAGGGCTCTGACCCTGGCGGGGGCTGTCGCGCACTCAGATGCACTCTGCCTGCTTCTAGAAGGAAGATTTGCGGGGATCCAAACTGCAAGGTTGGAGACCAATGAGGAAGCTGCTTTGCCCGCTAGGGAGGGCTGACAGGGCCTGAACCGAGGCCGGGAGGAATGGGGACCACAGGTGAGGCAAATTAGACTTCCTGTTCTGTCTGGTGATGCGAGATCCCCCAGGAGGGTCTTAAGGTGACGCTTGGGGCCTGATCTGCGTCCTTTTCTGGCCCTTGGCAGTAGAGAGACTTTGGCTGAACTGCCTGACCTTGTCCGGCAGGCAGGTTTAATCTTCTGCAAAATTCCCAAAAGGAAGGAATGAGGAACACTGGTTCACAGCTACCTTGAAGAGTGAAAGCTCAGGGAATGAGGTGTGGTTTGGTTTTTGCTGCCCTGACAGGAGGAACCCAGGGCTCCTAGCCCAGATGCCACCAAAGGTCACAGCCGAACCCCTAGATCCCCTGGGTTTGTGCAGCCAAAGGTCCAGGTCTCCCTCCCTGACCCCCCGCCCCCGGGGGCAGCTGCATCTGGTTCCCCTACCTTGGCACCTCCTCGTACACCTGCTCCTGCGTGGTGAATAATTCAGGACGAGCCAGATGGCTCTGCTGCTTTTCCTCCTGCTCTCCCATCGCCTCCCGGAGCTGGTTGCTCACTCGCGGTGGGCATGGCGGTGGGTGGGTGGGGGGCCCGGAGGCTCCAGGTGTCCAGGTTGTCTGAGTTCTCACCACCAGTACCCATAGCCTCAACAGGCCCCAGGGTGCCCCACCTTCAGAGTCTGTAGGCCCGTTGCCTGTGGAAGTGGGGAGAGTCCTTAGAAAGCACTGGTCCTGCCTTCTGCCCATCCCTGGCTTCACTCAGGGTCTATCTAGGGCATCTCGTAAATATTTATAGGATGAGGAGACCAGTGGTACCATTTGAACACACTCAGGAACACTCCTTCCTTTGCTCTTCCCAATGTCCCTATTTGGAAGGGATTCACACACACACACACTTCTCACGTTTGGGATCTGAGGTCTCGGAGCGCCCCGACTTGCCCAAAGCAAGCAATGACTTCAGTCTGCACTTGCCTGGTCCCCGTTCAAGGCCAAGGGCTAGACCTCAGTGAACAGTGAACTCCCGGGACTACAAAACCCTATAGGGGAAACTTTCAGGCATGTTCCACTCTGGTTGTTGGCCTCATTCTTAATGGAATCCTGTGACTCCCCTACTTGGGCTGAATGTGGAGAGAGCCAGATCCCGAGGCCCAGGCGTGGACAGTTACCCCAGTGCCCAAGGGCAGGGACAGGATCCAGTGTCACACAGGGCCAGGAAAGGGCAGAAAGGCTGTGAGCTTTTCTCGCTCAACCCAGGAGGACTTTCTGGAAGAGGATGCAGGGCAGTTCAATTCTTCCATGCTTTGGGTCTAGCAGAAGGAGGCAGCAGCCTGGTCCTGGGCTTCCTGGTGTTGGCAGGAGCTGCTGACACAGAGAACCCGACCCTAGCCCGTGAAGGCGTCTTCCTGGGCGAGCAGCCATGGTGGCACCGTCCCCACGTCTGTCTGTTCAGGTGAAGCCCTCGTGGTGAGAAGCTGGCACAGAACACTCTGGGGCAGCTCCAGATAGAAGAGGAGCTTGTCTCCCAGGCAACACGAGCGTGAGCTGTCAGCCTGCACTCCTCCACTGGGGTACCCGGCACTGCCTAAGAGCGCCGTGAAAGTTCAGGTGTTCACTGTCCTTCCCAGAGGAGTAAACTGAGGCCAGGGTTATGCGACACGTACGGGTCATCAAGCTCAGCCTGATGTTCCTTCCGCTGACCCTCCACTACTACCCAGGGACCCTCAGAGCTGACTCAAGGAAGCTCAATGGGGCTTGGGACTGGTCAATGTTCCAGGAGCCAGGTGGGCCTGGGAGCAGAGGTGGGGCAAGGTTACCACCAGAGAGAGGCGGGGGGCCCTAGACAGTGGACAGCGAGGGTGTGAGCACGTAATAAAAAGGTGCTGCTTTCCTAACTACCTTCTCTCCGCTTCTCCTAATCTTGCTTTCACATGGCTTCCACTGACATCTTACAAGTGTGCGTGTCTGTTGTAAAACTGTCCGATGAGAACACTGGGGACACTTTTGTAGACGGCGCTCATGGGAAGCTCCTGGCAGCGCTTCCCCCTGCCCCCTGTGCTTCCTCTGGGGAGGGGAGCGACATGAGGAGAGCTTAGGGGTCTGGGAAGAAAGAGAATTCCCATCTGGGATCTGTTGAAAGGACCGGTCCGACTCTGAAGTTGAGCGGAAGATCGTGTAGCCCAAGCTACCCGCAGAGTGGTCCAGAAACCTGTGAATCTGAGCAGAGTCTACTGATGTGTGATTAATTTACAAATAGGGGTGCAGAGTGGGAGAGCGTGTGCACAGGAGCCTGCTGTTCCTGCAAAGCTGCATCAAGATGTCACCGAGCTGGGTTTTATTTTGGTCCCCAGTGTTGTATCTGTTTAGCACCAAGCCCGCATGGCACTGGGCATACCAGGCAGGCCCGGCTGGTGGTGTTACCACCTCCTGGAGGGAAGAAGGCTTCGAGGTAGTTCCAGGCAGGTGGAACCAGATTTGTTAGAAGCCCAGAGCAGCTCCCCAGCTTCACAGAAAGTGCCCAGCGTTCACAGATATTATCTCCGCGTGATGGGAGGGTGGTGGCGCATGTCCAGGATCCCGGACGTCGTGTCACCCGCGTCTGCCCTCCCCCCGCCCCCCCAACCAGCTAGATGAGTTTCCTTCCCCATCAGTAGTGCATTTGTCCATTGTTTTAACCGAAGCCATCACTTACTCAGAACCTCCCCCCGCCCCCAGATCAACTCCCCACAGCTTACATGGATAATGACAGTACTAGTGTGAGAGGTTTCAGAATGATTGTACATGTTAGCTGATTTGGAATTTTTCAATCATTTTTTTGACCTCGGGGTAGAATGAAATTTATCTCTATGCCCTTTAGGATTCTCTTTGGCCCCACATTTTAAAAAAATCCTTGGAAGTTTAGGGACTTCCCTAGCGGTCCAGTGGTCCAGTGGTTATGACTCCGCGTTCTCCCTGATCGGAGAACTAAGATCCCACATGCTGCGCACGGTGGCCGGAAAAAAAAAAAAATCCTTGGAAGTTTGAGCAGGGGTGAGATCAGTGTTTGCAGATTGAGAACACACCACAGCCTTCTCTTCCTGCTTCAAGTCCCTCCATGTGATAGAACTAATATTAGTAAATATCCATGTAGGCAAAGAGATGCCTTTAGTGAGTAATGAACCATGAGGAATTCCCAAAGGGTGGAGTGAAAATGGGATTAGACTGAAAAAGGAAACAATGGCCAAAATTGTTCCCAGGAGGTGGAGAGGTTCTAGGTGTGCTCTGAGGCTAGGTGTGACAGATGAAGAGCAGGAAGGGATTCTGGGCTGTGACCACCAACCACAGTTTGGGGGATAAATGCGGAAGAAGAATGAATACAGCTGTTAAGTTTCCTCTCTTGTTGAGGAAGGAAAGGTAGACCCTTTTTAATCTCAGCACTGTAGAGAATTACATGTTTAAGTACATGTGTTTAAATATTTAAAGATTGCCACTGGAAAAAGGGTCAACAAACTACGGCCTGCAGTTCAGATCTGGGCCACCATTTGTTTGTGTAAATAAAGTTTTATTGGAACACAGCCATGCCTGGATGTTAATGTATTCTCTATGGCTGCTTTCATGCTATAGTGGCAGAGCTGAGTAGTTGCAACAGAGACTCTATGGCCCACAAAACCTAAAATATTTACTATACGGCCCTTTGTGGAAAAAGTTTGCTGATCTCTGCTCTAGAAAAATGAAAATAAAACATAACATCCAATCTATTGTAGAAAAATAGATGTATCTAACCAAACAAAATGAATCCAATCAAAAGAAAAATAAAAGAAATATGGTAAATAAATATGGAATTAGTCTAAACATCAGTAAGCACAATAAATGTAAACAAGTTAAATTCACTAATTAAAAGATAGTCTCAAAACTTGTTTAAAAATTTTTTTAATAAATTTTATTTATTTATTTATTTATTTTTGGCTGCATTGGGTCTTCGTTGCTGCACACGGGCTTTCTCTAGTTGCGGCGAGTGGGCTTCTCATTGTGGTGGCTTCTCTTGTTGTGGAGCTCGGGCTCTAGGTGCGCGGGCTTTGGTAGCTGTGGCACGTGGGCTCAGTAGTTGTGGCTCGCGGGCTATAGAGCGCAGGCTCAGTAGTTGTGGTGCACGGGCTTAGTTGCTCTGCGGCATGTGGGATCTCCCCAGACCAGGGATCGAACCCGTGTCCCCTGCACTGGCAGGCAGATTCTTAACCACTGCGCCAGCAGGGAAGCCCTAAAAAATTTTTAAATGAGACTGAAAAAACAAAAAGAGACAGCTTAAGTATGAAAATAAAAGGATAAGGAAAGAAACCCCTAATGAACCATAGCAAAGAAGGCAAATATAGCAATATTAATATCAGATAAAGGAGAACTAAAAGTGAAAAATATTTTAGGTATAAAGGAATTGTTTAAACCTGTACAAGGAATATTCCACCAAAAAGTTAAAAGCCCGTCGACTTTCTGTACTTAACAAGGTAGCTTCAAATACATTAAATAAAAATTGATGATATTATGAGTGAAAAATGACAAATATAGAGTAACAATGGTGGGCTTTAAAAATCTCCAAGATATCCCTTGTGATGTGTATGTAGACATACACAGGTGATGAAATTGTATAGAACTTAATACATACACACACCGTACGTACCAGTAAGTACAATAGAACTGGGGAGATGGGATTAAAATCTGTAGATCATAGCAATGTCAATATTCTGGTTGTTATAGTTTTATAAAAAGTTATCATTGGGGGAGACTGATAGTGTACAAGGGATTGCTCTGTGTTATTTCTTACAACTGCATGTGAATCTGCAGTGATCTCAGTTAAATTTTCAATAGAAAATTCTTCAAAGACAACATATTAGGTACAAAAACCAGATAACTCTTAGGTTAAATGAGGAAGTCAGAGTGAAAATTTTAAACTACAGTATTTTAATGAATGTCAGTTAGAGCCCTAAATGTGAAAGCCTATGGATGAAACCAAATCAGTGCTCAAAGGAAAATCTGTAGCCCTAAATTCATTTACTAAGAGACGAGTAAGACTAAAAGTTATTCACTTTAGGGCTTCCCCGGTGGCGCAGTGGTTGAGAGTCCGCCTGCCGATGCAGGGGACACGGGTTCATGCCCCTGGCCGGGAAGATCCCACGTGCTGCGGAGCGGCTGGGCCCGTGAGCCATGGCCGCTGAGCCTGCGCGTCCGGAGCCTGTGCTCCGCTACAGGAGAGGCCACAATGGTGAGAGGCCCGCGTACCGCAAAAAAAAAAAAAAAGTTATTCAGTTTAACTTTCAATTCAAGAAACTAGAAAAGTAAACTCGAAGAAGGTAAAAAGATAATTTAAAATGAAGTCAGAAAATGTAGTTGAATTCATCAATAATTCCAAAAAATTGTTCTTAAAAAGACAAGAGGTAAAACTTTAGCGTCTAATTGAAAAAAAAAAGTCAAAGTCAGACATAAAGAGAATATAACTTCAAAAGCGATTTTTAAAAGAAAATATATGCAATTCTTTGGCCAATTAATTAGAAACACTAAGTGAAATAAAGTAAATAAAAGTAAGTAAATAAAAACTACCAAACTACCTAGTGGTTCGCAACCCAGACACAGAGAGGAGGCCACGTGACGACAGAGGAAGAGATCCGAGGTACAAGCCAGGGAATGCCGAGG
>NW_006774065.1:2009194-2030163 GCF_000442215.2 Lipotes vexillifer
AACCTCCAGAAGCTGGGAGACAGGCACAGGATAAGGAGCCAACCTCAGCGACACCTTAACGTCAGACCTCTGGCCTCCAGAACTGTGAGAGAATACATTTAGGTTTTTCAAAGCCACCCAGTTTGTGACAGCAGCCCCAGGAAACAAATACACTCACTAGCTATTTGGGAGGAAGAATAAAAGAATGAGAAAGATGAACTCAAATGAACCTAGTGGTTCAGAACGACTGCTAGCTGGGGATTTAGGGTGAGCTCAGATGGGTAGTAACCCAGGCATTTGGTGAAGCAAAGTAAACTCTCTCGAGAAAAACGGTCCCTTGTCCTAAGTCTCAGAAGATTTCTATAAATAACCTCCACAGAAAATGATCAGTTCACAGTCAAAAGTAATGGAGTCAAGAGGTGACCGAGCACGTGAGCCAGAGGCAGCCCGGACCATTTGCCTCAGAAACAGCCCTCGGGACTTCAGATACGGCCATATTTAGGCCTAGACGATAAAGTGACTACATTTGATGCATTTAAATAAATAAAAGGCATGGTTGAAAATATGTGCAGGGGATAAAAAGCTGTAAAAAATGAAGAAGGAAGGAATTCCCTGGCGGTCCAGTGGTTAGGACTCTGTGCTCTCACTGCTGAGGGCGCAGGTTCAATCCCTGGTTGGGGAACTAAGGTCCTGCAAGCCGCACGGCGCGGCCAAAAAGAAATGAAGAAGATTTGGAAAAGAACCAAACAGAACTTCACTAGGAGAAGCAGCCATAGCTGAAGAAGGAATTAGTGACTGGAAGCCAGATGTGAAGGGGTCACCCAGGATAGAACACCGGGAAGAGAGGAAGCTGTGGAGGAGATGAGACCCCTAACATTCATCTAATCACAGGAAAATAAGCCAGAGGCCACGTTTGAAGAGCGAATCTCTGAGAACTTTCCAGAATTGATGAAAGACAGAGGTAGGAATGGAGAGTAGTTTGGAGGGAGGGGGAGAAAATGCTGGAGAAGTATGTGAAACTCAGCTCATAGAAGATGACTCATTTCTTCTCTCAGGTCCTGGGCTTCAGTTCCTGAGAACGGAGCAGTCCTTATGCTAGGACAAGGTTTCAATGAGGAGTGGGCTTTGAGACTATTGAAGACATTCCTCCAAATCAGGCAGTGCCCTTTCCCTGCACTGCCCAACTCAAGAGAATGCCAATCTGATGGTAGACCGTGAGAATATCACTGCCTGGACTTGGGCAGTACACAGCCTGTGCAACTGAACTAAGCAACGCAGCTACAGCTGATGGTTTCTCTTCCCAAGTTATGAACGCATGGGGCTTTCCAAATTTCACCAGTTTTTTTTTTTTTTTTTTCTTTGTGCTTTCTTTCTTTCCTCTCTC
This sequence comes from Lipotes vexillifer, assembly GCF_000442215.2. NCBI lineage: Eukaryota > Metazoa > Chordata > Mammalia > Artiodactyla > Lipotidae > Lipotes > Lipotes vexillifer. The sequence goes on from NW_006774065.1 coordinate 2,010,558, forward strand.
CCTCCCTGGAGAGGGGTGGCATCCATCATCAGTGGAAGGATTTTATGGGGTGATGAAGGGAAGCTAATAGCAGTAAAGAAGAGCCAGTTACCTGGGAAACTTGCCAGGCATGTTGTGTTCCCCAGCAGCCCTGGGAAGCCTGGCTGTAAAGGCCACACCACTCATACAGTGAGATAGAGCAAGGCCTGGGCAAAGTTGTACAGACATGTGGATTTGCATGTGCACACACGTGCACACCTACCCCTGGGGACACCCAACTCGGCCTCATTGCTCCCTTCTGAGTTGAGTATTTGGACCCAATTGTTGGAGCCTTGCATACCCAAGGGCACAGTAGAGCAAGCTCTGGATCACAGGCCAGGAAATGTGGATTCTAGTGTGGTTCTGCCCTTCACTCGCTGTGTGGCCTGGCCAGATGACTCAGCCCCTCTGGGCTCTCATCTCCCTGCATTGCCCTGGCTGCTTCCGAGCATTGACTTTCCAAGGGTGACAAACTGTAATATACCGTGAGCATCTGAGAGGGGGCGGCAGCCTCTCTAAGGCCATTTGCGCCTCCTGGCTTTGCTGTAGCTCATTCAGGGCCACACTTGTCTCTCCCAAACCCACCCACTGGAAGGGGGCTGATACAGCCTCAGATGCCCACGCACACCCGCCGTGGATAACAACACGCAGCTCTCTCTGCCTGTCTGAGCTTTATACCCCTGTGCACGCTGTTTGCGGGGAGGCAAGTCTGGCTCCATAAACAGTCGGGAGTCACAGACGCTGTCAAGAAACCCGGTTTGTTCTTCCAGGGACATGACAGGGAGGGTACGCTATTCTTAGAGAATCCTTTCGTTGCTCCGAGGAACAGCTAAGGGAGCAGTTTGTAATTAGCACTTTGGCTGCTTAGTGGCGATATCTGCCTGTTAAGGGGCTGTGTGAACGTTTACCGAGCAAGGCTTTCTGAGTACCTAAGGCCCCTGCTCCATGGCACCTGCTGAGAACGACAAGACGAACAGGACAGATTTGTTACCGTGGCATCGGCCCGGGCACTATTGTAGCCCCGAGCAAGATGGGCGAGGTCCTGGACGTGGGACCAGCTATGCTGTGGGGAAGGCATGGCCATGTGCAAGTGGCTCAGACCATTACAGAGGATGCTGAGCCAGCGGCGGGGGCTCCTCCACTGAGGGCACATGGCACCCGGACCGCGGCCTGAATCATGACAAGGAGCCACCTGTGCCACAGCCCCCAGCCTGGAGGACATGTGTGTACTGGGGATGGCAGAGGCCTGGGGTCGGGTGTAGCCTGGTGTATTCCATGAAAGGAAGCAGCCCAGGTGGCTGCAGCATAGGAAGGCGGGCGGGCAGGGTCCAGGTGGCAGATCTCCTTCCTTTTTAAGGCTGAATAATATTCCCCACCAGGTTTTTGATGACTTTTGCAGTAACTGTCTTCCCTAGTAGCCTAGGAGCTCCCTGAGGGCTCTGTCTTGGTCCCCTGCACACCCTGGCACCCAGACAGAGCCTGACATCTGGCTTAGTAAACACTGCTGGTTGCGTGCTGTTCAGAGGGGCCCCAGTGTCAGATTTCTTGCTGGGAGGAAAGGTTGGAGGGACTTGTTGAGACTAGAATTTAAGAACCTTTCTTGCCAGGTTGTGGAATTAAGGTTTTAGCCTCTAGGCACTATCCTGTTCTTACTAGCCACCTAGGGAACTTATTAAAAATACATATTCCCAGGTCCCTTGCTTTGCAATGCACATTTGGGCTGGAACCAAGGAGTCTGTGTTTGGAAAGAAATATCAACTTTTATTTCCAAGATCAGTCAGGAACATTAAAATAAAGCCAAGTAATCACTCTTGGACGTAGTCTACATGGGGTTGGTCCTCAGCTCCAAGGTTTGCACTCGTGACAAAATAATCTGAAAGAAAAGGCAAAAATGATTTCACTAAATCATGCATCTTTGTAAAAAGCATTAAAGTTTTTAGCTTTAAACAAACTTTTTTTGCTTTAAGCAAACATTAAACCTGTTTGCTCACATTATATCTGGATTCAGATGCAGCCACCACTAACCCATCAATAAATATCTCTAGCCTTGAATACACCACTTAAATTTTTGATGCCTTCCCAAAATGGGGCACACTTGCCTTTTCCACCTTGGAGGATTGGGCTGCAAAAGCAAGAAGCTAAAAGCATTTGTAAACCATAAAATGCCATTATCAGTGCTAAGGGGATATATTTATATAAATTGACATAAATTTAGATGACATTTGTTCAGTTCTTAAGCTGTTTCTATCCTGGCCACACTGAAAGATAGATAAACCTGACTCCAACTGAGTGATGGGGGACGAGATACCTTAATGACACTGAGCCACGGTTTCCTCAGCTATAAAAATGGGCATAATAGAGACTTCCCTGGCCAGGGTCCAGCGGTTAAGACTCCGCGCTTCCATTGCAGGGGGCTCGAGTTCAGTCCCTGGTCGGGGAACTAAGATCCCGCATGCCGTGCGGTGCTTTAAAAGAAAAAAAAAAAAAGGGGGCGTGATAGCCATGCAGTAGAATGCTATTCTGCACAAAACGGAGTGAGGTACTGATGCATGCTAGAATGTGGATGAAACTTGAGAATATGATGCTGAGTGAAAGAAGCTAGACACCAAAGGCCACATTATTGTATGACTCCATTAAAATGAAATATCAGAATAGGCAAATCCATAGTGGCAAGAATAGATTAATGTATTCCTGGGGGAGTGGGGAGTAGGAGTGAGTGATGATGAGTATGGGGTTTCCTTCTGGGACGAGAAATGTTCTGGAATTAGTGGTGATGGTTGCAAAACTCTGTAAATATATCAAAACCCACTGAATTGTACATTTAAAAAGGGTGAATTGGGGCTTCCCTGGTGGCGCAGTGGTTGAGAGTCCGCCTGCCGATGCAGGGGACACGGGGTCATAACCCGGAACTGGTTCCATCTGCAGTGACCCTATTTCCATTAATAAGGTTGCATTCTGAAGTACTGGGGGAGTTAGAACTTCAACATATCTTTGGGGGGGGAGGCAAAACTCACCCCAGAACAGTGAATAAATATCCTGAGATACTGATGTTAATGAGTCTGTTTACAGAGTCAAAAAGTGGTAAATCTTGGGAGTTCCCTGGTGGCCTAGTGGTTAGGATTCTGGGCTTTCACTGCTGCGGCCCAGGTTCAATCCCTGGTCAGGGAACTGGGTGATGCAGCCAAAGAAAAAAAAAAAAAAAAAAAAAAGGGTGAATTGTATGACATGCAAATTACATCTCAATAAAGTGAATAGATAAATGGGGGGTAATATATCTAACTCAAGGCAGTCGTGAGGATTAAGTAACTCATAGTTTATTCATGTGGCCCAAATGTGTAAAATGATAGAGGGATTTATACACCAAGGGACCAAGCAGAAAATCTGGTTTCCATGTGTCGGGGTGCAGGGTATGATGAGACCCTGGTAGGTTCTTCAGGAGAGTCAGGATGGGATGGACTGTATTTTCTTGTGCATCCTCCTTGCGGTGCCCATGAACTAGGGCAGGGTGGGGCTTGGTCTCTGACCATTCAGTTGCTCCGGAATCTGTGTCTTCAAAGAGCATTCCAGTTGGTTCCTGGGATCGGCAAGTGTGGGAAACATGGTTTTAGGCTCGTGGGGAACTGTAGGCACTTTCTCAGAGCTAAAGGGCTTTAATGCTCCACTGGGACACCTAGAAAGCACTGGGCCTGTGCGCCACTGGGCTGTAGCTTTTGCAGAAGGTGCAGAGCCTTGGGGTGTCATGAGTAGGGTTGGCTTAAGGGGGTAGAACCAGGGACACTGGATCTTAAAACTCCTAACATGGGGTGGGTGCCCTTCCAGATTTCAGGCCAACCCTGTGGGGCTATGAGCAGGCTGCACAACGCCAGCTTTTTTTTTTTTTTTTTTTTTGAAACAAGCAAACAAAAATTATAATTTGCAGCTGATGGCTGACAGGCCCTGAAGAAGCTGGCTCGGAGCCTCGGTGCTGAAATCTTGCACACAGTCGGCTCCGAGAGGAGCTTTGCTGGTTGGGTGTGCTGGCTAAGTAGAAAGAACCTTTTCCAGGCAGAAATCTATTCGAGGGCCATGCTACCTGCCTGAGAGCCTCAGACTCTTCATCAGTATGTGTTAAACACAGGAATGAACAAAAGATGGAAGTACGAGGACTGAGAGCTGGCCACTGGCTTAGCCACGCAGAGGTCATTGATGGACTTGACCGATGCAGTTTCAGGGATGTGGTGAGCTTGAAAGGATGCTGGGAGGTGAGAGGGTGGAAGCCGCAAGAAGAGCTAACTCTTGAGAGGATTTTTGCCGTAAAGGGGAGCAGAGAAATGGGATGGTTCCAAGAGAAGGAAGTGGGGTGTAGAGAGCTGTGGAATCGAATCTCTGTGTTGTACACCTGAAACTTACAGAATGTTATATGTCAATTATAACTCAAAAAAAAAAATTAGCTTAAAAAAGAGAGATGGAGCTGTGGGGTTTTTGTTTGGTTTTCGTAAATATGGGACCTATTACCAGCATGTCTGCATGCTGATGGGGGTGGGGCCTGCGGTGAAGAGGCAGAAACTGATAGAGGAGAGTTAACTTAGAAGAAGGTTCTTTTTTTTTCCTGCTTTTTAATATTTATTTATTTATTTTTTCTTCTGGCTGCACCACGTAGCACACAGGATCTTAGTTCCCCGACCAGGGATCGAACCCGTGCTCCTACATTGGAAGCACAGAGTCTTAACCACTGGACCGCCAGGGAAGTCCCGATTTTTATTTATATTTAAAATTAAGGGCTTCCCTGGTGGCTTAGTGGTTAAGAATCCGCCTGCCAACGCAAGGGACACGGGTTCGAGCTCTGGTCCGGGAAGATCCCACATGCTGTGGAGCAACTAAGCCCGTGCGCCATAACCACTGAGCCTGCGCTCTAGAGCCCGTGAGCCACAACTACTGAGCCCACGTGCCACAACTACTGAAGCCCGCATACCTAGAGCCCGTGCTCTGCAACAAGAGAAGCCACCGCAATGAGAAGCCCGCGCACCACAACAAAGGGGAACCCCCACTCGCCACAATTAGAGAAAGCCCGCGCGCAGCAATGAAGACCCAACGCAGCCAATAAATAAATAAATTTATTAAAAATTAATAAATTCAATTCAATTAAAAAGTGTAGTTGATTTACAACATTATATTGGTTTCAGGTGTACAACATAGTGATTCAATATTTTATTGATTATACTCCATTTAAAGTTATTATAAAATATTGGCTATATTCCCTGTGCTGTACAATATATCCTTGTAGCTTATTTATTTTATAAATAAATAATCATGGTAGTTTGTACCTCTTATAAATAAATAAGTATAGTAGTTTATACCTCTAATCTCCTACCTCCATCTTGCCCCTCCCCACTTCCCTCTCCCCACTGGTAACTGCTAGTTTGTTCTTTGTATCTGTGAGTGTGTTTCTGTTTTGTTGTATTCATTCATTGATTTTATTTTTTAGATTCTACATGTAAGTGACAACATACAGTATTTGTCTTTCTCTGTCTGACTTATTTCACTAAGCATAATACCGTCCAAGTCTATCCATGAGGTTGCAAATGGCAAAATTTCATTCTTTTTTTATAGCTGATTAGTATTCTATTGTGTGTGTGTGTGTGTGTGTGTGTGTGTGTGTGTGTGTGTATCACATCTTCTTTATCCATTCGTCTGTTGATGGACACTTAGGTTGTGTCCATATCTTGGCTATTGTAAATGATGCTACTGTGAACATTGTGGTGTGTGTATCTTTTTGAATTAATGTTTTCATTTTCTTCGGATATATACCCAGGACTGGAATTGCTGGATCATATGGTAGTTCTATTTTTAGTTTTTTTGAGGAACCTCCATACTGTTTTCCACAGTGGCTGCACCAATTTACATTCCCATCAACAGTGTAGGAGGGTTCCCTTTTCTCCACATTCTCTCCAACACTTGTTATTTGTGGCCTTTTTGATGATAGCCATTCTGACAGGCGTGAGGTGATATCTCTTTGTGGTTTTGATTTGCATTTGTCTGATGATTAGGGATGTTGAGCATCTGTTCATGTGCCTGTTGGCCATCTGTATGGCTTCTTATTCAGTTCTTCTGCCCATCAGGAGAAGTTTCTTAAATGATACGAATGGGACTCAGTGCTCAAGAGGTTGACCTCCCATGGGAGCCAAGACATTTTTCTGTTGTAGCAGGAGCAGTAGGTGCAGGTGGGTTGGTGGATTCCACGGTGGGAATTTGAGGGAATAAAGAAGAACAATCGGGGAGGTCTAAAATAGCCGGGGTGGGGGAGTGCAGGCGCAGAATCAGTGGGGTGGGGTTGCCGGGTGCTGGGCCCACCGAGATGTCCATGAAAACCTGGAGGCCAGGCTGGCCCGAGAAGTGAGCGCTTGGTAACTGTGATTGTCCCCGATGTGTATTTTATGTTGTCAGTATCAACATCATCATCATCATACAAGGCATCATCCCCAGTTTTGGTGAAAATCTCTGTTCTGGCTCTTATTACTGCCTTTTCTTATTAACTCTGGTGCCCTAAAGCCTCTATTTCCCCGGGGGAATAATGAGCGGAGATGCTTTGGGGCCCAGCCTGTGGCAGAGCCCCTGCCCGTGATGGATGGTGTGCTGAACACTAGCTTAACCAGAGCCCCCCCCAGCTTGGAGGTGCTCCCTGCTTCCAGGCATCTGGAGGAGTGGGTTCTCCCTCCTTCTGCCCCAGTAGCTGGGGGACATTATCCCCTAAGGGGCGCTCATTTCAACGTGCTCCTGCAGGCCCAGACACAGACCTTAGGTGGGCAGATGCGTGTACTGCTGACGTAGAGCAGTGGCCTGGGTGTTCCTGGGGTGGTAGCACCCACGGAAGGCAACCAGGAGCCAGAACCCCTGAGCCAACCCCAGGTGACTGCTGTGCAAGCCACAGCTCAGAACCAGACGGTCAGGCCCAGGTCTCTCTGGGTCTGTGTTTCCATTGTGACCCCGAAGCATCCAGGGGCATTCTGTTTGGATGGTCCTGCCTCGTTTGAGCTGTACTCGGTGCTAAGTGTGGGAGCAGCGCCCTGGAGGCCAGCGTGGTGATGGCCTCACCAGAAGTGACCAGCAGGGTCCCCAAAGGGCAACGAGGAGTGCGGGCGGTGGCGAGTTCCACCTGGTGCCCTCTTGGAGGATCTGGGTCCGTTTTCATTTCCTCACCTGCAAATCTCCTCTCCTTTTTTTCCCCGACAAGCGGGGCTGGAGCTGGCAGGCCCGGCGAGGGAGTAGGAGTCGTGAAACTGGGGCGCCGATGATCACCCTTGGCTTGCGGATGTCTTTGAGGAGGGCACCAGCCCTCTCGGGACCCGCTTTGCTCTCTGCGCCATAGAGATAAGAGGTCCTCCCTGCTAAGCCCCCTGGCTGCCGTTTCAGTGGGGTGTTACACGTGACATGCCACATAACCCTCAAGCATTTCCCAAGGGTCCCACCCCTGCCACCCAGCATTCCCAGCCCTGCAGAGAGCTGCACGCTCTGCGCTGCCCCCAGCTGGGCCCTGTCCCGCGGGGGCTGATGACTGAGTCCCGCAGTGGCTTGGCAGTCGTCCCCAGGTTGGCACTGTGGGTGAACAATCATGAGATTTACAACCTTTCCTGGGATGTCAGTGACTGCAGGGGTGCCCAGGGGCTCCGTGGGGACCCTTTCAGTGCTCAGGCTGGCAGGGGAGGTGCCGTGTCCTCCTCTCATAAGGTTACAGGACACGGATGGGGTCTGTGTCCCCCCAGCTCTTCACACCTGTGAAATCCAGGCGTCAGTCTCCCCATTTATAACGTGAGGGTTGAACTGGGAGGGGGCGGGGGTCTTGTACTGTTTCCTCCCAAGAAACCTTGGCGGAAGTCCAGTGTCTAACAGATAAAGGTGAGACTACTGTGGGGGGCAGGGATTGGAGACCCCCCAGCCCCCTACCCCTGTCCCTTCCAGCTCAGACTTTCATGGGGGTGCGTCTGCTCCTGCTTTTACCCCCAGGGGACAGGCAGCTAATCACTGCTAACTTCATACACACACTCCCTACGCCCCTGCCTGCCCCAGATCCCCGGGGCACAAGGAACTGCCCCTTTCCCCTCTACCCCCTCCCATTCATCTGGAGCCTGCCTTCCCTAGAGACAGATGGGAGGAGGGGAGGTATTGGGCGTGGGGAGCAGCCCACATGGGGATAGATGAAGTTCTTTTAACATCACCCACTTTGGTCCCTGATAGGGGGCCAGTAGGTTTGGGAAGCAGAGAGCAGAAGAAGGGGGCTTTCCTAGAGGCAGCAGAAGAGAGACCCAGGGGAGCCAGATGGGATGTTCCGAATGTGCCAGAGACCCCAGAGGCTGCCTGGGCCCCTCCTGTCCCCACCAGCTGCCTTCCCCACGATTGCAAACATCTAGGCAGGCTCCCCTGGCCTGGCTTGAAGGAGCTTCCAGACCTAATGGCCAGAATGCAACTGAATTGCGTTTGGATGGATTCCATCCTCTGTTGTCTCTGCACAGCCTCTCTCCTAAATTCCATCTGTGACGTCAAACCCTGGCTGATCACGGAAAAACAGATTAGGTTCTGTAAACTCAATTCTCTTGCTTTCCCTCCCAGTCAGGGTGTCTCGCTGTGGCCTCCACTCAGAGCAGCCATCTTGCCTTTCTACCTGCCCACCCTTCTGAGCCAAACCCTAATAATCACCCCCGTCTTCACTGATGACCCCCCCCCCCGGGGGGGTCCCTGAAGACCTTTGGGACCCAACTGGGGAGGCCCCAAGAGGTGTCCTGCCCTTGAGTCCTTGGGCAGAATCAGATGCTCTCGGTCAACTGCAGGCCCCTTTTCTCTGTCTTCCCACGTGGGTTCTGGTGGGACAGGCTGCTTGAGGGGGAGTCGGGTCACCCCTCCCCGCCCCTACTCTGCCCAGCGTCCAAGCCAGGGCTCCGGGCCCAGCAGGGTGCAGCCTGGGCCGCGCACCTTGTCCAGGGCTGGTCCCTCCCCTGTGGCCTCCCGGATCGCCATGCCAGGCGGCCCCCACTCTGACTTCTTCTGGCCCTTCTGTTCCCTCAAAGACACCGATGAACATGGGGGCTGGGGGTCCTTTCTAGGGTCGTGAATATATGGGTTCTGGAAGCCCAAGGCTTTTTTAGAGACAGATACCATACCTGAGGCCCTCTAGGGGGTCTGTCCCTGTTCTCCCTGGGGAGAGATGGGAGGGTGGTTTGTGTGCGGTGGTCACACAGACTCCTTGCCTGGCTTCCCGCGCACGAGGGCTTCTGCAGACTTTTTAATTTCTTTCTTCCCTCTCATTATTCCAGCCCCAAAAGCTGCCCTGTGGAAGGAAGTAAAATATAATTCTGTCTAACCCATCACGACTCCAGCGGGGACGGAGATGAGACGTGTGTCTGTCTTGTGAGCCCAGGCAGCCGGGGTGGGTGTAATAAGATTGTCTGAGGGTTCAGCTGCTGGGTGAGGATGCTCAGGGGACGGGCAGACACCAAGTCACGCTGCCTTCTCTCATTAGGGGGCTGGTGGCTGCCTGTGCCCCCCTGGCTTCAGACTCAGCCGGGAAGAAAACAAGGGGACTCTTGTGTCCTAACCAGGTCCGCATTCTGGCTGCAAAGCTCACCATGACCTCCCAAGGGGCCTTTCGTCCTTTGGACGTTGGTGCCCTGGGTGCTGGGCTGTCTTCCCCTGATGCCAGTGCATGTAGTGTCTGCACCTGTACCTGCCCCTGGCAGCCCAGCCTGGAAGCCTACAGGCCCTGTTCCCCAGGCAGCTGTCTTCCAGACCTTGCTCAGCGCAGCAGCACCTCCTAATTGCTAGCTGAGTGTTGGTTGGAACTGGACTAAATGTTTTATGTGCACTATCTCACTTAATCCACAAGACAGCCCAGTGGGGTAGGTGCTATTCTCACCTCTGTTTTGTACAAGATCAAATGAAAGATCAAAGAGATTAAGCAACTTGCCCATGGTCACTGCTGGGAGGTGGCAGAAGGTCTGGCTGATTCAAAGTCCATCATTTTCACAACTACGCAGACTGCCCTTCTCAGACCGGTTATACACATACGGCTCACACTCTGTTGCTGCTGCCTTGTGAAAAATCGAGTAATAGAGAAAAGTGCAAGTAAAAGTTGCCCAGAATTCCATCAATCTGAGATAACCCTCTCCAGCATCCAGTGAACATTTTTTCAGATTCTGTACAGATATGTACAGAGTAGTAATAACTTTTTTTAAAAAAATGGGTGGCACTCTACATTCATTTTAAAAATAAAAAATCAAATTTAATTTTACTTGAATTTAACCAAAGATAAATCACCTACTTGCATATATCTAAAATGAAACAGAAGGGAATTGTTAAACTTCAGAAAAACATTTCTTCATCATAAGTGATAATAGTTCCTAACAGGTTAAAGTTAAGGTGAGAAAAGAGGGAAACAAGCTTAACAGCTTTATTAGATATAATTCACATACCATACAATTCACATTTAAAGTGTACAATTCAGTGGTTTGGGCCTATTACATTAATCTTTAAAATTGTGATATATATTTATCTGTAACACAAAATTTGCCATTTTAACCATTTTTAAGTGTACAATTGTGTGGCATTAGTACATTTACAATATTGTACAACTATCCCTACTACTATTTCCAAAATTTTTTTATCACTGAAATTGAAACTCCATAAGCATTGAACAATGACCCCCTATTCCCCTCTCTCCCTGGTAACCTCTAATCTACTTTCTGAGAGAAAAACTTTTAAAAGGTTAGAGTCATTAATTTTTTTAAGTAATAAAATTTATCTTTTAGGGCAGTTTTAAATTTACAGCAAAATTAAGAGGAAGGTACAGAGATTCTCCATATACTCCCTGCCCCCACACAAGCACAGCCTCCCCTATTATCAACATGCCCCTCCAGATGGTACAGTACAACTGATGACCCTACATTGGTACATCATTATCACCTAAAGCCCATAGTTTATATTAGGGGTCACTCTTCGTGTTGTACATTCTATGAGTTTTGACAAATGTATAATGATACACATCCACCATAGTAGCGTCATACAGCATAGTTCCACTGCCCTAAAAATTCCTGTGCTTCAACTATTTATCCCTCCTTAGTTTTTTAACCTACATAATGAATCAAATTCCATGCTTCTGTTCTTCCACTCTCAATTTTTGTTAGTTATATTATTTGTGGACCTTGTCAAGGTTTTTGTATTCTATTCAATAGCCATAATTGCCTTGGTTTCAAAAATCTTAACTCAGTATTCACCAGTATTCCTCCATTGATGAACTTACTTTTATTTGTCTTTTGGTTGGTTGGATTTTAGCATCAGGTAATTTTTAAAAGACGTTATAGATGTCTAGGCTCCTAAATGCGTGTTTCAGAATGTCTATTAACTTTATGCTTAAGGGACAACTTAAGGGACAACATAGCTGGGTATAAAATTCTGGTTTACAATTTCTTTCTCTTAGAACTCTATAGATATTGCTCCACTGGTTTCTGAAATTGTGTTGCTGAGGAGGATTCTGATTGTCCTCAACCCATCTCCCTGCGCCCCCTAGTTATATGATTCTTTCTTTATCCTTTAAGCTCAATAACTTTTTTTAGGATGTCTCGGTGTTCATTATACCATCAGGTTTTCCTGGACTACAGAATGGCAGTTAATCTGCAGAGTCAAGTCTTTTTTATTTCAGGGAATTTTTTCATTATATATTTGAATACTTCCCCCACCCCGGTTCTATTATTCTATTTCCTCGGAGAAGCATACTAATTATGTATATATTGGATTTCCTCTTGCCTCCCATATCTGTCATTTTGTCTTATTAGTCTTCACTTAATCTTGTGTGAGTTCCTCAAGCCCGCCCACCATCTCTAATTTTTCGCACTGTGCTTTGCCCCTTTATTCATTGCTTATAGTATGGCTTTTTAAAAAATATCTGTGATGTATTTATTTTTCTTTCCCATTTTTCCCTGAACTCTGCTAACCAGCCTTTCAACTTTCATCTCTTCTGTCATCCAATAATTTCTTTTTTAAATTTCTATGTTTCCTTCCTTCCACTCCTCTGCCCCCACCAGTTTCTAAGAGATTATATCTGTAATTTCTCTGACTCAGTGGAGAACTGTTTTTTCTGAAGTCCTTCTGCATTTCTGTGGATGATTCCTCTTGTGATGCATGTTCTTCACTTGCCCCCCCACCCTTAATGCGTAGGACCCATGTGAGTTCCTTTCTGATTATTGTTCTCTAGCTACCTTCTAAATAGCAGCGTGTGGGAAATGCAAGGAGTGATCTGGAGCAGCCTGCAGCTGCATTTTGGGCTTATTTATTGTCTGGAAGACTCTCTTCCCAGAGCTGTTTTTTGTCCTGTGCCCAGGGATTCCAGCTCTCTCAGGTTTGGGGGTTCACAGAAAAGCTCTTTCGGTCTCTGACCCTCTGTATTATGACCAGCTCCTCACTGCCCCTTCTCCCTCCCAAGCCCCACTTCATTCCTTTACCGGGAGAACTAGGTTCTGTCATAGAAATGGCTCTCACTCCCCTTCCATTCCATAATGTAAAATTGCATCTCTGCGTGTACTCAGTTGTTCACAGCAGCCCTATTCCCGTCAGCCCCAAATTGGAAATTACCCATAGGCCCATCAACAATGGAATGGTTAAATCAATTATAGAATATTCACCCAGTGAAATATTAGACAGCAGTGAGAGTGAGCTCTCTACAACTACATGCAACAAATTGGATGAACCCCAGGAACATGATGTTGATCAAAAGCAGCCAGAACCAAAAGTGCACTTACAGCCTGATTCCATATGAAACTGCGCATTCGGTGGGTCAAAGACAGCTGGATATTGGCAGTTCGTAGGCTTCAACCTAGTGCAAAATACAAAACAGGCAAAAGGCAGACGGTTATCCATGGTGGGGGAGGTGTGCCTGGGGGAGGGTGCTTCGGGGTTATTAATTTTCTGTTTCTTGATCTGTTTGCTGGCTGTGTGGGTGTGTTCAGTTTGTGAAAATATCTGTACTTATGATATGTGCGCGTTCCTGGATGTACGTGTACTTCAATAAAAAGTAGAAAACAGAAGACGGGGTGATGGCTCTCCTGCCCCGGGGGCGTCCACAGCCCTAGACTCCATCGTTCCATATCCTTCAGGAGGTGGTATTTGTTCAGAGGTCCGAGGTGGCACATGTTAGCTGTCAGCATGTTCCTTCCTCCCAGCTCAGACCTTGTGGTGTCTGGCCGGTATCCTTCATGGACTGTGGTTCGGGGCTGCAGCCATCTCCTCGTTCCTCGGCCGTGGTGACTTTTCTCTATCTTTAGCCGCTGTCTGTCGTTTTGAGAACGGAAGAGCTCCCACTGCTCTGTCTTCAACAGGAAGTCAGGATAGTTGTCGGAACCAACTAGCATAGGTGTAGAAAGAAACAGATCTGGCTTTCTTAAGTAAATAAAATGCTAGTGTCTGATGAGACAAGAGACTGTTGGCCCCTTCAGAGTGATCTCCCTGAAAGACAGCCCCCAGAGGGGCCAGTGTCCCTCTCCCGAGCACTGTTCCTCTTGCTGGGAGTGACCCAAGGGGATCGCAGTGACCCAGAGCACTGACGGCTTCCCAGAGAGCAGCCCTGGCGGGTGTGGGTGACCGCAGACCTTCCCCAGGGCTGCTCGGAAGGACGGCTTGGCTTCTGTGTGGAAGTGCTTGTTGGGAAACTTACGCTTTGTGGTTACACCCTGTTTGGCGAGTATGTCTTTCCTCCCCTGGGAGGGAGCCTTCTTGAAGCAAGTGATGGTCTCTTGTCACCCTGCTCCCGCCCCGGCAGACCCTGAACTCCATGGGCGCGTGGGTGTGGCTGTCATGCCTGCTGCAGGGAGCAGCTTCATCTCAGCCTTGAGCACAGCCTGCCCTGTGGAGAGTGGCCGCCGGTGGCCTCTGTGCCCCCACTGCCCTGGCCCCATCCTCCGGGGACGCGGCGTGGCGACGCTGGGGGTGTGCCAGTGGGAGGTGTCTCCGATGGGGCGGTGCGTTCCCACCTCGAGGCCTTTGTTCGTGCCGTTCCTTCTCCCAGAGCATCCTCCTCCCACATGCTCTGCTGAACAGAATCTCACTGATCCTGGGAAACCCAGCTCACGTCGTTTGAAAGCTCCATGTTCTGTGAAGCCTTTTCCAAGTCCCTCTGGACTGAGAGACGAACACCCCCTGGCAGGTGAGCACTTCACCCGCACTGATCTCGGTGACACTGGTGATGACTCTGGACGGCGGGTGGCATTATCCCCATTTGACGTATGGAGAGACCGAGACTCGGCGGGCACGGATCACACGGCCGGGAAACGCGTTGTCAGGTTGCGACCTCAGATCCCTGGGGGGAGCTCCACTGTGACTGCTGCACATTTTGTGTCACTCTTAGAGTTCTGAGTCCTCTCCTGTCATTAGTCACCACGCACTTAACTACAACTAGACAGGACCGTTTATTTTGTTCTTTCCTTCTACATACCTACCTCTGTCACTCTTTGGCCCCTGTTGGGTGGAGGCACAGCTGTCTTCCTCTAGCCCAGAAGGAGATGGAAATGCAGCCTAAGCGGCGTGTTGTCTTCTGGGGGCCGTCGTGGGGTTATTGCCCTTGGTCGGCCCTAAGCTTCACCTGAGAGCCCAGCTCCCCCAGGACATGGGAGCAGCTGAGGGACCTCTGGGTATGTGTCCCCTCCCTGTCTCTGTGCCCTCAGGCTGCATGTGGAGATGTGGATGCCCCCTGTGGGATTACAGCTCACTGGGTAGCTTGTCTTTGGGAGAAGAAAGTGGAGACTTGGGGAGGAGGGGAACGTTATCCTGTGTGTGTTCCAGACACGTGTTCACAGGGCCCCCGAAATCGAGAACCAAGCCTGTGTCTGGGTGCTGGCTCATGGTCTGAGAGTCCATCCGGGTGTTAGGATGGGGGGACGTGGAGGCTGTTGGGGGGAAATGGAGGCTTCTAAGGAAAAAGCATAGTCCGGCCCCACGTCCTGCCCTGGTGCCTGGTGGGCTGGAAGAGGCAAACCAGTGGACATTTGGTCTGACGTGCGTGGGCGAGCGCGGGCAGGTCATTTACTGTGGAGCCGTGAAGAGCCCAGAAGGGCAGGTTGCTTAGAGTTTCTCGAGAACATATAGAGATTGCATCTGACCTATTTGTTAGCAGTTTAGATGACGACGTGGACTTGCCCAGGCTCACTCTGGGTCATTGCATTATCCCTTGCCACAGAAGGAGCCCACAAAACCATGTGGAAAAGCTTTGGAAAAATGGCCCTTATCGAACCTAGGTTTTCCCTTTCCTGTCTCCAGTCCGCATTTCATCCAGCCTCTCGCAAGCATATGGTTCTCTCTCCTTTGTTTGTGTCAGGAGGTTCCCAAATCGGGTGCCTGTCCTACCCTCTTGGGGGTGTCAGCCTGGGTGCCTTGCTGCCCCGGCTCAGCCCAGGGTCTTGTTTCCTTGTTTTGGCTGTGCCTCGAGGCTTGCGGGATCTTGCTAGGTACCCGCCAGGGATCGAACCCGTGCCCTTGGCAGCGAAAACGCAGAGTCCTAACCACTGGACCGCCAGGGAATTCCCTCAGCGTCTTGCGTCACACCCTCTTGTGGAAGGAGGTGGTGCCTTGGGGGCTCTGGACCATCACTCATCTCTCCTGAGGCCTCAGCTTCCAGCCAGGCTTGAGCTTGGACCTGTGGGTCTCAGAGCCGAGTCCAGGCAGCCTGCAGCCTCTGTTTTCTCATCCTCCTGGACAATTTCAGCTCGGGCCCCGAACCCACATGCCCTCTTAGCTGTTGGCTGGACCCACACCTTCAAGGAAGGTTAGAGGTGATGTTTGCACATGAGCACGGCCTCTGGAGAGTTGAGTCCTCCCCTTTGTGGTAAGCTCAGCGGTCTGGGGTTGATCAGGGAAGAGACAGGACCAGGAGGGGCAGTAACAAGCTTTCCTGGATGGCGCTGGGACAGGTTTGCTAGGGTGGAAAATTTCTCCCAGCAAGAGGCCTTCCAGATACAATGATGTGGGACCACCACCCAGAAAGGGAGAGGCGGAGTTAGACAGGGGGCTCATGTGTCTAGGTGGCATCGCTCAGAATCACGATGGAGAGCCTCTGGGTCACAAAACTCCCCCTTTGGGGTCTTTTATGAACTCAGGTTTGTGTCATCCATGCCTAGCAGATGTTGGGTGCAGTTTCTGGGGTATGTAAAGTAGATGAACTCTAATGGGCTAAAAAGATGTTTATCTGGGCTATATTTCAAGCAGTTGGATAAGTGAGAAGTTGAGTTTGGTGCTGGGTGTTTTGGGGGCTAATAGTCCTGCCTGCTGTAAAGAAGAAAACAACACGGGGGTCACTTTAGGCTAATAACGGTGGGGGCCATCCCCAGCCTCCATCTCCCTCCTTAGGTGGCTTATTAAAGAATTTCTTTCCACCTTACGTACTGAAGGTCCCAAGAGTTCTGGTATACATGCTTTTCCCAATCGCGTTAGTTATCCAGTAATGCGTTAGTGCCTGGGTGATGCTCAGGCCTCGTACACATGGTGCCCTGGGGAAGCTGCCCGCCCGGTCGGCCCTTGCTTTTATCACTTAGCCAGCATCCTGCCTCCAGTCCCTGTGAATCCTCACTGACTGCTGTCCCCGGCGTGGTTCTTCTAAACTACTATCCTGATTCTGCCACTGCCTGTCTTGGAAACCTTCACTCAGCTTCCAGTTAACAGCATCCAGTCTCTCTGGGGGTAACCAAATATATCCACAGCACAGCACAGCCCCCACCACCTAAGGGACAGATTATGATGAGTGATTTCATTTTCCAGGTCACTGCAGGTATGCCTCCTTCAAGCATTACGTTTTGTTTTGTTTTTTTTAAATATGATTGCTTTAGGTGCAAGTCTTCATCAAATATATTGTCATCTTAAATACAAGTTACTGTGAATACATTGCTTGCTTTTATTTTTTAAATAGCTTTATTGAGATACAATTCACATGCCGTGCAATCCACCCATTTATCTGATTTTCCTCTTCTATCTCCAAGACCTAGACCAATGTCGGCAATAGAGTAGGTATCAATAAGCAGTTGGTGGTGGATTGAACTGAAACTACACCTAAGGTCACCTCTTTTGATAACTCGAGATCTGCTGCCAGGAAGCAGTGTTGCCATCTGCACCCGGTGACAGGAGCAGAACCGATTGCCCTGACGCCGAATGGTCCAAGACTGCTGATTTTTAAAATTCTCACGTCTGTTTTTCGTAGTTTTGTCTGTCCTGCCTTCTTGCCGGCCGTCAGCACTCGCTGCCGTCACCGTGCCGGCCTCCAGCTACTCCAGAACCCGGGGGAGCAGAGGCTGCAGGCTGTTAGAACTTTGCGTAAAACAAGAACGCGATGTTCTTGATTCTTAGGGGATGCGATGCCCTCCCATCGCCTGGCCCTCGCTAGCAGGATAACAATCCTTTATTTCCTCGTGGCTGATCAGAGTTTATACATGTCCTGCACACAGTTGCTTAGCAGATAGGGAAAATGGAGGCTGGGGAGGTGAGGGAACTTGCTCAAGGTCACGCGGTGGGCTCAGGGTCACACAGTGGGCTCACGGCTGACTTGAGACCAGAACTCTAGCCTGGGGTCTAGACCAGGCCCGTCCTGTGCTACTTTACCCATCAGCTTTTGCAGAAAGTGACTCTCCTGTCCTCTCTTTCTCTCTCAGGGGTCCTTGGTGAATTTTGTCATGGTTATTTAAGGAACCTCGCCTAGAAGTCCCAACGCACAGTTCCCCATTGACGGGAAGGCTTGGACTCCAAGATGATTATAAAGGAATATCGGATTCCTCTGCCAATGACCGTGGAGGAGTACCGCATTGCCCAGCTGTACATGATACAGGTGGGTGGTGAGGCCGTGCACACAGCAGCTCTCAGCACCAGCGTGGAGGGTTGGGTGGCACTGTGGCCTTCACAGCAGTATCTGCCCAGTAGGCTTCTGGTCAGTGTCTGAATTGCACTGGAGCCTTGGCTTCCAAGCACGAAGCCAGGCACGTGCAACACGCCGTGGATGTTTGTGGCATTGGATTGTCTCGCCAGCACTGTATTCACAGCACTGACAAGACTAACACTCTTTGTATATAATACCCATCCTCTTACTGATCCAGATATTATCCTTGTGTTTAGTCAGCTTGGGCTGTATAACAAAATGCTACAGACTGGGTGGCTTAAACAACAGACGTTTATTTCTCACAGTTCTAGAGGCTGGGAAGTCCAAGATCAAGGTGCTGACAGATTTGGTGTCCGGTAAGGGCCCTCTTCCTGGCTTACAGACGGCCACCTGCTTGCTGTGTCTTCCCACGGCATAAGGAGCCAGGGAGCTCTCCGGGGCCTCCTTTATAAGGGCACTAATCCTATTATGAGGGCTCCACCTTCATGACCTAATCACCTCCCAAAGGCCTGACCTCCTAGCATCATCCCATTGGAGGTTGGGGCTTCGACATATGAATTTGGGGGACGAGGGACACAAACGTTTAGTCCATGACAATCCATTTGACAGACAGGAAGGTGCAAGGCCCAGAGAAGTTAAGTGACTTGTCCAAGAGCACACATCCTGCCTCCCGGCTCCAGGTATGCACCTTCCTCATGCCTTAGGCTAAGTGGCTGATTTACAGAGTCACAAATGACTTTGAGGATGACCGGGGCCTGTGACAAACCAGAGATGATCACCCCACCCCAGATGTTGCTGGCCTCCCTACTCAGTGCCTGACTAACCTGGAACCCAGGATAGGGAGACCCAGGATCGGGTCCTCATGGCCCAGACGTGACCACAGCTCCTGCTCGTTGGGGTGCTGGCTGCGGTCCTGCCCCATGGGGGTCCCCGTCCCAGCAGGAGGGAACCTGCTCCAGGCCTGGCTCTGGCTCTTCCGGGTACGCGGATGCCTCGGTGCAGCCCCTGGCTGCGCAAGCATTACACGGGGCCGTCAGGGCAGGGAGAACCCGGCAGGGCCTGCACCTTCATCCCGAGTCTGACCCGGCCCTCAGCGTGGGAAGCTTGGCTGGGAAGAGAACAGGAGGCCAGCTCAGCCTCTCTGGGGGGCTGTTTGCTCCACGCTGCTTCAGAAGTGCCACTCAATTCCCTCTTGAACCACTTACCCAGTAATTATTCCTCGAGAGTGGGGAGAGGTGAGACTGGCATCAGCCCCCCAGCGCCAGGCACTCTGGAAATCTCTCAGCCTGTTCAAGGACCAGGCTGATGTGCCAAAGGCGCTGTTTGTCCTGTGGCTTCCTCATTCCTCCCCGAGCCAGGGGAGCCCTAGACCCTAACCCTGGACCACAGCAGATAGCCCTCAGCTCTGCTTGGGGGCTGGGAGCGTCAAGATCCCAGGAGGCTGACTTTCAGCTTCCAGTTTATCCCAAGCTTTTTCAAGTATGTAAACACCTCTGACTCAGGGCTCCTCAGACACCTACCATCTGCACCCCCTGTTTTAAGGTGCTTTTTTCAGCATCTATCCTATGCCTCCAATTAATGTGAAACCTTCCCAGCCTCCTAGGTGATGCCTCCTACAGCCCCACTGACACGGCATGCCTCTCGAGGCCAGCCTCCTCTGCTCCCGCTCTGGCATTTGTCTCACCCGCCTCTGGCTCCACAGTTCCGGGGGGGGGGGGG
>NW_006774065.1:2030310-2045207 GCF_000442215.2 Lipotes vexillifer
GGGGGGGGGGGGCTCCATCCACCGTGGGGGTGATGGACAAGCCCGTTATCTCCACTGTGTGACAGTTTCATGGGTGTGAACGTACATCACAGCTCACCGGCTGTACCTTTACAAATAGATGGTTTATTGTATGTCAGTCCTACCTCAGTAATGCTGTTTAGAAACTAAGTTAAATTCCCCAGACTTTTCTGTGCCCGGCCTGGGAAAGGGCTGGGCTACAGAGACGAATACAAAGTGCTTTCTGCGCTCCAGGATTGCCTGCGGGGAGACGGATGTGTATGCAGCCCACTGAGTAGAGGCCAGAGCAGTGGGGCTAGGAGGCTGGGAGCCCAGTGTTCACTTGGGCTTGGGGCCAGTGCTCCAGGAGGGCCCCCATTCCGAGCTGGGCCTTACGAGATGGATGGTCCGTCAAGGAAGGCAGCTCCGTTTTTCTGGAAAGAAGAGCAAGACCTTAGTTCATTACCCACTGATCCCGCTTACCAACTGGGGTGGCAGCTAGGAAGAGGCCGGCCTTCTGAACAAGCCACCTCCTCCCCGAGGTTGTGAACAAGGTGGGCTCACGTATCAAACTGCCTCATACCTGCCTGACCAGCACTCAATATACATGTTGTTCAAGGTTAAAAAGTAGAAAGGAAGGAAAGAAAGAAAAAAAGAAAAATTGGTCTGGCTGGGAGAGAGCCTTCCATCCTAGGAGGTGCCCAGCAAACGGGGGAGCGATCAGAAGCGGCTTAGCCAGGACCCTGGACAGCTCTGAGAGCTGCCTGATAGGCCGGGGTTTCTTGGACTTTGAATCCTTCACCCCCCACCCCCTTCATCCGTTGCTTTTTCTGCACCAGGCCCCTGGCAGCTCAGGCTCCTGGCTTGCAGACCCCAGGCCCCAGGGGTGGGGGAGGGGAGGAGTGGGCAGGGGCCTTCACCCAGCCCGTGCCGCAGGGTTAGGGTAGGTCAAGCCCGCAGTCTCTCCGGGGAGTGGTTGGCAGGGATGGGCAGTGGCTTCTGATGTGAGCAGGACGCTCCCCATCTCCTCTCCCCTCCCCCATCCCTGGGGCCTGGGGTCTGTGCAGCCCCCGTGAGGCCAGGTGGGAGGCACCCTCCCCCACCCCTGCTCCCTCTCTGGCCTTCCCCGTGCCTTCTCTGCCTTCGGATCCCTGGCAGGCCTCACCTCAGCCCTCAGAGACTCCGTGTGCCCTGAACCCTCTGACCTGCACGCCCTCTTCTCACCGAGCCACCCAGCACCCCAGATGTCTCATTCCCTGGGGCTGCCGTAACAAAGCACCACAAACTGGATGGCTTAAAGCAACAGAAATTTATTCTCTCAAAGTTCTGGAGGACAGAAGTCCAAAATCAAGGTGTTAGCGGGCCGTACTCCCTCTGAAGGCTCTGGGGGGCTGGGGGGGGGGATCCTCCCTTGACTCTCCCAGCTTCTGGTGGTGGCCGGCAATCCTTGGCGTTCCTTGGTTTAAAGCTGTTTCACTCCAGTCTCTGCCTGTGTTGTCACATGGCTGCCTGCCCTCTGTGTGTGTCTGTGTCTCCGTTTTCTCTTCTTATAATGATCTCTTCTCATTGGATTTAGGGCCCAGCCTAAGTTGTCTAATCCATCTAAGTTAAGATGACCTCATCTTAACTAATTATCAGTACATCTGCAAAGACCCTATTTCCAGATAAGGTCACAGTTTGAGATTCTCGGTAGACATGGATTTGGCGGGGGGGGGGGGGCCTTTAAACCACTACACTGGGGCTTGGGCAGACAGGTAGCCTCATCCCCACTTACAGTTTTAGAAACTGAGACCAGACACACGAAGCAACTTGTCCAGGATGAGAGAAAGTTGGCCACAGGGTTTAGGACTACAGTCTCTGTACTTGCCTCAGTGACTGCTTATCAGCACCTACCTTGTCCCGAGGTGTTTTCCTTGAGGCGCTCACTGCTTCGGGTGAGCGGGCCCTGGAATCTGAGTTCGTCCTGGCTCTGCTGTTTGGTAACTGTGTAACCTTGGACGGGTCACTCGGCCTCTCTGAGCCTCCACCTTCCCATCTGTACCTTGGCGGTGATAGTAGTCCTGCAGTCTTCTCAAGGGCTCATTGCAGTAACTATATGAGAAAGCGCAGGCCAAGCGCTTAGCACAACTGCTAATCAACGAAGCTACTGTAAGAGGCGGGATCTTGGAAAGCATCTGAGAAATGGTCGCTGTTTTCATTACGGAATCTGGGCCACATTCCAGGAGCTCCTTTAAAGAGTGAGGAATGGCATGTCCCTGCTCTGACTCCATCTGTGGCCTCAACCAGGGTCTGCTGTTTTTCTGAAGGGGACTCAGTGTCTCTGGCCATGGAGATATATCACGTCTTTGTGCCTTGGAGAGGGTTCGTGCCCCGAGGGTGAGGCAGTGCTGTGGGGAGTGCCTGTGTACGTGTGTGAGGACTCAGGTGCGTGCATGTGTGAGTATATGTGCACCTGCTGTTCAGGAAGCTGACTGAAGATGCTGTCATGTCACCATGGAAACAGATGCTGGGCTTAAAGTCACCAGCACCTTGACCTCGGGGTTTTG
Source organism: Lipotes vexillifer (assembly GCF_000442215.2). Taxonomy (NCBI): domain Eukaryota; kingdom Metazoa; phylum Chordata; class Mammalia; order Artiodactyla; family Lipotidae; genus Lipotes; species Lipotes vexillifer. The sequence continues at coordinate 2,032,854 of NW_006774065.1, forward strand.
TGCAGAAGCAGAAACCTGAGCTTCTGGACCCTGGGAAGGACGTTCGTGGCAGAAAGACACTTGGAGGTGACCCCAGGCATCACGTCTCCCGGGCGTGTCTCCGAGGCGCCTTCTCACTCCTCGTGTTTGATCCCTCTGAAATCTTAGTTGAGTACAAGAGGCAAGGCTGGTTTTTATTTGTTTGTTTGTTTTGTTTTATACCAGATTTATTGAGCTGTAAGTCCCACACCACACAGTTCACACATTTAAAGTGTATAGTCTAGTGGCTTTTAGCACATTCACAGAGTTGTGAAACCATCACAATTCTAGAGCATTTTCATCATCCCGTAAGGAAGTCGCTCTCCATTTTCCCCCAACCCCCAGGCAACCAATAATCTACTTTCTGACTCTCTGGATTTGCCTGTTCTGTACATTTTATATAAATGGGATCATATAGTACATGGCCTTTTCTGTCTGGTTTCTTCCACTCGGCGTGTTTTCAGGGTTCATCTGTGTAGTCGCATGTGTCAGTGCTTCATTCCTTTTTACAGCCAAATCATGTTTTATTGTATGGATGTAATTCGTTTATCAGATATATTATTTACAAAAAATTTTCTCCCATTCTGTGGATTGTCCTTTCACTCTCTTGATAGTGTCCCTTGATGCACAACAGTTTTTTTTTTTTTCATTTTGATGAAGTCCAATTTAGCTACTTTTTCTTTGGTTGCTTGTGCTTTGGGTATCGTATCTGAGAAACCATTGTCAAATCCAAGGTCATGAAGACTCGCCCCTGTGTTTTCTTCTAAGAGTTCTATACTTTTAGTTCTTACAGTTAGGGCTTTGATCCATTTTGAGTTCATCTTTATATGTGGTATGAGATAGTAGTGCAGATTCCTTCTTTTGCACGTGGATATCCAATTGTCCCAGCAGCATTTGTTGAAAAGACACTTCCCTCCTGCATTGAATGGTTTTGGCACCCTTGTTGAAAATCAATACGTATAGCGTATAGATCTGTGGGTTTATTTCTAAACTCTCATCTCCGTTCCATAGATCTGTCCTATGCCAGTACTACACTGTTTTGATTACTGTAGTTTTTTGGTTTTTTTTTTAAAGAGCCACTACCACCCGCAACAGGTGGATGAATCTTTTCTGGCTGCGTTTGTCCTTCGTTGCTGCGCGCGGACTTTCTCTAGTTGTGGCGAGTGGGGGCTACTGTTCGTTGCGGTGCAAGGGCTTCTCATTGCGGTGGCTTCTCTTGTTGTGGAGCATAGGCTCTAGGCGTGCGGGCTTCATTAGTTGTTGCACACAGGCTCAGCGGTTGTGGCGCTTGGGCTTAGTTGTTCCGCCGCATGTGGGATCTTCCCAGACCAGGGCTTGAACCCGTATCCCCTGCATTGGCAGGCCAATTCTTAACCACTGCGCCACTAGGGAAGTCCCTACTATAGTTGGGGTTTTTTTAAATTTATTTTTGGCTGCGTTGGGTCTTCGTTGCTGCATGCGGGCTTTTCTCTAGTTGCGGTGAGCGGGGGCTACTCTTCGCTGTGGTGCACGGGCCCTAGAGCTCGTGGGCTTCAGTAGTTGTGGCAGGTGGGCTCAGTAGTTGCGGCGCACGGGCTTAGTTGCTCCGTGGCATGTGGGATCTTCCAGGACCAGGGATCAAACCCGTGTCCCCTGCATTGGCAGGCGGATTCGTAACCACTGTGCCACCAGGGAAGTCCCCCTGCTGTAGTTTTAAAGCAAGTTCTGATATCGGAAAATGGGAGCATATTCCAACTTCGTTTTTGTTTTCAAAATTGTTTCAGCTGTTTGAGAGCCCTAGAAGTTCCATATGAATTTTAGGATGTTTCTCCCTTTCTACCAAAACTGCCATTGGATTTTGGTAGGGATTACATTGGACCTGCAGATTGCTTTGGGGAGTATTGACATCTTAACAATATGAAATCTTCCAGTGCATGAACACAGATGTCTTTCCGTTTATTTAGATCTTCTTTAATTTCTTTCAGCCATGTTTCATAGTTTTCTTTGTACAAGTCTTGTACCTCCTTGGTTGAATTTATTCCCGGGTATTTTATTCTTTTGGATGCTATTGTAAATGGAAATGATTTCTTTATTTCCTTTCTGCATTGTTTGCTTTTGTGTGTTGATTCTGTATCCTGAAACTCTGTTGAATATATGTATCAGGTCTAACAGATTTGGGGGGGATTCTTTAGGTTCTTCTGGATATGAGTGTGTCATCAACAAATTGAGATGGTTTTACTTTTTCTTTTCCTATTCGAATGCCTCTTACTATTTCTTTCTCTTGCCTGATTTCTCTGGCTAGGACCTCCAGTACAATGTTGGCTAGAGGTGAGAAAGCAGGCATCCTCATCTTGTTCCTGACCTTGGGAACACTTTCAGTCCTGGCACACTCAGGAGTCAGAACGGAGGAGTTTGCACGTGCAGTGCTGGGCTCGGACAGGGAACCGTGGCCCCTTCAGTCTCCTGCATGAGTGCTGGGGCGCGTGGAGCCGGGGCTGGGGGGCGGGGGCCGTGCCCTGAAATGATACAGGAGGAGCCAGCCTGGTTGGCCAAAACCCCACCCCCCCATTCAGCACCCTCGGCCAGTCTCCTAAACCCCTCGCCCTCCGCAGAGTGCTCTGGACCCACACACATCGCTAGTGCTTTTGTCCCCGCAGAAGAAGAGCCGTAACGAGACGTTCGGTGAAGGCAGTGGCGTGGAGATCCTGGAGAACCGGCCATACACGGACGGCCCTGGTGGCTCCGGGCAGTACACACACAAGGTGTACCATGTGGGCATGCACATCCCCAGCTGGTTCCGCTCCATCCTGCCCAAGGCGGCTCTGCGGGTGGTGGAGGAGTCCTGGAACGCCTACCCCTATACCCGAACCAGGTGAGCTTGCCCTCAGCCTCGTGCTGTCTGCTGGGGAAGCAACCCTGAAGCATAGATGCTGGTGCCGGCCCTCCAGACAGGCTCAATCCCCGCACCCCAAGGAGCCCTGGCTTCTGGGGAGCTGAGCCTCTGTTCTGAGTGGTACCCTGAAGGTCCCCCAGGTTCCCCCTCAGAGAACAGGCAGGAGAGGGAAGGGTATACCCCTAGGTGCCTTCTAGCCTGCCAGTGGGGGAGGCCAGGAAGGCCTGAGTCCAGCGAGGGCCATCTGAGACTCCTTTGCCATCTGGGAAGGCTCAGGGAATACAAACTCACTTTAACGTTCGCCTGGGAATGCAGGACAGTCAACCAGCTGGGAAGAAACACACACTGAGGGTAGACCAGGTGGCCCAGAGATTCCCTCCAGCCCTGAGACCTTCAGCGATTATGATGATGCTTTATAACAAACCATGTTGAGCGGGGCTTTCTTTGGATCCCTCTGGTAGGGGGGCTCTTCACTCTGTGGCCCCCACCCAATATAGCTGAGCACCGCTTCGGTAGAAGAGATGGGGGGCTGCTCCCAGCTGGCCGCCCACTTGCTGAGCAGGTGGAGTCCCCATGAATCTCCTGGGGCTTCCTTCCCCAGGTCGTTGAGGGCCTGGAGTTTGCTGGAGGATCCATCCAGGTTATTCCTCTTCCCAGCAGCACTTTCCTCCTCTGAGCTCATCTCCAGTCAAGAGAGAGAGGCTGTTTCTCTGTTGCCACACCTGGTTTCTTAGGGGACGGGGGACAGGGTGGCATGTCACGCGAAGCGCTGGTCCAGATTCAGCCGACTCAGCAGTGTGCCACCTTCGCTGTGCCTGAGTCCACACCACGCCTCACACACGTGGACACAGGGCTGCCGGCAGCTTCCTGGAACGACTCCCTCTTCCCCCAAACCCATCCCTCCCTCCAACCTGGACTTGGCTCTTCTTGGGACAAGGTGAAGGTCCAGGAGGTGGACAGGACAAACGTGTCTCGGCCACCACTCCAGCCCTCGTCCTCCACCCAGCCACCCACGCCTACACCGCTGAGCTCGAGTCCTGATGGATACCCTCCTTCCCCCACAGGTTCACTTGCCCTTTTGTGGAGAAATTCTCCATTGACATCGAAACCTTTTATAAAACTGATGCTGGAGAAAACCCCAATGTGTTCAGCCTGTCTCCTGTGGAAAAGAACCAGCTGACGATCGGTAACCGTCTACCCTGACGCTCCCAACTCGGGAAGGGCAGGAGCCCTGCAGGGCTGAGTTCCCGGTTTCCCCGCCCGTGGGCCCCTTGATTCTGCCCCTGATCTTCAGGCCTGGCAGGCTGCAGACCAGCTCCTGTCCTGGGCGGGGAGGTTAGAGTCCAAGCAAGCCTGGTCGGAGGTGGGGGGTCAGGAAGGATGGGTCTCCTCGGCCCCATTTCCCTGATGTGCCCACTAAGGCTACGTGCATTACCCACTCAAGCCCCTTCCTTCATCCCTTTGAAGTGTCCCCATCCCCAGAAATGCATGCATGTGCTTGGGGGCCACATCAGGCTGACAGCCATGCGTGAGTGCAGCAGGCCGGATGGGGCCTGTGTCCCCTTGATGGTGGGCGGCCTCTGCTCTACTCCCCTCTAGCTGACTATGCCATGTGGGAAACAGGCCCCATTTGTTAAATCTTCTTTTTCAAGCGAGGCCAGAAATCAGGGTTTTCATGTGAAATCTTCCAATTCCTAAATGTTGACAGCTAATTAAAAATCTCTGTAAATGTGCCAGCCAAACAAGACACATCTGTGGACCAGCCGCACCTCAACAGGCCCCAAGCCCATAGGAACAAGCCATTGTGGTTCCCAGATGGGTGCACGGCTGGTGTTGGAGGGGTGTTGACGAACTCCCAGGCAGCCTCAGAGGCCTGGAGGGCAATCCCCTGAGACTCCTCCCTCCTGCCGGAGTTTTTAGGCCCCAGTGGGATTTGGGAGATACCTTAGCTTCCTAGGGCTACCAGAACCAAGTACCACAGACTAAGGGACTTAAGACAACAGATACTTTTTCCTCTCACAGTTTTGAGGTCAGAGGTCAAGGTCAGGGTGTCAGCAGGGTTGGCTCCTTCTGGGGTCCCTGAGGGAGAATGGGTTTGGGCCTCTCCCCTGGCTTCTGGTGGCTGCTGGCAGTCTTTGGCGTTCCTCGGCTTGTAGACGCATCACCTCAATCTCTCCCTTCATCTTTACATGGTGTTCTCTCTGCGTGCTTGTCCGTATTCGAATTTCTCCTTTTTTTTTTTTTTTAATTGCAGTATAGCTGATTTACAATGTGCTGTGTGAGTTTCAGGTGTATTTATTTTTTAATTGAGCCGAATTTCTCCTTTTTATAAGCACTCTAGTTATGTTGCATTAGGTGCACCCTAATGACCTCACTTTAATTAGATTACTTCTTTAAAGACCCTGTCTCCAAATAAGGTCACATTCTGAGGCCCTGGGGGCCAGAACTCCAACGGATGAGTTTAGGAGGGGACACAGTCTACCCATAACAGGAAGGAAGGGCCCAGCATGACGCAGGCCCTCTGGCAGCTCTTGTCCGGCCAGCTGCAGGCTCCCCCCGAAGGCCTCCTGCCATGGTTCCTAAGTCCCAGCCCCCCCGCTTAGCGGCCTTTGCCTGCCTGAGCTGGCTGGGCACATGGTTGGCTCCAGGAAGGATGTGCATCCCTCCCCACATCCTGCTGCCCTCGGGCCGCTTCTGACCAGTCACCAGTTTCAGTGGGGCCAACGCCTGCGTCTGTAAACCACAACCCAGACTCGGTGCCAGCAAGCCAGGGAGACGAGACAGTCGGGGCCCAGTCGGGGCAGAGCCCCCCCAAGTGCCGTCGTCCCTACACATCTGAAAGAAGGGCTCTCTGGGCCACAGACCCTGCCCTGGGGTCCTCCTCACCAGCTGTGCACGCAAGCCCATCTACCACATGCACACCTCGGGGAGCCAGCCCAGCAGGATGGCTTTGACTTGGGGGAGGAGCCATGTGACAAGAGGTGGTCCTTCCCGGAGTCACTGTCCCGCCCCTCACCCAGGTCCCACCAGCCCCCAGTGCTGTTTTCCAAGCGCCCAGCCCCATGGCATCTGCTGCCCACTCTCAGGCACATCCTGGACCCTCTCAGGCCCGACGCCTCCCCCTGGGCCCGTCAGACGTGGTTTCCGGACTCTTCCCTGCTGATCTGTCTGGGAGGGGCTTCCCAGCAGGCCAGCCGCCTTAAAGCGCATCTGTAGGGCCACTTCCCCTCAGGGTGCCGGCTGGGCACAAAGCCCGGTGAGAGATGGCGGATGTGTCCAGCTGCATCCCCATCACCTCTACCCACGCAGACACCCTGGTGGTTCCCCAAACTCCCCCACCTCCTGGTTCAGTGTCACATTCTGGGACGTTCTTGGCCTCACAGTTCTGCTCCTGTAGCTGAAACACCAGCTTTTCTGGGAAGCTTTACTCTTTTACTCGCCCCCGCCGCATCCCACATCCTCCATCCTCATCTCGCCCATGCTTCTCCAGCTCATCACCTCATTTATCCGCTTTGGCAAGTGTGCCCAAAACAGGGGGGTTGCTGAAATGATTTGAAAAGGCAACAGGTCCTGAGGGCGGGGGAGCTCGGGGTCAGGGTGGACCAGAACAACGTCCTCACCCCCACGTCGGGCACAGCGAGGCCTGGGGCCCCACGAGGATTTGGGGGTGGCAGGGACATGGCGAGGAGACTGGATGGGGAGGGGTGGGGTGGAGGTTGGGGCAGACGTTGTCACTCACGGGGTCTCCCCGTAGATTTCATCGACATCGTCAAGGACTCCGTGCCCCCCAACGAGTATAAGACGGAAGAGGACCCCAAGCTGTTCCACTCGACCAAGACCCAGCGGGGGCCCCTGTCCGAGAACTGGATCGAGGAGTACAAGCAGCAGGTCTTCCCCATAATGTGCGCCTACAAGCTCTGCAAGGTGGAGTTCCGCTACTGGGGCATGCAGTCCAAGATCGAGAGGTTCATCCACGACACAGGTGAGTGCGCCCGGCCTCTCCGTCTGTGTGCCCCTGTCTGCCCGCCCTCTCTCTCTGCATCTGCCCGGGACTCCACGTTTCTGTCTTACTCTGGACAGGCGACCCCCAAGGCCCACATGCAGCCACCCACCTGGTTTACCTTGACCATATAAACACTTGCCGAGCACCTACAGACGACAGGCAGTGTGTGCCTGCCCCAGACACTCCAGACTGGCTAGTATTTGTAACATGTGACGTCCACCCACCATGGGGGAGCAGCCCCAGGGGACTGCCCCCCTGCTGCTCAAAGCACCTCTCGGCACCTCAAGGCCAGACCCCAGGCCCTGCCCCGGCACTGCCTCCCGCTTTGGGCTGGAAGTCCCAGGGGAGAGCGTCTCGGACATCCTCCTGTCCTACACCCACGCCCGCCTGGCCCAGAGCAGGTGCCCAGGGAACAGGACAGCAGATGCCCAGGGGTTCTAGAAGGAGCTAGTGCCAATCCGGGCTCCTCCCTGCCCCCCAGTCAGGGCAGAGATCAGTGCCTAGGGCCTGGTTTTAGCCCCAAGGCTCATGATCCACGAGCGGCACCCGGGCAGACACCTGCTCACTCCAAGAGCAGGGGTGACTGTGTAGCCATGAGTAGAGTCACAGCACTGATGGTATGCTTCACAGGTGTCACATCAGCTCTCCATGGCTCTGCAGGGTGGCCACTGTCACCCCCTCCAACCCCCATTTGCAGTGGAGGAAGCCCAGGGCCAGTCCTGGGTCTGAACCCAGATCTCCCATCCCAGCCGTCCTCGTCTGTGCGTCACATCTCATCAGATGGTCTGTCCAGTGTGGGTGCTGGCTGACCCTGAGGGTGGTGTGCCTGAGGCCACGGCCCGGGGCTTGGGGGCACCCTCCTAGGAGCAGGGGTGAGAGGGAGTTTCTCCAAGGCAGTCTTTTGGGAATGAAGGGATATAGAAAGGACAGCTGGGGAGGCCAAGTGGCCTGAGCGAGGCTGCAAGTGGGAATCGGGAGGTGAGCCCGGAGGAAGGGTCGCCAGAGACCAGCCTGGGAACGAGGAAGGGCCGGACCACCTGGGATGCCGCTCAGCTTTCTCTAGGAAAGCGGGAGGAAGGCTCAGTGATGACCCTTCCGGGTTTGCCCCCCTGGAGAAACTCAAATGCACGTTCCGGAATGTTCAGAGCAGCAGGATTGTAAAAGCAAAACGGACAAACAATGAAAGTGAGCCAAAGGAGAAAGAATAAATAAAATGTGGTATTTCACACAAATAAATACCATACAGCAGCAAACCGGCAACTCACCCAAAAAAGGGAAGTGGCAGAAAAATACATGCAGCGTGACACATACATGTAAATGTCAACAACATGTAGGCCAACCCAACATGTTGTATAGAAAAGCACGGAAAGAAAAGCAAGTGACAAACACAAAATTCAGGATGGACCCTTTCAGGGCGGGAGGAAGATGCGTCTGGGAGGGCGACCGTGGACTCCGCGTTACTGGTCACGTCTTCTCCCTCGATGGGTGGCGGCGGCGGGGGAGCTGCAGTGGAAGGGCAGAGTCTTAACCACTGGACCTCCAGGGAAGTCCCTGACATAAACCAATTTTAGGAACTGAAGTTGGGTGCTGCTTGAAGAAAACTTATAAAAACACAAACCATGGAATTCAAAACCTATTGTCTGTCTTGTCTTAATTTGGAGTCAGTGGCTTTGGGGGGGGGGGGGGGGGGGGAAATGCTTTATTTCTTCTTAATGTTTTTTAAGCAGCCTATTGAGGCCTGATTTTGCATCTGTTGTAAGAGAAGTTTGAGTTCCGTAAGCTTGAGTGTGTTTGCAGAGTAGTGCACACAGTTCTAGAACATTCCATGCCCCCAGAGTCTTTCGCAGTCACCCCCACTCTCATCCCCACCCAAGGCGGCCCCCATCTGCTTCCTGTCCCTGTGGTTCTTCTGTTCTTTGTACCTTAAAAGTATCTTATTTTCCATCTTATTTTCTATATATGATATATTCCTATATATCGTACTTTATTGTATTTTATATCTTATTTTATATCGTATGTGTATATATTCTGTTTAAAAAAGAAAGGGCCAGCGTGCTTCGAGCTTGAGGTTGACTTTCCCGTGGGAAATTCGACAAGAGAAGTGCCCTTGACTCTGAGACGGCAAACACTCAGGAAGTCCTACTCCAGCTCCCCACGAGGCAGGGACCCCCCGCCCCCCGCAGAACTCAGCACGGCTTCTGAGCAGACACAGCACCTTGGGAAGCCCCAGTACCCCAGTTACAGAGCCACTGTGAGCTTGTGAAGCCATCTGTGAGCCGGACCCCTCATTTACACATGGGGAAACGGGCACGAGGGCAGTGGTTTGCTGGAAGCCATGCAGTGGGTGAGGGGCAGAGCCTGTCCTGCACCGCGGGGCACCTCCCAGCCTAGGAGTCCCCGGGGGCTCTAACACGGGCGTCTCTCTGTCTCTCTCTCCCTCCCCTGCAGGCCTGCGGAAGGTGATGGTGAGGGCCCACCGGCAGGCCTGGTGCTGGCAGGACGAGTGGTACGGGCTGAACATGGAGAACATCCGGGAGCTGGAGAAGGAGGCGCAGCTCATGCTGTCCCGCAAGATGGCCCAGTTCAACGAGGACGACGAGGGGGCCGCGGAGCTGGCCAAGGATGAGGCCCCCCAGGCCCAGGCCCCCAGGGAGCCCCCGCAGCCCAGCAGCAGCGGTGGGGAGCCCCTGGTGGGCAGGGGTCTGAAGAAACAGTGGTCCACGTCCTCCAAGTCGTCCCGGTCGTCCAAGCGGGGAGGTGAGCGCACTCTGTCCCCGCGGGTGTCCCTGCCCTCTGCTCGTCCACCCCGGCGACTGCCCCTGCCAGGGCAGCCCCGTGCCGCTGCTGGGGACTTCGAACTCTGAAGGTGGACTCTTGCTTTCGGACCTGCGGGCCGCACCTGTGGTACTCAGAACTAGTCACCTCCTTGTAGCCTCCGCCTCGGAGTGAAGCCCAGGGCGTTGCCCCAACCCTGGCAGGTTCCCCCAGACTCACCCACCCAGACTCACCCACACAGCCCAGCTGACACAGGCAGGCTGGCCACGTGGGATCCCCACTCCCAACCCCTCCTGGGACCCAGCCGGCTGCAGCTCTGAGCCAGGGTTCCAAGGCGGAGTCGGGGGGGTCTGGGTGCGCTGCACCCAGCACACCCAGGAGAGGCTTCTGCGCCTGAGGGAGTAGCCAGGCCAAAGGACCCTGAAAGGCTTCAGATACTCAGAAAGGCCTTTTCTCTGGAACTCACTTGAAAGTGCAGTGGTTATGGGGGAAACTCGGGGTACTTCGTCTAAAACGCAAGGAGTCCCACCCCCTCCCGCAAATCCATCTTTTCCCACACCAGACTTGTGCTGTGCTGAAGGGATCCATGGAAACACACGCATCCATACCTTTAATCTCACTTCCCGCCCCTGCCGGGCATCCCTGTCTGTTGGCCCCGCCATGGCAGAGTTGAAGGGGCTCGCTTCTGGAAATTCCCTGGTGGTCCACTGCCAGGGCCCGGGTTCAGCCCCTGGTCGGGGAGCTAAGATCCCGCATGCCACGCAGTGGTGCGGCAAAAAAAAAGGGAGGGGGCCTTGCTCCTGAGCAGATGAAGTCAAGGGCACAGGAGTGGACCCAAGCCTGGGTGACTGCGCATCCTGGCCTCATACCTGATACCCTCCCCCACGCACGTCCTCCCGGGACAGGACTGCATTGTGCCAGGTGGGCTGGGAGATGCGTCAGAGCCGTCCCGCCCTCATTTCTCCATTGCATCGCCTTCTGAGCCCTGCTGGCCCTACTCCAGCATCATCGCACCTGCCTGCCTCCGCCCGCTTGCCCGCTTATCCCAGTGCTGCTGGGTGGTCCGTCAGTCTGGGGTTTTGCCTTCCAGCGAGTCCTTCCCGCCACAGCATCTCGGAGTGGAGGATGCAGAGTATCGCCCGGGACTCAGACGAGAGCTCGGATGATGAGTTCTTTGATGCTCACGGTAGGCGGGCACCCTGGAGCACACGGGCCTTCCCAAGAGGGGGAGGGGAGGGGTCTGAGAGAGCTGCAGGGGATGCAAGTCGAGGTGGGGATTACCTGTGAAAAGTTCTGGCTGAACAGCAGCACGTGGGGGCAGGGCAGGATGAGATGAAGCCACCAGGAGTCTGGGGTCTCACACTCACCTTAACCTGGTATCAGAATGTGCACGGGGTCTGGCAGGTGGGGACTGTTCTCTCGAACCCCCCCCAGAATGGATTTACAATCAGACGGTGACATTTTTTCCATATGTGAATTTATTCCCAAAGGGGATTCCCTGGCGGTCCAGGGATTAGGACTCGGTGCTCTCACTGCCGTGGCCCCGGGTTCAATCCCTGGTCAGGTAACTAAGATCCCGCAAGCCATGCGGCATGGCCAAAATAATAAAATAATAATAATAATTCCCTAAGAAGCTTTACAAAAGCATAACTTCTTCTAATCTTCTAATTTTTGTAATTACTGTCTTTTCATGATTAAATTAACACACATCTAATGTAGAAACCTTAGAAAATACAAACAAGTAGAAAATACATGAAGTGCCCCTTTTCCCGCGAATCCCAGAATAAGCACAGCAAGCAAACAGCCGGATAAATCACCCACCTGTGCTGGGAAGATGCACCTACCAAACATCCTTGCTTCGTACCTTTGCCTTTCCTCTTGAGAAAGTAAGAGGGGCCGGCAGGCAGGTGCAGGGAGACAGGTTTGCAGTTTATAAGGCGGGACACACTCAGAAAGGGACAGGGACTTGCCCACAGGCACACAGTAGGGCAGAGGCAGATGTGGCCCTGGGGTGGGGACCCGGAACAGGAGGCAGGTGGTTCCTGAGGCAGCCTCTGCACCTGGGGCCTCCCTGAGGTTAGAGAGGGTGTTTAGGGCATCCCATACTCCCACTGCCCTCCAGCCAGGCCAAGAGGCTGAGCCCCCCTCCTGGCTCTGTGTCCCTGATATGAGGAAAAGACACATCTAATGTAGAAACTTTAGAAAAAGCTGGAAAAGAGAAGAGACAGCAGAGCAGGAGATGCCAGAGCCACAGTGTCCTGGGGAAACTGTCCCAGTGACCCACAGAGGACGGACCAGCCATGCCAGAGCCCAGACAGCTGCTTCCTACCCAGCAGTCATGGGTGAAAGTTCTCAGAAAAGCAGAAAAAAAAAGAGTCATGGATGGAACTGTTCATAGCAGCACTTCTCACTAAGCTGTCATTTTGTGGACATTGAGGACAGTCAGGAACATCATGGAGAAACAAGACGTGGTCCATCCATATGCTGGGATATGACTCGAGCATGAAAAGGGATGAGGCACTGACACGTGGTTGCAACTTAGAAACACCATGGGAAGCAGAAGAAGCCAGACACAAAACACCACATACTGGGGCTTCCCTGGTGGCGCAGCGGTTGGGAGTCCGCCCGCCGATGCAGGGGACGCGGGTTCGTGCCCCGGTCCGGGAAGATCCCACGTGCTGCGGAG
>NW_006774065.1:2045926-2054532 GCF_000442215.2 Lipotes vexillifer
AAAAAAAAAAAAAAAAAAGACCACATACTGTATGATCCCATGTATGGGAAATGTCCTCAACAGGCAAATCCATAAGGACAGAAAGTCAACCGGTGGTTGCCAGGGTCTGGGAGAGGCGGGGGATGAGGCATGACTGCTAATGGGGACAGGTTTCCATCCGGGGAGATGGAGAAGTTCTGGAACCAGATAAAGCTCATGGTTGCACAGCATTGTGAATGGACTAAATGCTACTTGAAAATGGTTAAAATGGTAAATTTTATGTTAAGTGAAAGTTACCACAATTTTTTGAAAAACATCAGGCAGAAGCCCGGTGAGTATGTGGCCGTGTGTCCGTCCTGTTAAGGAAGGGAGAGCATAGAACCAAGTGGGGAGGGCCACACGGGCCAGAGAAGCACGGGGGCCCCCAGAGCGGCCACTCTTAGGCCTCCCAGCGCCCCCCTCCCCTGACTCCCTGCCTTGATCGGGGTGCTGAAGCCCCTCTCTCTCCTCCCCAGAGGACCTGTCCGATTCAGAGGAAATGTTCCCCAAGGACATCACCAAGTGGAACTCCAATGACCTCATGGACAAAATCGAAAGCCCTGAGCCAGAGGACACACAGGGTAACCAGCTGGGGGCTGCAGGTTACAGCCTCCTAAGGAGGAGCACTGAAGCACCCAGGGGGGTTAGGGGGGACACCTCGGGCCCTGCTTGTCACGGTCACAGCCTCTGTCCGCTGGGCCCGCCCCTTTGCTCACACCCACCCACCGCTTCTGTGTTGCAGACGGTCTGTACCGCCAGAGCGCCCCCGAGTTCAGGGTGGCCTCCAGTGTGGAGCAGCTGAACATCATCGAGGTGGGTGCCAAGGTGGAGAGGGCCAGGGCTGCAGCAGCGGGGGCAGGGCGTAAAGGACCAGTCCCGCGGGGGAGACCATGGAGGCAGAACTTGGCTCCCACAGCATCATGTCCACGCTGGCCTGGGCACCACTGGAGAGAGGCCTGGGGCCCAGCCCCTCTGGTGCCCCTGAGAGCCAGTAGGGACTGCAGACAGGTCCCCCGAGGAAGGCCTTGACCCCGCTCCACCCTTGGAAAGCAAACTGAGAAACTTGGAAATTCCAGATCAAAAATAGTATCTTCACCTTGTGCTCAGCTTGTCTGAAGTCCCTGAAGGAAAAAAGATAGAAGGGGAGGAAGCGAAAGTCATCTAGGCAGGAGTGATGGGGCCGCCCCGCCGGGGGTGGGAAGAGCGCTAAGTGTCCAGTCAAGCTGTCCTGGTAGAGCGCCTGTGTCCGCTTCGGGGGTTCCTTGCATGGAGCTCGCGCCCCTTCTCCTACCCCACCTGTGGGCAGTCAGGGCTGTTTGCACTGGGGCAGGAGCCGGGGCAGAGTGGGGCCGTCACACGCTGCGGTCACCTCACTGCCCTGGCCTCTAGCTGCCCAAGGTGGAGACGGCACCTCTGGGGACTCAGGACCCGTGGGGAGTTTGGACCGGGGAGGGGGTGCATCCGCACCGGCCTCCTCCTCTTGGGGTTCTCTTTGAGGTCTGAGGTCGAAGCGGCCTTTTCTAGAAGGGTAACTGGAACGAGGGGAACTGATTCCCAATTGCCGGTTAATGGCGATAAAGCAAACAGAGCCCCCTCCTTGCCTTCGGTGCACACAGCTCTGACGGCCCCCGAGGAGGGGCAGAAGGGGCCTCGGGCTCTGGATCTTTCTGGGGATGTGCATTTGGACCCAGCACTGGTTCTGGGACACCGCCATCCAGAGCCAGATCCCTCTGCTGGCAACGGTCCCCAAACTGGAGGCTCTTCTCCCAGGCTCGAGGAAGGAGGACGGCTTTACCTAGTCGCTGCTGGGGACCCCCGGCTCTCCAGAGCTGGCTCCCAGGCCCCTCCTCCCAATGGCTCTGTTCCCACTGGGGTTCGAGTCTCAGGCAGGGTGTGCCCCTGTAGAAAGCAGTTTGAATGGGAGGAAAGCTGTGTCTCGGACCGGCCTCCTGGGTCCCCGAAGAGTCCCCAGCCTCCAGCGCTGGGCCCCAGCAGCCAGGCACAGGCAGGATTCTCTCAGCCCCGCACTGCCCAGCCCTGCCCGTCCCAGGTGACTAGGGGCCACGTCTGGGTGACAGGGGGGGTGCTGTAAGACGTGCCTTCCTTGAGCCTCTCGCCCGGCTGTGTTGATCAGTCTTCGGGACCATCTGGTGCTTCTGTCCTGGCCTGTGGTCTGGGCAGCCAGTGACCACACCCTGCCTTGGGCCGTGAGTTCATTTCTGCCCAGGCCCTGTGGCCCACGACCGGCCGATGACCAGCCCCCTCGTGGGGACTGAGGCAGCCCAGCCTTGCCTCCACCCCGGGCCCGGTACCACCCACCAGCCTTCCTCCCGCCCAAAGCCCTCTGCTGCTCAGAGGCTCCCAGCCCAGCCTGACCCGTTCCCGGTGGCCTCGCCAGTCCCTGGGTTCAGTGCCCAGTTCAGGGCCAGCTGACCCCGCATGGACCCTCCAGATGGCTTCAGCCCCTTGTTCTGCTCCTGAGTTCCTTAGGGACGGGCCCCTGTCTTCAGCTCCCTTCCCCGCCCCCCTCAGCCCCTGACATAATATGGGCAAGGCAGGTACTCACCTGTGGCTCCCTTGGGCCCTGGCCCTGGCCTCGCACACCAGAAGCCGGGGATGGGGAGAGGCCCCTGGGGGTGGGGCGACAGCCTAGGGTAGCAGAAGAGCACTGAGCTGGTGGCAGGAGCTCTGGCTTCCGGTCCAGCCTGGAACTGATGCGCTGTGTGATATTAGACTAAGTCCCTTGTCGTCTCTGGGCCACCTCGTCTCTAGATAGAACAGTTCCATTCCCATGGTGGATGTGTGCAGGTCTCACTTGGACTTCATAAGCAGGGCTGACTCCTCACAAATGAGGGGGGGTTCAGACAGACACACCTGCGTTGCCCTCCCCACTCTAAGATGCTGGGGTTCTGCCACCTCTGGGACATCTCTGCTCTTGAGGACCTTGGTCTTAGAGGCTGGGAATGGCAGAGCCGGGGGGCCATGGGCCTGGGGCAGCGGGGGAGGGCCCATGTAGATGGAGGGAGAGCTCAGAGCTGCTGGCTGAGCGGCAAAGCTGAATCTGAATCCCTGACCCCCGCCGCCCCTCTTTTTCTTTCTTTTTTTTCTTTAATTGCTTGCCTCAGAATTTTTTTGGTTTGGTTTGGTTTGGTTTGGTTTTTGGCTGCATTGGGTCTTCGGTGCGGTGCACAGGCTTCTCTCTAGTTGTGGCGCGGGCTTAGTTGCCCCGCAGCATGTGGGATCTTAGTTCCCCAACCAGGGATCGAACCTGCATCCCCTGCATTGGAAGGCGGATTCTCAACCACTGGACCGCCAGGGAAGTCCCCCCCAGCCCCTCTTAAGAGAGCCTGTGAGGGCTTCCCTGGTGGCACAGTGGTTAAGAATCCCCCTGCCAATGCAGGGGACACGGGTTCGAGCCCTGGTCAGGGAAGATCCCACATGCCGCGGAGCAACGAAGCCTGCGTGCATAGCCCCCACTTGCGGCAACCAGAGAAAAGCCTGCGCACAGCAACGAAGACCCAGCGCAGCCAAAAATAAATAAATAAAATAAAATAAATTTTAAAAAAGAGAGAGCCTGTGACACACCGACGTCTGGACACAGACACACGGAGGGCAGGCAGGCCCCAAAGGCCCGCACGGGGCTGAGCCTCTGCCTGCCCCCCAAGGCTGGCAGCCCAGAAGCCCCTGCCTGGGCCCGCAGATGGGAGGTGGCGTTGTGCTTCGGAAGGAAGAGACCCTCTCCCTCCGTGTCCTCTGTGCCCCGGCTGGCAGGGAGCAGGGCTGAGCACAGAGGGGAGGGGCAGAAGCAGCTGGGTCCCCCCGGGGGAGGGGCACCAGGCCCCGGAGCAGAGGAACTGAGACGGGGTCTCAGAGGGAGTGACTGGGCCGCCACAAGCGTCCCCCCCAGCAGGACGGAAATCTTCGGCCAGGAGCCGAGTCCCCAGGAAGTTCACCCCCCCAACCCCCCCACCCGCACAGGACGAGGTCAGCCCGCCGCTGGCCGTGCCGCCCTCCAAGATCCACGTGTTGCTGCTGCTGCTGCACGGAGGCACCATCCTGGACACGGGCGCCGGGGACCCCGGCTCCAAGCAGGGCGACACCAACACCATCGCCACCGTGTTCGACACCGTCATGCGCGTGCACTACCCCAGCGCCCTGGGCCACCTGGCCATCCGCCTGGTGCCCTGCCCGCCCATCTGCTCTGCTGCCTTCGCCCTCGTCTCCGAGTGAGTGCCCAGGCTGGCTGCCACCTGCCCCTCCCCTGGCCCTGAGGGTCAGGAGACACCCCCACCACCACCACCGCAGCCACAGTACTGGGACCACAGTGCCGACATCCAAACCCGCCGTTTAGCCTATTCTGCCGGGAGGCAGCAAAACCTACGCAGATGGCCGAGCCTAGAGTCCTGGAGGGGCCAAGCTGAGCCTCAGTTTCTGCATCTGTAATGTGGGGATGCTGACCTGCCTCTGACATACTGGCCTTACTCCCCGGCCCTGTTCCCCATGCCTGGCCTGGAAGCATCCCCACGAGGTTTGCCAAGTCAGGGCTGAGGCTCTCAGGGTGTCAGGCAGCTCCTGCTCTGATGCTCGGGTCAGGGAAGAGGGGCCCACTGGGCTGAGCTGAGGCCACCTGCTCTCTCCTGACCGGTCTCCCGCCCCCAGCCTCAGCCCCTACAGCCACGACGAAGGCTGTCTGTCCAGCAGCCAGGACCACATCCCCTTGGCCGCCCTGCCCCTGCTGGCAACCTCTTCACCCCACTACCAGGAGGCCGTTGCCACAGTGATCCAGCGGGCCAACCTCGCCTACGGGGACTTCATCAAGTCCCAGGAGGGCGTGACCTTCAACGGGCAGGTGAGTTGTGGGGTGGGGGAAGGGAAGACAGAAACCCTGCAGGGTGGGCTGGCCTGGTCCTCCAGGCCAGGGCTCTCCCCAGCCAGCCCTCCAGCAGGCAGGGTGGGCTCTCAGGCCCCTGAGCCTCTCCCCCTCCAGGTCTGCCTGATCGGGGACTGCGTCGGGGGCATCCTGGCGTTCGATGCCTTATGCTGCAGCAACCAGACGGTGTCTGAGAGTCAGAGCAGCAGCCGCCGGGGCAGTGTGGCCAGTGTGCAGGTACTAGCTTCCCCCAGCCCCCGGAGCAGGGGACCTCCAGGTTGAGGACTGTCACCCTCTGGCTCCAAACATCCCAGAGGCCTGCGGAAAAAGGGAAGGGCAGAGGTTGCTAATGCAGGTGCCCAAAGGCAGGGGGTGGATGCGTGGGACAGGTGAACAGCTGCGCTGCGGCTCAACCTAGGAGCACGGCAGCTTCAGCAGGCGGTGAAGCAGGGTCTGCACCGTGGGGAGCAGGCTCTGGTCCTGGGGGGTGGATCCTCTGAGCTTCCCAGTAGGAGAGAGGACCCAGGGTCCCTCTGCTGCAGAGTAGCAAATGGCCTGGCAGGCCGGGCGAGGCAGCGGGATCAGTGGGAGATCAGCAAGGCCCACATGGGCAGGCCAGGCCAGGAGTGAAGGCTGGGGGGGACCGTGGGGCACAGAGGGACAGGGCTTTTCCCTCCCTGGCTTGGGTGAGAGGCCGCTGAGCAGTGGCCAGTGGGCCTGGAGTCAGGAGGGCAGACACGGCTTCCAGGACACTGAAGAGGGGGCCAGGCCAGTGGCCACCGGGCAGTGAGCCTGCATGGGGCCGTTCCAGGACACTGACCTGTTGTCCCCGGGCACGACGGTCAATGCGGCACATGGCAGCAACCTGGAGAGCAGCCGGCACCTGAGCCGCAGCAACATCGACATCCCCCGAAGCAACGGCGCTGAGGACCCCAAACAGCAGCTGCCCCGCAAGAGGAGTGACTCGTCCACCTACGAGCTGGACACCATCCAGCAGCACCAGGCCTTCCTGTCCAGGTGGGTAGTACGGGGACTCTAAGACAGAGGGACGGCTCAGAAGTGAGAACATGGATAAGATCGTGCCGATGGCCCACGTGAGGGTGCTGGAGGCCCCCCGGCCCTTGTCCTGCGATCCCCAGACTGGGCCACAGCTCTTCAGCCAGGAGAAGGTGCTTGTTGGGTACAGATGTGGTCTTGTACACGCCTTGGGTCATCTTGAGTCAGAGGGAACAGATTGACCAGGGCTGGAAGTGGGGATGGCAGAATCAGGGAGCAGAAGTGACCAGGGGCGGCGTGATCCCGGTCAGGGCTGTCCCAAAGGTGGTGGGCTCCCTAGAGAGGTTGGGACCTGCTGTCACCGGAGGTGTCCCAGCAGGTGCTGGACAGCTGCACTCACAGGACCACACAGGGACCAAGCCTCCTTTGGACCTGATGACCCCTGAGGAGCCTCTTTCAGGAGGCTAAGGACAGGCCAGCCCCGAGAAGGGCTGTGGTGTGACCTCATTCACCCCCCCCCCATCTGCAGCCTCCATGCCAGCGTGCTGAGGAATGAGCCCAGCTCCCGCCACTCAAGCAGCTCCACCATGCTGGATGGCGCAGGGGCCGTGGGCAAGTTCGACTTTGAGATCGCTGACCTCTTCCTCTTTGGGTGCCCGCTGGGGCTGGTCCTGGCCTTGAGGAAGACCGTCATCCCCTCCCTGGATGGTGAGAGTCCCTGCAGGGGAGGAGTGAGGCGGGGGGGATGGGGGGGCGGACATGAGCTGGGCAGAAGGTCTCAGTGGACCCCCGTCATGAGGCCATGGCCACATCCCAGGCCCCTTCCTCCTCTTTTCTGCACCCCCCACCAAGGACCCATTGCTCTCCTTTGCTCCAGCTTCAGCAGCTCAGTCCCTGGCCCCATTTCCCAGCACGCTGTTTCGTTTAATCTCCAAGGCACCTCTGGGAGCTGAGGTCCAGAGATGGAAGGGGCTGCCCCAGGATCAGATGGGGCCAGAGCCAGTCTCCCAGGCCTAAGGTCTTCCCATAAGGAAGAGATGTGAAGCCTGGCACCCCCAAAGTCTCCTCGATCGGGTGGCCTCCCAGCCCCAGAGGGACCACAGCCACGCTGCTCCAGGTTCCTCCTCATGGCTACACACACAGGGAGACGGAACCTGTGGGCTAAGCAGCCGTCAGAGCAGCAGTCCCTGCCCAATGACCCCGGGATCAACGAGTGCGGTCCAGGGAGACCTGCCATCCTACAGGAGCTGTGCAGGGGCCCCAGCAGGAAACTGAGGCTCAGAGAGGCAGGCGTAGACACTTGCCCAAGAGCAAGTAAACAGTGGCTTCGGTATGAGTGCACAGACTCAGAGACACTGATGTTAGGGCAACGTCATCTGTAACGGTGAAAAACCACAACCAACCTACGGGATTCGAGCTGGTTAAATCAATTGCGGCACAGCCATACAATGGAATACCCCACCGCAGTTAAAAAGAATGGGGCGGAACTAGAGTGCTGATACGAAAGACTCCCATTTATTGTGTTAAATGAAAAAAAAGCACAGATTATGTTCAAAAAGCATAGATTATGTTCCTATTTGTATGTTTTAAAGTGAGATATATGTTACTGATAGTTTATAATGACATTCACGTGATCTTCCCATCAATTATGAGATGTTCGAAAGCACAGCCCCATCGCACTGGCCTACAGACATTTCTAATAGCGGAGGATGGCTCCTCCCCCCCCCCCCGGGGGGCTCGGGCCGCGCATGCGCATGAGGCTCCCAAAAGTTGCAGGTGGGGCGCCAGCCCCGGCGCTCTGGGGAGAAAGGGAACCCTCCGTTGTATGTGTTTTATCATATATATTTCTGTACTTAAAAAGAAATTTTTTTAACCACCGTCATTATAACTTTTTCAATTAAAACAAATTTGGTTAATAAAGGGACAGTGGCCCAAACAGAATCCCAAAGTTGATAGAGACCCTCTTTCGGGTTTCTCTGTATCCCCAACCCCGTCCCGTCGCACTGCACCCAATCCCAGCCTGCTCTAGGCCCCGCCTCCTGAGGGCGGAGCTAGCTCCAGGCTCTGCGACTCCCGCCCCCCTCCGCCCCCCAGTGTTCCAGCTGCGGCCCGCCTGCCAGCAAGTCTACAACCTCTTCCACCCTGCCGACCCGTCGGCCTCGCGCCTGGAGCCGCTGCTGGAGCGGCGATTCCACGCCCTGCCGCCTCTCAGCATCCCCCGCTACCAGCGCTACCCGCTGGGGGACGGCTGCTCGACGCTGCTGGGTGAGAGCCCCATAGGCCCCTGGCTTGTCCCCTCTTCTTGGGTGCCCCAGGGCGGGGCTGGCCCTGCCGTGCGGGGAGCGGGGAGGGGCGTCCTGCACAGAACACCTTGTAAGCGGGTCACCTGGTGTAGGTGCGGGTGCATTAGCCCCACCCACCCCAGGGAGGTAGGAGGGAGACAGCCTCACAGGCCAGGGCCTCCCCCACTCTCCCTCCCCCCCCCCCCCCCCCCCCCCCCCCCCCCACACACACAGAGCTAGGGACCTCGCTCCCCGCCCCACAGCCCTGCCAAGGCAGAGCTGAGGACCTGAGGGTCCCTGGCTGAGTCCCGGGCATTGTCCTGCCCTGTGAAGGGACCCCCGTGGCAGGCAGCTCCGGAGCCTCCAGGTCACCTAGCCTGAAGCTGGGGTGCAGGAGCATGAGAGGGGGTTGCCCGTGGCCTACTCTCGCGCCCCCCCCC
>NW_006774065.1:2054542-2056409 GCF_000442215.2 Lipotes vexillifer
CCCCACCTGCCCCTGCGTCCTAGTCCTGTCATGTCCTGGCTCTTGAGGAGCGGTGCGTGTCTGTGTCACGTGCACACAAGTGTCTGTTCTTGTGTCCCCTCTTCTCTCCCCATATGCCTCCAGTCCAGACCGTGCAGAGAAACCCCCAGCTGGTCCTGGAGGGCGGCCCCCTGGTCCCCCTCCCTCACAGGGATGGCTTCCTGGAGACCAGTATCCCTGTTCCCGCGCTCACCTGGCGAGACAGGCCCCGCCCCAGCCCGAGCTCTGCTGAGTGTGTGTAACCCCCCTGCTCGTGGTGGTGTCTGCTTCACCGGCTGACCGTTGGTCCTCAGGGACCCCCGTGCCCTCCTTGGCCACCTGGAATTTGTGGAACTGTGGTGGCAAGAAGCAGAGACCGGGCAGGACAGGCCCCGGGAGCAGGCTTGGTGCCCCCTCTCTGGACACTGAGCAGAGCAGGGAGGGGACCCAAAGCAGAGGAGGCGCACGAGCCCAGAGAGGGGAGCAGCTGCCTCAGGGTCACCCAGCACAGGTGTCAGTCCGAGGGTCTCTCCCCCGTTTGTGAGGCTAGCAGCAGGAGTTGGGGTGAGGCCTCGAGCCCGCTGCGACCCGCCTGACCCCCAGGAGAAGACTTCGGTCCTGGCGAGGGGTTGGATTCTCAGGGCCCCACTCCCTCTCCCTGAGGAGGTCCAGGCATCTCCTGCACCTCATCTAGATGTGGGTCCTGTAGCCGAGCCCCGTTCTCAGGCTGGACCCAGGTGAGCCTGGCTCGAGCCCTCAGCACCTGCCTTTGTCCCCAGATGCCCATTTGGGGCTGGCTCGATGTGACCCGTGTGTGAGGCACGTGCAGGGGTGTTGCCTCATTCTCAGTCCTCAGCGCTGGGCATCCCTGGGAAGCTGCCCCAGGCCCCTGTTGTTAGCGCCCCCAAACCCAGCTGCCGCGGGCTGTGGGTCAGGCCAGGCCAGGCCAGGCCGAGCCCCAGAGGCCAAGAAGGCTGGACTGGAAGGGTGGCCGTGGCCGGTGTGGGGCATGAGCCCGGCTGCCTTGCCTCCCTGCCCACTGTGTCTGTATTGCTCCGTCTGTCCACCCCTGCCCCAGCGCTCCCTTCTCTCTGCCTCAGCTCTGGGCCCTGAGCAGGCAGGCCCTGGCATGCTTGGGCCCATCCTCTCTGCCAGCTGTGCTCAGTTGCCCCTGCTCCTCTGCAGCTAGATGTGTCGGCCTTGCCTGGCACAGCGGCCGCTCCGGCCGCCCCAGCCCCGGCACATGCTGGACGCCCCCTCCCACTGCTGGGGGGCTGGAGGGCCGGGCTGGGTGAGGCCTCCTTACCCGCGGTCTCTGGTCCCTGTCCGCCTGCAGCAGATGCACTCCAGGCCCACAACGCGGTCTTCCAAGAGCACACGGCCCCCTCCTCGCCCGGCACAGCCCCCACTGCCCGAGGTTTCCGCCGGGCCAGCGAGATCAGCATCGCCAGCCAGGTGTCGGGCATGGCCGAGAGCTACACGGCGTCCAGCATTGCCCAGAGTGAGTGCAGCAGTGCCGGGGCCTGCCCTCCCCGTCACAGCAAGGGGGCTGTGCCCTGTCGCAGCCAGTCTCAGTGGCGGCCACTGTGCCCGTCCCCCAGAGGACAGTTTGCAGCGTCTGGAGGCAACTGGGGTGGGCGCCACTGGCATCTGGTGGGTGGAGGCCAGGTGTGCTGCTCAACACCGTACGGTGCCCAGGACGGCCCCGCAGCAAAGAGCGATCCGGCCCCCGTGTCCATAGAGGACTCTGCGAGGAAGGAACGTTGAAAGGGGTGGCCCTGGGGCAGGGCATGGGGGGCAGGTGCAGGTGGTGGGAGATGGGTGTTGCTGTCTCAGCTGGGGGGGGGGG
>NW_006774065.1:2056419-2060842 GCF_000442215.2 Lipotes vexillifer
GGGGTGTTGTGGCTGGGGCTGGGGGGGGGGCTGGGTCTGGGAGGAGGGGTCCTAGCCCCAGGGGGGCAGGTGCTCCTTGAAGGAGAAAGCTGGGGGCCCCATTTCTGGAGAAGCTGCAGCGGTGGCTGAGGGGAGCCAGGGAGGCGAGGTCTCCTGTGCCAGCCCCTCCTGCTGCCCCAGGGGGCAGAGTCACCCACGGCCTCCTTTGCTCCTGCCCATCTCAGAAGCTTCTCAGCAGCTGGAAGTGGAGTCCGGGTCACCCCCGCCCCCACTCCCCAGGGGGCAGCAGCCCCCTGCCACGTGACTGGCTCCCAGGCTGCCTGTCAGAGCAGGGCTCTGGGGCTAAGGCCGGCGTAGGTGTCCTCCTGGCCCGCGGGGGCAGTGGTGGCCCCAGCAGGGCTGAGCCTGTGCGCCGCTCAGCCACAGCCCCAGCGTCAGGTGCCCGTCCCTGCTTGCCCTCCCGCACTACCGCCCACCGCCCTGGGCCAGCAGGCGAGCCCTAGCCTGGGGAGGGCCCCCGCCTCCCTGACTTGGACATCAGAGGAGGCCCTGGGCATCACGGGCCCTCCATGCACACACGTCCGCCTCCTCTAACTGGGGTCACGCTCTGTTTCCAGGCACGCCTCACTCCCGGGCCCTGCTGAGGCCTAGCGGGGAGCTGGCGGCCTGGTCTGAGAGCACCCAGAGTTCCAGGGAGGAAGCAGGAGCAGCGGGGGGCGGTGCGGGGGCGGCTGGATGGAGGCCGAGGGAGGGCTGGGGGTTGCCCGTCAGGCAGGCTGCAGGCGGAGAGCAGGGCCACCCCGAGCCTAACCAGGTGCGCCTCCTGCGTGCAGCCACCCGGGAGGCTTTTGCAAACCTGGTTGGTCCCCCAGCCTGGAGGGGGAGCCGGCTTCACGCGCAGGCTCCGGAGACTGAAGGCCCTCACGTACACCCTGCCTGCCAGGTGCTGAGGACGGGGGGCCTTGCCTTGGGGCCCAGGAATCGTGACTCCATCTCTGCAAAGCCTTTCACAGCCTTGAGGCCTGCGGGGGCAGACAGGGGGTCCAGGAGAAGCCTGGAGAGGGCAGTGATAAGGCCCAAGGCAGGGGGTCGACAGGGCCAGGGCCAGGGAGTCCTGCCTCCGGACTGGGCTTGTCCCCTCGCCCTGTATCTCCACATCCTCCCGGCTGAGCCGCAGTCCCCCACCTCCCCCTCCTCGGGTGCCCTGGCTGCTTGCTGCTCCCCTGTCACCGTGACTGGGAGAAGGAGACTTGCTTTGGTTGCAGCCCTTTTCTCTGGTCAGAGGAGGGTCTTGCCTTTGGGCTGAGCCCGGCCTGAGGGGCCAGGTGAGCCCCTGGGGCCCAGCCCAGTCACAACCCCTCCTCTTGGCAGTTGCGGCAAAGTGGTGGGGTCAGAAGCGGATCGACTACGCCCTGTACTGCCCCGACGCCCTGACGGCCTTCCCCACCGTGGCCCTGCCCCACCTCTTCCACGCCAGCTACTGGGAGTCCACGGATGTGGTCTCCTTCCTGCTAAGACAGGTACCCAGGGTCCCCCTGCCGGGCACACCTGCACCTCTCAGGGGGCCCGACTGACACCGCTGCTGAGGTGGCCCCGTTTCATAGATGAGGACGGTGGGGAGCCCCACTTTCTGGCCCCAGCAGACGCCACAGCCAGCAGGATGGAGGAAGCCGTGGGGATATTGAGATGGGGTGAATGGACGTGCACCCTCACGGGCCAGAGAGCAGACTGCAGTGGGGTTAAATAGTGCCCCCCGCCAAACCCTCCCATGGGTAGCGTGGCCCCTAGGGCCGCTGGCCTCTCCCCTCTAGAACAGGAAGCCCCAGGCTTGAGCCTGCCCCGTGGCCTCCCTCTGTGTCCCCTCCCAGGTCATGAGGCACGACAACTCCAGCATCTTGGAACTGGACGGCAAGGAGGTCTCAGTGTTCACCCCGTCAAAGCCGAGAGAGAAGTGGCAGCGCAAGAGGACCCACGTGAAGCTGCGGGTGAGGGGTCCTCTGAGTGCCCAGGCCCCGCTGTCGTCCTATTGAATCCTCGCGAGAAGACCCCATTTTACAGATGAGGAAACTGAGTCACAGAGAAGTGTGCTGTCTTACTTAATCCTCACAGTCTGGGGTTGGAGCTGTTACCCCATTTGCAGACGGGGACCAGCGCCAAGGCCACGTAGCTCAGTGGCTGAGCTGTGTCATCGGGCTTTGCACCCGTACTCACGCCCCAGGCCCGTGGGAAGCTTGAGCTGAGCCCAAGAGGCCCCCAGAAGGAAGCTTGAGCTGAGCCCAGGAGGCCCCGGCAGCCCCTCCACCCCCAGCCCTGACCCAGCTTTGCTCCTCCCCCTCCCAGAACGTGACGGCCAATCACCGGATCAATGACGCGGTCGCCAACGAGGATGGCCCGCAGGTCCTGACAGGCCGGTTCATGTATGGGCCCCTGGACATGGTCACCCTGACCGGGGAGAAGGTGAAGACACAGGGAGCCCGCGGGAGCCCCCCACCTCGCCTCCCTCTGGCTGGGGGGTGGGAAGTGGAGGTGGGGAGGCCAAGGGCGCAGCCCAGCCATGACCAGCCCTCCCGGCTCCAGGTGGACGTGCACATCATGATGCAGCCGCCCTCGGGTGAGTGGCTGTACCTGGACACGCTGGTGACCAACAGCAGCGGGCGCGTCTCCTATACCATCCCCGAGACCCACCGCCTGGGCGTGGGTGTCTACCCTGTCAAGATGGTGGTCAGGTATGAGCTCCAAGGAGTGAGCAGGCCGGGTCAGCCTCGTCCGGGGCGGGAGGAAGGAGCTCCGGTGGGTTCTGATGAGCTGCCCCCTCCCAGGGGGGACCACACGTTTGCCGACAGCTACATCACCGTGCTGCCCAAGGGCACGGAGTTCGTGGTCTTCAGCATCGACGGCTCCTTCGCCGCCAGCGTGTCCATCATGGGCAGCGACCCCAAAGTGCGGGCCGGGGCCGTGGACGTGGTGCGGTGAGCGCTCCGAGCAGCAGCGGGTGGGCTCGGAGGCAGGCAGCTCCACGGCCAGGCGGCGGAGGGCCCTGGGTGCCAGAGCAGGGACATGGGGCAGGGACCCCGCAGCTGGGTCACACTTCCCAGCTGTAACCTCTTGCTGTTGATGCCTCAGTTCCCTTACCTGGGGAGCGGGGCTGCTTCTAACAAACAAGACCAGTTACACCTGCTGCGGGGGGCGGGGGTGGGGGCCGAGAGCACCGCGCTGTTGTCAGTCTGGCTGCGGCTGCCATTGTCGGCCCCTGACCCGAGAGGCACTCTTTAGCGGCCCCCGTGGGGACTGGCTGGGCGGCCCAGGAGGGAGGACCGTGCGTCCGTGGGACACCCAGGCCTGCCCCTCGCCCCAGGCACTGGCAGGACCTGGGCTACCTCATCATCTATGTGACGGGCCGGCCTGACATGCAGAAGCAGCGGGTGGTGGCATGGCTGGCCCAGCACAACTTCCCTCACGGCGTGGTGTCCTTCTGCGACGGGCTGGTGCACGATCCGCTGAGGCACAAGGCCAACTTCCTGAAGCTGCTCATCTCTGAGGTGCGTCCCGGCTGGAAGGGCGTGGGGTGGGAACGGGCGGAAGGGCCGAGCCCGCGCCCACTCCCGTCTTGCCCACAGCTGCACCTGCGCGTGCACGCAGCCTACGGCTCCACCAAGGACGTGGCGGTCTACAGCTCCATCAGCCTGTCCCCCATGCAGATCTACATCGTGGGCCGGCCCACCAAGAAGCTGCAGCAGCAGTGCCAGGTGAGGGGACGCGTCATGGCAGCCGCGCGCGCGGGCGGGCGGGTAGCCCCGGGAGCCCCGCCCCCTGACAGCCATGCTCCGCGTTGCCCTCCCTCCCCCGCAGTTCATCACCGACGGCTACGCGGCCCACCTGGCCCAGCTCAAGTACAACCACCGGGCGCGCCCGGCCCGCAACGCGGCCACCCGCATGGCGCTGCGCAAAGGCAGCTTCGGCCTGCCTGGCCAGGGCGACTTCCTGCGCTCCCGGAACCACCTGCTCCGCACCATCTCGGCCCAGCCCAGCGGGCCCGGCCACCGGCACGAGCGGACGCAGAGCCAGGCGGACAGCGAGCAGCGGGGACAACGTAGCATGAGCGTGGCGGCCGGCTGCTGGGGCCGCGCCATGGCGGGCCGGCCCGAGCCGGGGGCAGCCGCGGGCCCCAAGTAGGGCTCCGGGAGCAAGGCGCTGTGGTCTCCATGGTGCTAGGCCGGGGCGGCCCGCCCTGCCAGGAGGCCTGGCCTGGGCACGGACAGTCGGCTGGGGCCCAGCTTGTCCCAGGGCCCGGCGGAGGACTCGGGGCCGTGCCACACACAGCCCTGCCTCGCGTGTTAGGGTCTGAGGGGTTCCAGCATATCGTGGAAGCTGGCAGGAGGACCAGTCCGAGGATGACGGAGGGACCAGGACCGCCCCCCCCCCC
>NW_006774065.1:2060886-2063932 GCF_000442215.2 Lipotes vexillifer
TGGAATGGCCGGGAAGGCACTCCCGGACGCTTGCCCTGCGTTGACCGCCCAGCATCCTGATGCCAGGCCTGGGCACCTCCCGTCCACTAGCTCGCCCCGACCCCCAAGTCCCCTCCCACTTGGTAGCAGCTCCAACGGGGGACAGCCTGCTTCTTGTTAACCCGAGTTACTCAACTGCTCGACCTCACTGGTTTTGCACTGAAGTTTGCACCATCTCCTATGGCTACAGATCCAATGATGTACGTGAAAATTCAGCGTTTGCTGATCCAGGACCCGTCGCCACACAGAAGGCTCCAGGGCAGAGAATCCTTGTACAAGTAGGAGAGAAAGGCCATATGGTATTTTCTGCAGCTCCACCTGGCCCATGGCAGCCCCGGACTCCCAACCCCTTCTAGCTGCCCCACCGGGAGCCCCGTCCAGCCAAGGGCCTGGTGTCATCTCAGCCCCAGGCCGCCAGGCCGGTGCAGCCGAGGTGGGTGGCTCCCGAGAAGCCTTGCCTCGGGCTGCGGGGCCGGGACCAGCCGGGCTTCACTTCTCCGCTCCTCGCCGGCCGTCAGCCAAGGCCCTGCGCCTCGGCCGCCCCTCCACGTTTCTACACCTTTCTACTTCTCCAACCTGATTTCTAGGAGGTTTTTTTAAGCGAGCAATCCTTGGCTGCTTCCTTTTCTTAACTCTTTCAGTACCAAACGCAGCCCCGCCACAGGAAAACGCCCAGCACTGTGACGGAGTCCAGCCTGGTTCTGGGTCCCAGGGCCCTGTCCCCTGCCCAGGCAGCGGGGCGTGGGCTCCCTGCCTCGCCTGACCCCCGTTAATTCCACTGAATTTCTACTGTGGGGTGAGTGGGGCACACACTTAGGTTTTTTTTAACGCCAATTCCGTTTCGATGCCGAATCTAAGAAGCCAAAACTCGCTTAGTTAGCTTCAGGGCAGGCAGCCACGACTTCATTTCCCACCTGGTAAGGACCGCACTGTGCTGCGCGCTGGGTCTGAGCGTCAGCCCTCCCTCCCCGGAACCGACGGCGGCAATCTCAGCCGTGGCCTCAGCCCCGGCAGCCCCTCCGCTGCTGCTCTACCTGCTGAGACGGGGGAGCCTGCCTGGCCTCAGCCAGCCGTCCAGCGACCAGGCTCCGTCTGTGCGAAGCTGCTGCCAACCTGGATACGGCCTCAGGGCCTCGTGGGCTGGGACGGGGAGGCGCGCAGACGGCTGTTAACATTTTCCCGTGTGTAGATATGTACAGCCAAAGGGTCGTGTAAATGTTCTGCAAAAGTGGGTCTGTACAGAGTGAAAGCTATTTATTTTGTGCAGAGAAAAATGTCTGGAGGGATGGGACCTTCAGGGTTTATTCATATTTAAGAGGTAGCTTTTTGTTGTTGTTTCAGGCGTTATGTATAAAGCGACGATTATTTTATGGACCAAGTTTTAATGTAACTGTTGCAGTGGAAGTGCAATATCTAACCCCTTGCTCCCAGCGGGAATCGCTTGGCCCGACAATCACAGCCCCGACGAGGGCCCCCATGGCCAGTGCCGCCTCCTGTCGGTCCCACCTCACCCCCGTCTCGCCTGTCGCCCGGTGAGCAGCCATCCACAGGAGCACCTGGAAGAGTCTCAGCCCGCCTGCAATAAAGGCCGGGAGGCCGGGTGGGCAGTGGGCTCGGCCTCTACCAGCGGGCAGCTCCCCCACGGCTCCGAGCTCCCCGCCTGCCTGCCCAGCCGCCAGCCATGCCAAGGACAACAGCAATAGTCCCCGGGCCTCTCCCAGTGGCCCTCAGCCATAGATGGTGAGGTGGGCAGCCCAGCCTCCCTGGTGACGTCTGTCTTCTCTATCCAGGTCTGCTTCCTGGCCTCCCTGAAGATTCCTTTCGGCACATTATCCTCTTAAGGAAGCACCAGTTTTTTCAGAAACTAAGAGAGGGAGGACAGAGTCCTTGAAAAATACCAAAAATGTTTACAGCATTGGGTGCTGAGCTGCAGGGCTCAGGCCCGACCAGTCGTAACCAAAGGGTGAAGCAGGCCTTGCTGACTGCCACCCCACCCCAGGCCTGTTAGAGTAGAAGCCTTAGTCCCACTCCCACCCCCGAGCCCCCAGGACTGAGCCTCAGCCCGCCACCCCCCAGATCCCCCCACCTGCCTTCTCTTTGATTTCTAAAGAGGGATTCAGCAGAGACCCCACGCCCCCTTCCTAGCTCAGTCTGAGCTGCCTGCCCGCCCACCCTCCACGTCGCAGTCTTCACATCTCGGCCCCCTGTCTGTCTGTCTGGACCGAATGTGAGTGGTGTCCTGACTTGCCCCCGCCCGCCCTTGCTGTCCCTGCTCCATCAGGCCTGAGTGTGCTCTGTGTACTGTGTCGTCGTCTGTTACACCAATTAAAGAAGCAGGAAGGCTTCCTTCTGGGTCTCAGTACTGCGCCGGCAACCAGAGCCCCGGGGGGAGGGGGGAGGGGTGCGGGGGCCGGGATGGGGGCCCAGCCTGTCCTGTGAGGGGAGAGGCTGTCCTTCCCAGTACACAGCGTCAGCTACGCTCACAGTAATACCAGTACACTCACGTGGGTCTTACCTATGCTGGGCCCCCTTCTAGCCCCTTCCAGCCCTTTCCCAGGCATGAACTGTTGGTCCTCATAGCAACCAAGTCAGGGAGGCGGGTACTGTCCGCCTGTGCTTCACAGAGGACACAGCCAGTAAGCTGGGCCAGGATTCCTCCCGGGCCACCAGGATTCTCAACTGCGGTCGTCCGTGGCATAAGCAGCGAGGGCGGCAGCCTCCCTCCAAGCCTGAGGAAATCCAGTGTAAGAGCCGAGGGTCTGGGATTCGGCTGGAGGTGGAGCCCTGGGTCCGGTCCAGGCAGGACCCCCTCTGAGGGTGAGGAGGGCAAAGGCGGCTGGCGTGGCCCGCCCTCCCCGCAAGCTCCCGGGTCCTTGTTTTTGCCCGAAGTAGGGCTGCGCTCTTCTCCCCTCCCCCCTCAGCACGAAAAGCAAGAGCACAGAAGTCTCCAAGCAGGGTACGTTTAATATCTGGGAAGCTACACTCTTTCAGGCGTTAGGGGAGCCAA
>NW_006774065.1:2063942-2078276 GCF_000442215.2 Lipotes vexillifer
GACCCTGCCCTCCACCCCCTGCATGTGACAGGAGGCTGGGCCAGAGGCCGGTCTGCAGGAGAGAGACAAACAGCATCCAACGGGCTCCCTGCTGCCCAACCTGAGGCCAGCCTTCAGGCTGTGCCACCAACACTGCGTGCAGGCCTTGGCTAGTGGGGCCCTCAGGGCAGCAGCCCTGCTCGCATCTGGAAGGCCAGACCATCCCCTCGGGTGGCTTGCTGGGGAAGAAAGCACACAGGAGGGGACACATCAGAAGCAGAGCTGGGGGTGGGCCTGGGCAAGGGGGCGACACCCACCTTGTTGATCTCTCTGTGTCGTTCCTTGGTTACGATTTCCTCTAAGACCTCACCGTCTCCCTTAATGAGCCTAGAGGAGGAGGGGAAAGAGGCTGAGCCTCTTAGAGGCCAGAGCAACAGAACCAGAAGCATCCAGCAGAGGGGTGCCAGGCCTCAGGCCCCCACCATCTCGAGCAGGCGGAGCCTGGCCGCTCCCACCCTTGGGACAGGGATGAGGGTGGCCCAGTAGGCTCTGCCATCGGACCAGCCGACAGCGGCTCTTTGAAGACCCCCGCCCAAGGCCCTTCGAGCCCCTGCAGTCGCCTGCTCTGAGGAATGGGCAGCAGGGGCCTGAGAAGTCCCATCAACGAGTGACTCCTTTTTCTCCCTCATCCTCGGTCCTTTTAGAGCAGCAGAAGCTGCCACCACCTCTCCTCCTGAGTGCCGGCCTGGGACCAGGGCGCCCAGGTGCAGCCGTGGGGCCCGGCTTCCCACCTGGTGCGTCCTGTCTCCGGGTCCACCACCTTGCGGATGACGCTCTGCCGGGCATCCCACTCCTCCTTGGTCATGGGCTTCATGGCCTGGATGCGGGACTTCTGCTCGTCCGTCAGGACTGGAAGGTAAGATGGCAGGGAGGTGGCGGGGGGGGGGGCGCTCAGGAATGCGGGCCTCAGGGAGGGGACCCTCCCTGGCTCGCACACCAGGCAGCACTGCACCTGGGCCGTCCTCGTCCTCCTCGGCTGCTCTGTGCCACTGGTCCAGCGAGGGTCCGGGCAGAGCCTCGGTCTGCTGCACCTTGGCCTCATCCTTGTCTCTCTTCTTGGGCGGCTTCTTCCTTTTCTTCTTTTTCTTCCTCTTCCTGCCCTTGTGCTTCCCCCGCTTCCTCCGGCCGTCGCTGGAGGAAGAGCCGCTGGAGGAACTGGAAGGAGAGGAGGAGGGGCTGGATCGTGGTCTCCTCCGGGCCCTGTGTTTGCTTCTCTCTGTGGCGCAGGGAGAAGGTGCGGCTGGAAGGCCCGGAGGCGAGGAAGGGAACCTTCGTGCCCTTGCTCCGGCCTGCAGCAGGCTTGGGCTGACTACAGAGGGGTGAGCCCCTCCTGGCAGGGCTCTCTAGAGGAGGGCTCTGCACCCTGTGGAGAGGCACTTTCCGGGCTGCGCAGTCACTGCCCAGGAGCAGGGCGGCCAGCCTCCGCATCTCAAACCCAGCTGCACCAAAAATATGATCAAGTGCTCCCTCCACTCCGTACTCAATGCGCTGGCCCAGCCCCTGGATTCTGAGCGTTTTTCAATCCAGGTATCCAGGATCTACACTCTGTGTGCCTCTGAATAGCGCTCACCGCGACGTCCCCACAGCCAGTCCGGAGAAGCCCGCCCAGCTGCCTGCAACTTCCTCCATGAAGTTCCCTCACCCCCTTCCCATTCCCTCTGGTTCTCACCCTCCGCCCCAGAGGAGGTGGCGCTGGCCTTGCGGCTTTGGGATCTAGAAGCCGAGCAGCTTCTCGGGGCGTCCTTACTGCTCTTCTTCCTTTTCTTTTCCGACCCTCGCCCCCGGGACCGGCTGCGACTCCTCGAGCGCTTGCGAGAGCCGACGTGAGCCATAGCGCCGCGGGCTGGAGACGGGGAGACGCGCTTAAACTGGGGATTGATCACAGGGCCGGCCCACAGACTGGGTTCCGAGGGCGGCTCTACTCGGGGCCTGGTCACCACCCGGGGCAGGGATATTGAGGGGATCCGTGCAACCGCACGATCCTCAGCCACCCCCACCCCTGGGTACCCCGGGTTCTCCGCGGCCTCCCGGATCCTCCGCTGCGGCCCCTTTAAGGGCCCGCCCCCGCCCGGACGCTCCACGCCTGCGCACGCGGCTCAGGCGCCTCTAGAAACGGCCACGATCCTCAGCTGCCAGGTGCGTTCTTCATTCCTTCCCGCGCGCTCGTACCCTCCACCCCGCGCCCTCCGCGGCCTCGTCGCCTGAAAGAAAGTCCCCGCGGCTGCTCCGCTCCCTCCTCAACCGCCCATCCGGCCGGACCGCCAACCCCGCACCACGCCTTCGCGTGAGGAAGCGACGGCTGGGCGACTTCCGGCCCGGGACGGTGCTCTGGGAGGCCGTCCGACCGCGAAGCAAGACGCTGCTGCCTTTAGTTCTGAAGCCCCAGGTTCCGTCTCTGGGACAGCCCAAGAAACTGAGTCTGACGCACTGACCTCCTGGGGAGGCGAGCTGGGGCTCCAGGCGGAGCTCCCAGACGAGAGACCTGCTCTCCAGCCTGGCGCCAGTCCCGGAGCCCACGGGCCCTTTGCCGCAGCTATGCCCTCTCCCATCACGGTCCTTTCGCCGCGCCCGCAGCATCCCTAGTCTCCGTGATGCCCCAGGGAAGAAGGCGAGTGCGCGCCGCTTTCCTCTCTGGATTGTCTGCGAACGTGTCCACTGCAACGGGCCGTAAGCTCCAGAGCCTTGGTCTTTACACCGTCTCCACCCAGTAATACAGAGGTCGCAAACTCAAATGTCCATAACGACCAGAGAGGGCATGACAATGAATGACGGAAGGACCCCTGTGAGAAAGTGCACCGCAGGCCCGTCTAGACTGGGGGCAGCTGAGTCCGCTTCTGCTGATTAGTGTCGATTGGAGCCCGGTGTTTCCAGATCTTCCCACCTTCCCACGGAAGCCAGAACTCAAGCTTTCAACATGGAAAACCCTCCCAAACACAGCATAGCTGCACGCCTCATCCAATCCTGGGGCCGCCAAGTTGCAAACTCTTCAATAGTAACGACAGCAGCAAACTCACAAGTCTGTTAAAAATCACTGTGTAGGGCTTCCCTGGTGGTGCAGTGGTTGAGAGTCTGCCTGCCGATGCAAGGGACACGGGTTCATGCCCTGGTCTGGGAAGATCCCACATGCCATGGAGCGGCTGGGCCCGCTGAGCATGCGTGTCTGGAGCCTGTGTTCCGCAACGGGAGAGGCCACAGCAGTGAGAGGCCCGTGTACCACAAAAAAAAAGGCACAAAATCACTGTATAAATGGGAAGTCACTTGATCTCCACAACACCTCTAAGACACGAGTACTTTCCAGAGGAGGAAACAAAGGCACGGAGAATCACGTGGCTTACCCACAGTCACAGCTGGAAGCGGCCGAATCAGAATTCGAACCCAAGAGGTCTGGCTCCAAGTCCCTGCTTTTAATCCCTCTGCAGTAACCCCTCCACATGGTCCAGAAGATGCTGTTGGCGGCCCATCTAAATCCCCTTTGTCGACGGGGCGCTCACTCCCAGGGTGGTGTCTGCTGCTGACACCTCACACCTGTTTGTTTGTTTGCGGTACGCGGGCCTCTCACCGTCGCGGCCTGTCCCGTTGCGGAGCACAGGCTCCGGACGCACAGGCTTAGCGGCCATGGCTCACGGGACCAGCCGCTCCGCGGCATGTGGGATCTTCCCAGACCAGGGCACAAACCCGTGTCCCCTGCATCGGCAGGCGGACTCTCAACCACTGCGCCACCAGGGAAGCCCACACCTGTACTTTTTAAACATTTTTTTAAAATTTTATGTATTTATTTTTGGCTGCATCGGGTCCTAGTTGCAGCGCGTGGGCTCTTCGCTGTGGCGCACGGACTCTCTAGTTGAGGTGCGCGGGCTCAGTAGTTGCTGTGCACGGGCTTAGTTGCCCCGCGGCATGTGGGATCTTAGTTCCCCGACCAGGGATTGAACCCACGTCCCCTGCATTGGAAGGCAGATTCTTAACCACTGGACCACCAGGGAAGTCCCTCACACCTGTACTCTTCTCTCGAAGATTCCCTTGGCTGCTGGGAATCACCTTGTCCTGGAGATGGATGTCTGGGAAGTTACCCCTCCCTATCCCAAAACACCCTATAGCTAATATCTGATGTGGAGGGCAAACTGTGGTATGATTCATGCTCCAGAGAGCCCCGTGGGATCAGGCCGAGGCTGGATGCCATTGCAAACCATCTTGGCCCAGTTCCTTACTGCTCTGTCCTGCCCCCTCTTCTCCCAAGAGTAACCCCTCCTTAAACCAGCTGCACAGGAATCCCTGTCTCAGGCTCTGGTTCTAACGAACCCGACCTAAGCCAATGTGTCTGCTGAAAGAAGGACCCAGAAGCTCATGTGTCCTTTTGAACCAAGATGTGCTGAGGGCTGCAGGGTGTTTATTTCTGCTCCTCACCCCGCCACACTGGCCCCAGCCAGGCTCAAGTCAGTGCACACACATCCACCGTGGTGGGCTCCTCGCGGGTGAAGCCGTCGCCGAAGCCCTCATCATCCACCAGGTCGGGCTTGCGGCAGCACATAGGGCAGAGGCGGTTGCGCACAGCAGAGGCGCGGAGCCAGACGACCAGGTTCCAACGCTCACCAGTGCCCAGGGGTCGGGCCCCGTGCAGCTGGCCACCCCGGTGCAGGATGCCCTGGCCCACCACGTGCTCTACCTCCAGGGGGTTGGCCAGGGCCGAAGGCACCTGTGGACAGTGGGGCTCAGGCCTGGGCACTCTCGGTGGCCCCGGCCCTGCCCCACGGGTCACACACACTAACCTGGAAGAGGTCCCCAAAGTAGAGAGCACCCCCCGTGAAGGCCTTGCCCAGGGCCACGTTGAGGGTGAGCTCGGCGTTATCGTAGTGGCAGCCCAGCTCGCGATCCTGGCCTGGCGCGTATTTGACCACGAAGGCGCGGTGGGTGTCCAGCCAGCCCCTGTACTCTGGGTACAGCAGGGCCATCAGCGGCTGCAGGAAGCGCTCCCTCAGTGGCGTCACCAGTGGCTCATCCAGGCCCAGCTCGTGTAGCAGCACCTGGGAGGGGGATCCCAGGGTCAGCGGGGAAACTGGTAGGGCCTCACCTTGGGTCCCTGGGGGAGTCCCTTACTAAGGATGCTGTTAAGTGCTTTGCAAACATCAACGTGCTTAACTTCATAATAATCCTGCTGTGATCTCATTTTACAGATGGGAAAACCGAGGCTTGGAGAACGTCTACAGCGCTGGGGATACGTCTCACCAGATGATGTCCCCACCTCCTTGGGCCCACCGGGTGGAGCCTCACCCACCCCGTAGTTGTTCATGGTGTTGGGTCTTCCCTTGGGCATGTCCGACTGCTCGAAGTGGTCCAGCTCCTCCAGCAGGGCCTGGCAGAACGGCGCTGTGAACACCGGCAGCCGGTAGATACGCTTCTCCTCTGTGGAGGGAGGGACAGTCGTTTGGCCAGAAGCTCCGGTATGGGTTTCAATCTACCCATAAACTTTTCACTTCCCCCAGCCTCAGTTTCCTCACTTGTACAATGGGGATGACGTGAGTACTCACCTCTCAGGGCTCTTGTGATGATTAAATGACATAACGTGCGGCAGGGGAGCCCTATTCTTGGGCCCCCCACTCATCCCTGAAGCCTCACCCTGCCCTGAGGTCTAGCCTCCAAATTCAGATGTGCACCCCGTCCAGCGAGCCCTCTCCCACAGCTCCAGGTCCTGGTAGGTTCAAGAAACCTCATTCTTGCCCACTCCTTCAGGTCTTGGGATAGGAACGGCTCCCTACCCCCAACCCCACCCCCCGTTACTAGCCCTGGGGCGGGGCCCCCCCCGTCCCTTGCTGATTCCTTAGCCCACACTTGTCTCAACTCTCCCTTTGTTAACCTCTTCAGTCACCCCTATCTGAGCGTGTCTGATGCAAGGCACTGAATAACTGTTGGATAAGTGAGTGAATGGATACAGATGCCCTGCTCCTGATGGGTCTGTCCCGCCAGCCCTTCTCAGTCCTGCTGGTTTGATTTTTGGAGGCAGATATGGTGGGTGGAGGGACCTCAGTCTCCCACCCCCAGTGCTGCAAGGTGATGGGCCAAGACCTCACCCGAAACTGTCTCCAGCCGCCGGAGGAGGCCCTGGAGGTCTGCACCTGGCGATGTGCTGTACTCAGCTGCGGCCAGAAACTCGGGGGCCAGAGCCACATCCTGGGGGCAGAGCACACAAACCGTGGGGCAGACAGCCCTCAGGCCCGGTTGCCTCCGCCTCCTTCCAGTAACCTGCCCCCTGCCAGGTACCTGCAGTGAGCTGTAGACATCGGGCCGCGCTGGGTGGTAGGAGTTCACAATGAGGGCTTTCCTGGCAGCCGACTCCTTCCCCAGCCGCTGCCGCCGCTCCACCTCCTTCTCAAGCTGGGGTTACACAGGGCCTGGGTATGAGGTTGGGGCCTCCCATCCGCCCCCAACGAGGCCACTGTGCAGATGAGGAAACTGAGGCTCAGGAAGCCCAGGGCATGGCCAGGGCTGGGAGCAACGTCTCCCTGTGCTCCTGACTCTACCAGGGTAAATGGCAGGTGCTAAGCTGTTAGCTGAAAGGGAATCCTTCCCGAAGGGGGCCCATCCCACTCAGGGCTACACCAGTCTGAGCCTGGCTGGGATGAGACCCCTCGCTGCTCCTCAACCAGCTGGGCCCACTCAAGGAGGGGAAGCAGAGTCCCGGTCAAAGCTTGTGTTCCAGAGGCTGCAGCGGGCTGTCCTGGGAAGCTTCCCGACACTTAACCCCCGGGTGGGAGACAAGCAGCAGCCGCAGAAGTGGCGTGGGGGGAAGGTTGAAGAGCCAGGAGCCAGGCGGCCCTGGGTGGGACCTCAACTCCACCTGCTGTGAAACCTCGGGCAAGTGACCCTCCCCGGAGCCCGAGTATCTCAAAAGGGCATGAGGCAGACAACTTGGCGTTTCTCCTGCTTTCTCTTTTTCTGCTGCCAGGACCCAGGTGCTGTGGTGAGTGAGGACAGGAAGGGGGAAAGGGGAGGTCTAAGGATCTGACACTGGCAGGCCTGAGGCTGGGAGACTCCACAAACTGCTGATGCAAATGTAAAGAGGAAGGGCCAGGCTGGGTGCGGAGGGAGCAATCGAGGGCGGGCGGGAGTTGTTACCTCTTCCAACAGCTGCTGGAAGTCCTTGGGGCTGACACAGCCTCGGCTGCGCAGGATCTGGGAGCAGAAAGGCCAGTGAGCGCTGACGGTGTGACCTTGGGACGTTTAAGTCACTTAAACGTCTCTGAGCCTCAGTTTTTCCTTGAAATGGAGATGATCCGACCTCACAGGATCATTGTAAGGATGGAATGCGATAAGCACGTTGAGCACAGAGCAGGGTTCCCAGCTGCTCTTGGTGATAACACTGACAGTATTCTGAGCCAGGCCCTGCCCTGAGCATTTTGCATGTACGTTCATTCATTCATTGCTCACGATAATCTCACTAAAGATACCATTATCGCCATTTAAGGTTGAAAACAATGAGGTACCTAAAGGTTAAGTCATTCTTGTCGTCAGACCCGAGCGCACCAAAGGCAAAGCAAACGACCCCTCCGCCACCCCTCCCCGCCCATTTCCCAGCAGAGCCAATAGAGGCCACTCACGGGGCCGTAGTCCTGGCGCAGCTGCTGCTCGCTCCGGAAGCGCACGTGCAGGCCGTAGCGCGCCACGTACAAGTTCTCGGAGCAGAAGCAGGCGCAGCGGCAGAAGCGCCGCGGAGCCGCCGCGGTCCCCATGGTGAGGTGCCGCGCGCGGACCCGCCGGATTCCGTAGGGGCACTTCCGGATACGCCCCCAGCCGAGGCGGTCTGGAACCAGCGGCCAAGGGTCCGTTCCAAATTCCCAAGTGCGGAAAAGAACGAAGACTGCACCCCAGAAAACGGTCTGCGGTGCAGGAAGATGCTCCCGACCGGGTTGGGGCTGGCAGCCTCCGCTGGGAGCACGCGCCTTCTCGTTCCGCTTCAGAGTTTCTCCATCCACGAGGCGGGAATTAATCGTCCCACTTTACAGATAGGTGAAATGAGTCACACCTTCACAGGACGTGGAGAAGTAGGGACTCGGAATCTCAAGACCCTCTGCTTAAACGCTGGCTCCTTTTTCTGTTCGGAGGTTTTGAAGAACCAGCGAAAGCCACGAGGACAGAGCTCTAGGGTCTGACCTCGTTCCCTCCAACTGCTCTCCAGTTTTGTGCGTCTGAGCTTGGGTTTAGCATTTATCCCGGGTCCTCGCCCGGCGCTCCCGTTGCCAACGCCACAGTCTCAGGGTTCTCCGCGGATCGCCCCAGTGAGTGTCCCCACGAAAACGCTCCGTCCGGTGAGACTTCCGGTGGTGCTCCCGACGGATTCAGGTGTGAATAGGGCGTGGTCGGTCGGTGGCCGCACCCAGCGCAACCAGGATCAAGTTCTGTACAGCCGCAGTGTGAGCTGAGTATGTTTCTGTCTTACAGAGCGTGCCCTCCATCCTCGGGGAGACCCATCACAGCACACGCAAGCCATACCTTGGGAACCCCGTCATGGTCCGCCATGCATCCCCAAGACCCCGGTCTGCAAAGCCCCGAGAAGAAGCTTGGAGGTCAATACTATTGAGCTGGCAGAACTAAGGCGTGCAGCTGGGGAGGAAGTCTTGACCCCTGGAAATGACCCCTGCCCCCTGCCTTAGAGTTCCCTCCATGGCTCAGCGTGATGCAGGGATGGGGGTGGGGAGGAAGACTCAGGGGCTTTAAGACTCTGGCCCTTACCCTAGATCAACAGGTGACTGCAGATGAC
The DNA here is from genome assembly GCF_000442215.2 of Lipotes vexillifer. Lineage (NCBI taxonomy): Eukaryota > Metazoa > Chordata > Mammalia > Artiodactyla > Lipotidae > Lipotes > Lipotes vexillifer. Next base: position 2,072,731 of record NW_006774065.1, read on the forward strand.
AGCTGTTGACCGAGGCTCCTCTCTACTGGACCTGAGCTAACACATCTACCACCCACCTTATCTCCTTTCAACCTTACAGCAAACCTTTGAGCTAGGTACTGTTATATCACCGTGTTACAGACAGGGGAACCTGAGGCCCAGAGAGGTGCAGTGACTTGCCCCCTGTCACTCTCCAGTAAGGGACACATGGGGTTTGAACCCAACAGTCTGCCCTCTGAGTTCCCTATTCACCACAAAAGGAATACTGAGTGGTGGGATTTTGAGGGATGTTGACTTTTCTCTTTGGGCTTGTTGGCATTTCTTTCCTCCCTCCCTTCCTCCCTTCCTCTCTCTGTCTCTTTCTTTCTTCTTCATATATAAATATATATATATATTTTTTTTTTTGGTCGCACCGTATGGCTTGCGGGATCTTAGTTCCCCAGCCAGGGATCAAGCCCATGCCCCCTGCAGTGGAAGCACTGAGACCTAACCATTGGACCGCCAGGGAATTCCCTTGTTGGCATTTTCTTGATAACTCTGCTTTCCTTTCCCCATGTGTAGACACAGGTTCACGCTCACACACTCACTTCCACAGTCACACACTCAAACACAGCCTTACATGCTAACACACATTCACACACAATCACACATGCGCTCACACCCTCACACATACCATCAACACACACCCTCGCTTGAACGCACACAACATTCCACATACAGTCACAGTTGCACACTCCTATTCATACACCCAATATCTCACACACATGCACACCCTCACAAAAGTACTCACCCACACTCACATCCTACACACAGTCACACACACACACACACACACACACACACACACGCAACACAGCCCCTCTTCCTGTCTTCTTCAGGGCTCTGCGGCCCACCCCTTGCTCCTGCTGAGGCCCCAGGACCCCAGAAGGAAGATGGGAGACCTCCAAGCCCTGTGATGCGGTGCAGGCCGTCCTCCCAGCTGTCTCCATCAGCACATTCGGGGGACCAAGGCTCGAGCCAGCAAAGTCTCCCCTCCAGCACCTTGAGGGGCCGGAAGAGGGCCCCTGCTCTCTGGACAGAGCCTGCACAACAGCCTGATTGGTTTTCACACTGGCTGGGCAGGGGCAGCGAGACCCTCCTGTCTGGGAGTGTGGAAGGAGTGCGTGTGAGTATGTGGAAGTGTGTTTTGAGTGATGGACAAGATCCCTGCCCTTCTGAAGCTTTCAGTCGAGGGGGGAGACAGGAACAAGCAAGGAGACCAGTACGAGATCAGGTTATCCTCGCTCAGTTGTAAGTGCTGGGAAGGCACTAGGCTGATGAGATGGCGAGTGCCTGGAGGCGGCTGCTTCGGACACGGTGGCCAGGGAAGGCCTCCTGAAGAGTGACATTTCAGCTGAGCTCTAACTGCTGCAGCAAGATCTGCAGGAAAGGGTTCTAGACAGGGAGACTGAGGGGCAAAGGCCCTGCAGTGGGCTGAGCTTGGCATGCTTGGAGAACAGCAAAAAGCATACAAGAGGGCAAGTCATAGGGAAGGAGGCCAGGTGGTATTGAGACCAAATCATTGGGCTTAGTAGGCCACTGGGAACATTTTGAATTTTACTCTATTTGCAAAGGGAAGCTGTTTAGTCCTCACAACAAACCCTATGTGGTAGGAACTATCCCCATTTTACAGGTGTGGAAAACAAGGTTCAGATGGCTTGAATGACCCACCAAGGTCACACAGCTCATACATGGTGGAGTCTGGAATGGAACCCAAGTCTGACTCTGCTGGGTTGTTCCTAAAGGCGCAGCCAGGTCTCTCAGTGCCCCCTCCCCTCCTCAGGTGTGAAATCCAGGTCACTGGGCCGCGGAGATCCTGGGGCCTAGCCCAAGCCTCCTGAAGCTACCAGGCTTCCCCAGGGAGAAGAACGACGGTCGAGGACCTGCTTCCCCCCTCAAGGACCCAGCTCCCCAGCCCAGAGCTGTGTGGCCTGAGAAGGTGATTAAAGTTTTACAGCCATCTTGATTGCCCAGCGATAGTGAAGGGCCCTGCTCTCCAGGAAAGGATCCATTTCCCCAGCTCTGCGTTCATCCCACTCCTAAGTGCCTTCCTTCCCCAGGAGGTCCAGGGGAGACCAGCTCCCCAGGCAGCCACCACGCAGGCTGGACCCCAGCAGCTTCCCCCACAACACACACACGTGCACACCCCGGCTCCCTGGCTAGTGTTCTCCTTTTACAGTAGTTTTTGCAAGATAACCATTTCCTGCTCCTCAGTTTAGACTGGCCCTCCCTATGCCCCATCTCTTCCTTGGAAACAGAGTCCCCAGCCCCACCCTGCCCCAGCCTGGGCTTGGTCACCAAAGGGAACAGCAGCCAGAATATTAATAGTAAGCACCGAATCAGTATGCTCGTTGCCAGCACTGACGTACTTTTGTTGACCTTGTGAGGTATTATTATCCCTATTTTACAGATGAGGAGACGGAGGCTCAGTGAAGTCCAGGGGCCTGTCTAGGGTCATAAACCTTGTGAGTGCGGAACCAGAATTAGAACACCCATCCTTTGGATTCCAGAGTGATGTGTGTGTGTGTGTACGTGTATGTATATGTATATATGTGTGGTATGTACGTGTATATGTATACACGTGTCTATACATATTCTTTTGAATTGACAGCACACATGCACAAATGGGCACAAATCATAAGTGTACAGTTTGGTGAATTTTCACAAACTAGACAGCACCCAGATCCCAAACCAGAACATCCCAGCCCTGCAGAAACCCCCATCCATGTCCCTCCCCATCAGTCACTAGCCACCTCCCAAGGGCAGACACTATTCTAAGAGCAAAGATCAGTCTTGCCTGTTCTTGAATTTGATACAAATAAAATCATATGAAAAAAATCATAATAAAAAAATAAAATCATATGTATTGTTTTGTATACCACTTCTTTCACTCAGCATTATGTTCTTTTTCTTTTTTTAATTGAAGGATAGTTGATTTACAATGTGTCAGCTTTTGGTGTTCAGTTATACGTACATATATAATATACATTCTTTTTCATTTATATTGTATGTATGCTTTTTCATTCTCTTTTCCTTTATGGTTTATTATAGGATATTGAATCTAGTTCCCTTGTTTATCTCTTTTATATATAGTAGTTTGTATCTGCTAATCCCAAACTCCTAATTTATCCTCCCCAACCCCCAGCATTATGTTCTCTTTTTTTTAAGTAATTAATTAATTTATTTATTGGCTGTGTTGGGTCTTCGTTGCTGCACGTGGGCTTTCTCTAGTTGCGGCGAGTGGGGGCTACTCTTCATTGAGCTGCGCAGGCTTCTCATTGCGGGGGCTCCTCTTGTCGTGGAGCACGGGCTCCAGGCGCGCAGGCTTCTATAGTTGTGGCACGTGGGCTCTGCGGCATGTGGGATCTTCCCGGACCAGGGCTTGAAACCATGTCCCCTGCACTGGCAGGCGGATTCTTAACCACTGCACCATCAGGGAAGCCCAGCGTTATGTTTTTAAGATTCATCTGTGTCATTATGTGTAGCAGTGGCTCGTCCCTTTTCATGGCTGCATAGTATTCCACCTGGTGACCACTCCACCATTCACTGAGTCATTCTACAGTTGATGGACATTTGCATTGTTTCCGGTTTGGTGATGTCATGAATGAAGCTGCTATGAACAATTTTTATTGTGGTTAAAATATACATAACATAAAATTGGCCATTTAACCAATTTTTTAATAGACTTTATTCTTTAGAACAGTTTTAGGTTCATAGCAAAATGGAGTGGAAAATACAGAGATTTACCACGTGCTCCCTGCCCCCCTCCCACACAGAGCCTCCCCCACTACAAACATCCCACACCAGATGGTACATTTGTTACAATCGAGTGTCACATTGATGCATCATTATCACCCAAAGTGCATAGTTCCCATGAGGGTTCACTCTTGGAGTTGTATATTCTATGGTTTTTGACAATGTATAGGGCCATATATCTACCATTACGGTATCACACAGAATAGTTTCACTGCCCTGAAAATCTCTGCCTGTTCATCCCCCCATCCTCCCTTAACCCCTGGCAACCACTGATCCTTTTACTGTCTCCATAGTTTTATCTTTTCCAGAATATGATATAGTTGGAATCATACAGTGTGTAGCCTTTTCCGATTGGCTTCTCTCCCTTAGTAATATGCATTTATGTTTCTTCCATGTCTTTTTTATGGCTTGGTCATTCATTTAGTCTTAGCACTGAGTAATATTCCATTGTCTGAATTACCATTTTATCCATTCACCTACTGAAGGACATCTTGGTTGCTTCCAAATTTTGGCAATTATGAATAAAGCTGCTATAAACATCTACGTGCAGGTTTTTGTGTGGACATAAGTTTTCAACTCGTTTCGGTAAATACGAAGGAGCATGATTGCTGGATCGTATGGTAGAAGAATGTTTAGTTTCATAAGAAGCCGCCAAACTGTCTTCCAAAGTAACTGTGCTGTTTTGCATTCCCACCAGCAATGAAAGAGAGTTCCTGTTTCTCCACATCTTCGTCAGCATTTGGTTTTGTCAGTGGTTTTGGATTTTGGCCATTCTATTAGGTATGTAATAGTACCTCACTGTTGTTTTAATTTGCAATTTTCTAATGACAAATTACGTTGAGCATCTTTTCACGTTTATTTTTCATCGGTATATTTCATTCGGTGAGGTGTCTGTTCAGGTCTTTTCCCTCTTTTTAAATCAGGTTATTTGCTTTCTTATTGTTGGGCTTTAAGAGTTCTTTGTATATTTTGGTTAACAGTCGTTTATCAGATATATTTTCTCCCAGTCTGTGGCTTATCTTCTCATTCCCTTGACAATATCTTTCGCAGAGTGGAAGTTTTTAATTTTAATGAAGTCTAGCTTATCAATTCTTTCTTTCATGGATCATGCCTTTAGTATTACATCTAAAAAATCATCTCCATGCCCAAGAAAATCTAGATTCTCTCCTAGGTTATCTTGTAGGAGTTTTATAGTTTTGTGTTTTACATTTAGGTCTATGATCCATCTTGAGTTAACTTTTGTGAAAGGTGTAAGGTCTGTGTCAATATATATATATATTTTTTGGATGTGTATGTCCAGTTGTTTCAGCACCATTTGTTGCAAAGCACCATTTGTCTTTTCTCCACTGTATTGCCTTTACTCCTTTGTCGGAGATCAGTTGACTATATTTATATGGTTCTATTTCTGGGCTCTCTATTCTGTCCCATTGATCTATTTGTTCTTTTGTCAACACCACACTGTCCTGATTACTGCAGCTTTATAGCACGTCTTGAAGTCGGGTAGTATCAGTACACCGAATTCGTTTTGCTCCTTCAATATCGTGTTGGCTATTTTCACACAGCAAAAATGACAGAGCCTGGGGCTTCCCTGGTGGCGCAGTGGTTGAGAGTCCGCCTGCCGATGCAGGGGATGCGGGGTCGTGCCCCGGTCCGGGAAGATCCCACATGCCGCGGAGCGGCTGGGCCCGTGAGCCGTGGCCGCTGAGCCTGCGCGTCCGGAGCCTGTGCTCCGCAACGGGAGGGGCCACAACAGTGAGAGGCCCGCGTACCGC